>NC_091140.1:18550863-19150863 GCF_041381155.1 Argopecten irradians | reverse complement strand
TATTAACGAAATATTGTTTTAAAATTGTTTCTGAGACATTCCCTAGTTATGACAGTGTGGTATCTAAGGAAGTGGCAGCCATTTTTCTTTTGTTCTGCTTAGTAACCTTCACTGGCCAACCCCCTATATAAAGCACGGGACACTTGACACACGTGTGTCATTCTAAACATGTTTTGTCTCAGATACACATGCCCCGATATTGCAAATAACATTGTCAAATTGAAAATAAACACTGCACTCACCTGACAATATTTCATTGATGTAATAGATGAATGTGTTGTCAGCTATATCCCAACATATGTCCAATACGAACTAATAAAACACTTCAATATACACCAAGTTTTAAACGTACATGTACATCGACACGTGTGTGTCCTTGATAGTTGTCGCTCGTTCGGGTCAGGTACGTAGTCACGTGTACATGGTCAGTTGAGTGCATCGAGTACGATGATATACGCGGAGATATTTGGACGGATTATTGTTTGGGTTTCTATTCACTTGCGTTGGAATTTATTTTGAGAAACATCTAAATGACATCTTAGAGGAGTTGACATGTTTTCTTGCTAAAAAAAGCCCCATATAGTTTTACAGGTGAGGGTTTTGTTTACCTATTTGTAGGTGATATATACTGTGGACTGCTAGCTAGGTGTATGGGTACATGAATGAGCGCACGTGTGTCGATTCACGCGCTTTATATAGGGGTCGGCGAGTCGTCAGAATGTATAACAAAAATGGCTGTTCTCAACCGGGGAATGTCTCATAAACGATTCTTGAACAACGAGTATACTTATTTTTAAAAAATATATCATTTTAATAATTTTAACTTGCATTGTCAGCTTTAAGGGAAGCAAGCACGCTACTATCTAGAAATGGTAATATTAGCAGTAGTGACCACACATCTGAGCAATCATGTAAGCTCTTGGTTACACCATAACATAAACAAGTAAAATTTAGTAAAGGTACAAGCTAACGATTAATATGTACCTGGATCAGAATGTAAATTTGAAATTTGAATATATTTAATCCGCCATATGATATTTTGAATAACGTAGAAGCCGGAGTATAGTGTCTATATGTAACATTTGAATACTCCACCCACATCCATCAGTTACGTTACAAACAAACAAACAAAGGTTATTGTTTACAGGACGTAATGAGACGACTGGTCAGTAGGTACATTCACCAAACAAAGAAACAGCGACAACAGGATGGGGTGAACGAGGACGACCTGCTGGAAATTAAACAGGATATCTCTAGTCTGAGGTAAACAGTTCACAGACAGATTATTTTTATTTATTTATTTATTTATTTTGTTTTGTTAATGTCAGTCAACAAATTATATCTAGTCTGAGGTAAAAAGTTCAGACAGGTTATTTTTATTTATTTATTTATTCTGTTTTGTTAATGTCAGTTAACAAATTTTATTTAGTCTGAGGTAAAATGTTTACAAATTGCTTTAATTTATTTCTCCATTTATTTATTTTGCGTTGTTGACTGCCTTTTCGTGTAAGAAGGAAAGGAGAGTATTTTTTTGTAACTGCCATACTGATTTCACTCTTGTGTAGGTGAACATATTCCGAATTGTTTTGGTCTCCTCTTCTTTCTACAGATATGATTTCGCAGGTATTTAGCTGAAATAACTATGGTATAGTAGTCTTGAAGTATATATTGAAGTCAAGAGTGGAATGGAGGGTTTAGCCTTTTTCATCAAAGATAAGCTATTTGTTTCTTTGATGTTGAATTATGCCCGTTTCTCCTCTTTCTAAAACGATTTTTTTTTTCTGGTGATTTCCTTGCCACCCTTATCATCCCATTTCTTTTGATCGTCTGTACAGATATTTTTTAGTTTGGTTCCTGGTCAAGGTATATCAGACTATACTGAATTTGTCCTTTCTTATACTTTCTTATACACACTGTGTTCTGGTGTGTCTTTCTTTATGTGATATGGAGTATGCTTCAGTAAATTTAAGGCAAAAAAGCACAATGAGACCGACGAAAACACTTACCCTCAAAATACAAACACTGTCACTACATCGCTGTAATGTAAAAAATGTCGACATGATATTTAAATGGATAGGATCTAAGCATAATTAAAATCATGCACCAAAAAGAAAACTTTTTCAATCATTTAATAAAATCTTTTACACCTATTATTTGCTCATTAAGTGTATACATTTCTCATGAAAGTGTCCCATGCACACAAACAGAAATGTGGATGATAATGACATAAGTGATATTCAAGAAAAGCAAGAGCAACATAGTAGTTAACTATGCAAATAACATCTTAGACAGAAGTAATAAATGAGCAGTGTCAAGGGAGATAAGAAGATTTTCACAAGCAAAATGGAAATCCTGTCATTAATTGTGACATATTTCGGATGTTGAATAAAATAATTATTTGTTAACGATAGAACTAATAAAGTTAATCATGATATCGTTATGTTGGTAGGTACGAGCTGAGAGAAGATCGAAAACGAGAAATAGCCCGTGGAGAAAATCACTTCGAAAACTTGAAGCACGAGATCTTGTCAGTTGTCAAGGGGCGTACATCTAACGGAGGTCATCACTATGGAAACCCGGGTAGTTGTCAGGACATTGACCGCCAGGAGGCAGGAGGGTCAAATTTGTCAGTCACAGATATACAGCACCTGAAGCAGGACCTGATCAGCAGTCTACGTCAGGAACTAAGGGACGCCGTGTCGGAAATGTCCGGATACAGCCATACAGGACAAATTATACCGGGGAATTTAGCCATGACGTTACCACCGACCGAGCCGGAACTGTACCACACACATCTCTATACACAGTTATGACGTCAATATAGCCCGTACACGCTGACGTCATCTAGAAAGATTGGTCACCAGTCCATAAGTAAAAACTTTCTCATTACTTGATGATTTCCCTAGTTCGAAGATGCGTTATTGTAATACGCAGTTTGCACAAAAACAAACTTCTATACCAAAGCAGAATTCAAATACAAGACTTTATAGACAAACACAATTTGAGTAGAAGATATGATATTTTTCAACAATTATAATGATGCCTTTGTTTGTAAACTGAATCGGATATATCTAAAGAGGCTCTACTAAACTGCCACAGAGAATGCTGGTCAGTTTATTGCGTGAAATGTGAGATATTGATTAGATTGTGTTTTCCTCATTCACTCCTGGTGCATTCTTTGATTTCAAAAGCCGGAACAACTCTGGTCCATTTTGAAATTAGGGCGAATGAGACACAACTAACTAATACAATTTATTGTATTATAAGAACTTCAGACAGTTGCCATTCATTTTACATTGCGTACATATCTTGTCAACATGTTTCATCGGTGCTGAAATGTCATTTTGGTGATACTGAAATGTTATCCTGGGTGATGCAGAAATGTTATCTTATGTGATGCTGAAATACTATTCTGTGCGGCTCTGAAATGCTATCTTTAATGATGCAGACATGTTATTATTGGTGATGCAATTCTATCCCGAGTGGAATGAAAAGTACATTTGTGCTACACGTATATTGATGCTAAGATATGTGAAATACTTTTCATTTAGAAAACTTTTGGGATGCATGGTAGTATTCTTGCCAAAAATGTATAACATGTAGTCACGACTGTGCTTTTTTATTGGTTAATGTGGTGGCGGAAGTGCATATTGCTAGTATTTTTTTTTTATTTATAATTAATGATTATTGAAAAAATATGCAGATTACTATATGTTATCATAAAATGTTCGTAAACACAATCATTATTGTCGTAAATATACACTAACACCGTGGAATATAATGATCTAATAATTGATTATGGTGCAATGTGGGAAATTAAGTTGTGTGAAAGTGTACTTTGTACTTTGATTGAGTATATGTTACAGTACTAATAGTAAAATAAAGACAACATGATCACATGTGCCAGAGTTCAAGGTAACTAGATCTTCATAGGTTATAGGGAGTTATAGATATATCGTCGTGGTTATATGAAAGTTATTTCGTCTTTGCATATTACACAGTTAGCTCCCTTGCGGATAGGTATCGATTGTTACGTCATTATTTTGTGAGCGCTATTCACGTCGTTTTCTCTGAAAAGTATGACGTTACCCCACATTACGTCACAATCAATACCTACCGCAAGGGCAGAAAACTCTGTAATATGCAAATACATAATAAATACAGTAACGACGGGGTTATGCGTTATAGATTAACATCGCATCCGACCACAATTTTATTTTGTATTCATAGTCCGTCACGTGTTATCCAATTTATGGTCGCAGAAGGTAAGTATATATACTGGTTCCCTTCTCAGTTACCTCCCTCGCAAAAGCTAGTGTGCGGGGGGCAACCTGATGGAGAGTATGGAACTAAGGGAAGGGAACCACTCTATGAAGTAAGTAGAATTCTTAATTATTAGGTTTGGGTGATAGTGTTGTCGGCCTTTGCTCCCTACGTCATCATAATGTCGCCAGCAACAATATGGCGGTCAAGAAATACTTCGCGCCGGTGGCAGTGACAGTATAAGAATACACTGTACGTGGCTAAAATGATATCTACGATTGTTTAACAGAAATGGGCCATTACAACGCATTTAAGTCATTCGACGAGAAAAATGTTTTAAGTACCACTGAGTTATTTAGTTGATATTTTTAAAGTATTTCTCTACTTTTATATTTCAAAGAGCCTTCGACGGGATCAAATCGTTACACAGTTTGCTACTTACCTAATACGGAAGAATATTTGGTCTAAGATAAATATATATCAGGTTCGGCTTCGTCTCGCCCGATATAAGATACTTTTAGACCCAATATTCTTCCGTATTAGGTCACTTATAAATTATTTAACTAACAGTTATTTGTAGGCTCTCCATAACCTAAGTGTACAGACGTTTGAAAAAATAGAACAGTATTCCATTTCATGTTATACATTCAATGTATTAAATATCTTACATTTACAAACATGTAGCGGTATGGAGCTTATCCTCGAATATATCTGTTATGCGTAGAAAGAGTTGTTTGTGATTGTTATTTATGCCAAATAAAATTTGAGATTATGTCGGTTTCCATTCTAGTTTTTCCTTACTATGGTCTTCAAGTTTAATACACGGGCAAACCTGTTGCCATGAAAACCACAAAAGCCTTGATACAAGTGTTGTTACAATCGACAACTTTAATAGAAAACAGCATGATTGTGTATCTCTGATTCGCAATTCTGAACTTCGTTCGATCCATTTCTATCTCCACACTACACACTACAGAGTAAACTTTAGTGGTTCATGTTGAATGGTGTGTTGTGTAATCCCAATACATCGCCTGCGGCACCACCTATTAAGGAAAACAAATAGTTCCTGATGTAAATCTTTGTTATTTCACAATAACTGTAAAATAATATACTCTTCATCGTTTTCGATCCAATAAGCGCCCAATGCGCTTTAAACATTCTGAATAATGAAGGGGCGCTTAATAGGATAAAATTTGGGCTAACTTTTAACAAAATTATTGCACAGACTAAGGTTTTAATCAATTTGCAAAAGAAATCAAATAGAGAAACATAGAGTTTCATTTAATCGGAGGTAAGTGAAATTCAGGCCTCAAAAAGGACAGGGCGTTTATAGGGACGGGGTGCATATTGGATCTAATACGGTAGTTACATGTATACATTATAACCATGTGTACTAATCAGTATGATAATTGTGGACATAAATTGGCAGAAGTAGTTGCACACTTAACAATTTGTCAACTTAGTTATCGAAGTCGTTGCACACTTTTATACCCCCCCCCTCCCCACCTCCACAACATGCCTTATTTACTGTTCATATAAAGCATGCAAGCTAGCGTATCAAATTACCCATGTTTGGCATTAAAACAATATATTATACAAGATGTACATTTAAAATTGTCATATCGTACCACTGTTCTCTCAATGTATGTATACATCAAACCTCGTTACCTCCAATCTAATTAAAATTAGAACTTCTATGTCGCTCTCCGTACTGTCCGCTCGTTCTTCTACGAGCGGACGGTACGGAGAGCGACATAGAAGTTCTAATTTTAATTAGATTGCGTTACCTCGAACTGTTATGATAAAAAACATTATTTAATTCGAACTATCGACTTCGAGATAACGATGTTTAACCTTATACGTAAAGACAGTGGCACCTACCGTATTTGTTTTGGTTTGGCATGATCTGATGAAGAGCGTGTTTGTAATGAGTCCGATCCAGCCACATTCCCTTCCATTTCCCGGCATTAACAGGTTTTATCTTTCTGATCTTCCTCGGAAATGTCCCGTATCCGGTATCCAGCTTCAGAAGTTTGAAACCTATCGGGAACCTGGCCGAGAACTCTATTTGTGACGTGTCTTCATCAACCGTCACTTCCAGGAAGCCGGAGTCACACGAGTACACGGTATCCACCAGGAAAATGTCAAGGTCATCGAAATAGGAATCCTCTGGAATCGACAAATGACAAACACAGGCATGTAATGATAATGAATTGGATCGTACAAGAAACCCTACCGCTGAAATTGTTAGATAACCATTAATAATTAATATACATGGGCGAACGGAAAATTCACCAGTTCCTTAAATTGAAAATTTACGATCGATTTTCAAAGTTAATTATCAAAATCGTCGCGAAAAAGTAAATGAACCACGAAATGCTATTCTAATCAAAACCTTTAAATTTATTCAGCGCCATTTATGTATTTATACTAATAAGTTTCAGATATTCAATGTTACTGTTGGTTCTGACATGCGTGAATGATACTGTATGGCATAGAAAATGTAGATTTACCGAAATTTTCGAGGTCGATGGTCATTTCCCCTGGCATTTCGTCCAGTGATGATTTCTCCTTGCCTTTTAGCACCACACGGATTGTCTTGCTCTTACCATTGCACGTCAAAGATCTTTCGTACACAAAGTTAACCTCCGTATCTTCTAACTTCGAGCTTGAGTGCAGAATAAGTTGTTTATCGTCCCACGAGGGATGGAAGTCCCACAAAAACTCGGTTAACAGGAAGTTCTGGGGTCGTCTTAACACCCATTCCTTAAATGTGCGCTCTTTCCGAAGCGCCACAAATCCCGGGGCGCAAGGTGAGCGCTTGCTGCTGAATGATGGAATCGGGATGAGGTGTTCTCCTGTAAGCGAGGAATTATATTCTAAAAAAATTGCATATGTTTCTTGGTAAAACGTCGATATCATGCAATTATAGATCGTTTGAAGAAAATGAGGATGGATATCAAAAGCGCACATTTTGCAAGAGTTGAGCCTCATGTAGTCAATTCGATCTTTACTCAGATATTTCCTTAATTTCTATCAACATTATTTATGATCCCACAGACTTAAAGGGACAATTCAGTGTAAGAGAACATTAAAATGTGTACATATACCGGAAAAAACCAGTTCTAATGGAAATTAGATCAGTCGGTTTTACTGTGATATGCCTGAAAAGCCCACGGTAACATGTGTGTGAAATGTTCAAACTCGCTCGCTGTCTGCCATTACACGCTGTTGTCAAACTTCTAGTATGCCGAACCCTGTCCCTTGCTCGTAGAGTAATACAACTTTTGTCTAGAACCGCTCAAATCGCTCTGACAGTGGTGTGTTTACCTTATTAGGTGCATTGTCTTACCTAAAATCATACATGTCATCTACAGTCAAACAAGTCATAGTCAATGTCAATTCTAAATAGGTACGCAGTTCACGTGTTTACTGGCTGGTACTGGATTCAAGACTGGCGAGATTCGTCAACTACTTATTGGTAGCACACAGATACCTGAGGTATCCCGAATACCCGCGGCAATCGATAATTGAGACAACTCGACCAAACCCTGTTTCACTACAATTTCCTTAATCACGGGCCTATATGACAACTAAAGGTCTATGCCATAATTGATAACAGTAGAAATGACAACGCCCACTCGACTACGAATGAATATAACCATGCAATGACTTGTTATGTCAGGATTGTGAAGAATTGTATAGTTTTCTTATCTAAATTACCTGCAAATAATTTGACGACTTCACTGCCAACCAGATCCCATGCGAGGTTTGCATCAGCCGACTCTAGTTTTTGGAAAATACTCTTTTTCATTGTCAGATGTCGGGCCATCGTGGTGCTCAAAGCCACCACGTTTTACTGTTTTTGTTGACGGCGCTTGTTTCTGTTGTTATATGTGGAACTTTGTTATGACGTCATCTGATCGCCACTACTATGACGTCATAGACTGACAATGTTAGATACGTAGACAATGGTATTATGTCATGATTGCCGACCCAATGTTTATCTTCCGGTATCGTGTTGTTGCCAGCCTGTGAGATGCAGAACCAGTTGTTCAAGCAATTGGGGCCAGAAGCTAAAAAGGACTGGCCATTTGTGGGCGATGTCGTCTGCGTACAATTGATGGGTATGTATAAACGTGTAAATATTTTATCTAAATTAAAACTCTCAAGATAAATGTAAATATATATGTATCTAGCAATCCATGAACATACATACGTCAATGACAACCATCATATAGCTATAAATTGTGTGACCAGGAATGAGTGTATGCGTTAGAGAAGGAAAAGGCTGGTAAAGGACGTTTATTTGTTTTAATGTCCTATCAACGGATATGTAAGTTTATACATATTAACATGTCAGGTCAATGGGTGGAAGACCGCAGTACATGGTAACTGTCCCTCATAAGTTTCAAACTCCTGACTCAAGGGTGACCGCGGTGGCCGAGTGGTTAAGATGTCCCGACATATTACCACAAGCCCTCCACCTCTGGGATGCGGGTTCGAATCCCATGTGGGGCAGTTGCCAGGTACTGACCGCTGACCGGTGGTTTTTCTCCGGGTACTCCGGCTTTCCTCAACCAACAAACCTGGCACGTCCTTACATGACCCTGGCTGTTAATAGGACGTAAAACTAAACAAATTAACAAACAAATCAAGGGTGGCGGTCTTTGTGGTAATGTCGTGACCGTTGCAGCACTTCGATCATTTTGATCAGAAAATATGCGATGAGATGCGAGTTGACCGGATTGTGAGTTGAAGGCCAAAATTGGGGGAACTGATACACTATCTGGTTGTAGAAATGTAAGATCAACGATACATTTTTAAATGAATGTTTAACGGCAGTTTTGCTAAACAACAAATCTAGTTAATCTAATCTCATCAATTATAAACAATGTCTTAATGAGCCAAGGACTGAAACCCGAGAGTTACTCACCGCCTACGGAAACAAGTCACCAAAACTGGAAACTGTAGTTAACCATTTCACCAATATGGCCACCAACGTCAATTACACTATCATTCTTAATTATAATTACCGTCAACCCACGTGTGTGAATTTGTAAAACTTTGAAATAGATTTAGATGTGAAGAGACACGACTAAATATGAAATATGTATCTGTCTTAAAACACATTACCACATTAACTTTATGAAGGAGGGTAATGACATTAACGGTGTTTTCTGTCTACGTGGTTGTCAGGATATCAGTCTGACATTGCAACAAGCGGTTTCGAGTCGCACAGGGATTTGTCGACAGTTATACCAATTTTTATATTCTGTACTGTTTTGAGTCACAAAGGGACTTGTCGACAGTTATATCATTTTTGATATTCTGTATTTTTTCGAGTCGCACAGGAATTTGTCGGTATTAAGTTATTTATACCATTTTTTATGTTCTGTACTGTTTCGAGTCGCACAGGAGTTTTGTCGACAGTGTTTCGAGTCGCACAGGAACTTGTCGATAGTGCAAACAAATGATGTGTCTTAAACATTTTTACGATAGCGTTTAAACCGAGAAAAAAATGTTATCAATAATTAAAAAAAAAAAAACGCACATCGTGTGTATTATTGACTTTATCAAACGACGGATATTTTCTGGTAAATATTTCGATACTAAACTGTACTCATTTCATCTTCGGGTCAAGAATATCAACCCCAGAGCGATGGGTGGACTGTTTTGTTGAAGGAAAACTAGTACTCGAAAATACTCAATTATTATAATTTATTGCAGGTAACATAAATATTTACAACATTATAAAGTCAGCTGACAAGTATTCACACAGTATTTACCTATACTAATGGAAAAGTCCCAGAAAGTCCCAGGAACTCAATCCAATGCTCTGCGCCGCTGCTCTCGCCTGTACACTTAAATTGTCAGATACAATCAACACCAGACTATGGGCCAATCAATTACAGACAGAACACGTGTATTATATATAGGAGACAGTCAAGTACAGATGACACGGAATATTGCATAGGGACTTGACTCACTAACAAATAAAGACAGTCGAGCACATTTACAGCTATCATACGCGATCCGAGCCTCTTTCAGTCACAATCAAATACAAATAAAAAATGTGCCTCCATTATATCTGTTTTAGGTGAGGGAGTGTTCCATGTGCCATATCTCCAAGACGCTTCATACTATGGCCTTGGCGGAGTAATCGTGAAGGAAGCCAGGTCGCCATTAGAAAAGCTTCGTCGGCGCGTTCCTGGAGCAATGGCGGTAGGTCGCCTGCGCGACTTTGTTCAGAAGGACAACTCCAAATTTCAGGTCGAAGATATGAAGCCAACGAAAGAAGAAAACTCAACCATCAATCAGAGTTATGTTTTCTCGGAGTCAGACATGAAAAATGGAGTGAAAAAGGCGGTAAATGTTGAAGTTACTGGTTGTTTTAAAGAATCATTCCCCAATCTTCCGGACGTCAACTCTCTTGCAGTAGATTTTCCTGATAAAGGTACATATAGTCTTTGACTGTTACATTCCTGTATATAACACTAATAGTCGTATTGAGGCTTCCTCGTGAAACATATTTTCTTCATCATTCAATTGTCAATATCAAGTATAAATGATTTATTCTTTAGCTTTGCACGTACATTATTCTGTATTTATCAAAGTTTATGAAAGGTCAAATGGTACGTTGTACAACTATTGAAAATGAAAAGAAATTACTTACTTTAGGATGTCTGTTGAACATTTCTCTTGAATTAGACCTCAAAATCTCATATATAACCTACAATAAGAGCGTAGCATAAAACACATGATTTAATAATGAATTGAGAGGTCTTAATTACAGAAATAACTAAATTTTACCTCAGAAGTTAACAAAATGTAAGGTTTCATATCCTTAACAAAGAGTAAACCACGTACGCCTACATTCACAAAAAGTTCCTTCACCTGACCTAATTTTGTTTCACATTGAAGGTTTTTATCACTCGATAAAACTTACTCTTTCCCATGTGTTTTCAACAGACTAAATGTTACATCATTCCACATAGACATTTATCACTTGATCAAACTTTGCCTTATTCACACAGGGTTTCATCACCTAACCAAATTTTACCTCATCCATACTGTATACTATGCCAAATCAGTGAGTATAGAAGTGACCATAGGCAATCAGAAAGACAAGTATACTGTAAAAGAAACTATTCCATTGGGATTCAAACTGCGGAAATACAACTTTGGAACGGACGGTAAACTTTCCAAGTTCAAGGACTTATCAGAACGGAACTGGTCAGTTACGTGGATAGAAAAATCTAAAATAAGAACTCCTATGGATCGCCTTCCAAAAGTACCAGCGGAAAAACAAAGCGAAAGCGAAGGTAAGCATGTAATTATAAGGGCGCAGACCTTCGTGTTACTTTTAAGGTAATACATTTATGAAAATATAAGGGGAAAAAAACAATCTTCAAATCCAGTCCTACATACTGACAGCGTCAGTTTGCGGCCGCCATTTTTTATACATATTGAAAGGGGAATCATGGGAAATCACCATAGATATACTGCTTTGAAGTAAGTTCATTATATAATCGAGCCGTTCAAACGCTCTTCTGATCTGACAAACGTAATCTTCATTCGACAGAAGCTCAGTGATATTGCTCTTTATTTGTAAGCGTTCAAGTGATTTAGGCCACTTTCCAATATGATCAGCTGACAAAAAACGGAATATCGGTTACGGAAATAAAGTTTCTTACCTTCTCTAATGGAAATTTCCTTCTCAAATGGGGGTTTGGGGACAAGGTTAGAGTGTAAATATATGAATAAAAAATAAAGGGAATATTTGGCTCCGTTATTTCCATAAATTGCACTTTTGCATAATTAATGGTTACTGAAACATCTGACTCCGCATTCAGTCATATTATCGTTTTAGTTTTCTTTGCAACTGACATCTACTCCAGAGATATCTGCACTTCCGGTGAGGTAAGGTTTCTCTGTCTTACCCAGGGCAAGACCGTCTGCACGCGTAGATCATATTTGCACGATATCCGGAAGTTGTAAAGCGTCATTTGCAAATAAAAATTAACCTATGCAGTCCAATTGGACAATCAATATCACATTCGAACTCGAGCTCGTGCTGAACTTTGACCTAATGATCATCGCAAGCGGAATTCCAACCTACCTTCACGTGTTTTCCTTGATATTGATGTCTTATCCGGTAAAAAGACTTATTTAACTGGGTTTTATACTATATTAGTTAGTATTTCTATGACTGAATATTTAAAAATTATTGAGATTCCTGTTTGCCACAGTGCAACATGTTTGACAAAGTAAAATAGAAATTTCCAAGTTGATTTATTGTTTATTGTTGGGTTATGTTTAATCGCGTATTTGTATGTAGTTTTAACATTTTTGGTGAAATTTCGGGCAGAAAAACGATCAATCCCTACCTAGAGAGCAAGACAGGGAGATCTCTAGCTTCGGAGGAGATTCATAGCAGTGTAACCTCGGCAAGCCTCGGGTTATACACCATTGAATCTCCTCCTCGGGTTATATATTTCATTGTCTTTCCCTGTAGGGAAAGATCCAATTAGTCCTATCGAATCAAGTGTTAAGAAGAGAACTTTGCTATGATGCGCTTACTTTCCTGTCGTCACATGTTTTGTGAACTGTTTCTGAAAAGTTTCCCTTACTCTCCGTGCGCCTTGAATAGATGTAATCAATCCATTGTTTGCATTTTGAGGGATTTGTAATTGTTTCATTTGAATATATTTTATCAAAATATCTAGGTACCATATTTTAGCAGACTGTTCTTTCCTTTCTACAAATCTATATTGGAGTTGTATTTGATGTTTGAATCGGTGATGCTTTCATTTTTGTATCGTTTTACTTTACACTAGCAGTAAAAACAAAGAACATGTGTACATAAAACTCTATTTATTAAGCAAATAATTTCTTCAAACACAATGTCAACAGTTTTCTCTAAAATATAGTTTTCATTTTCAAAAAGCTTTAATTAACAATTTCCCCTGTAACATAATATTTACAATGCCCAATCACCCTTATACCTACACTAGGCAAGAAAGTATTAGACATGCCTCATGTTGTTTACTGATGATACAGGAGTCAGATCTACAGTTTTGAAAAAAAAATCTCACAGCTTCCTGTTGCAAATATTGATATATCTACTATAAAAACAGATGATGTTCCGATTAACTTCCATTTTTAAATTTCTTTTATTGTAGATTCTGATGGTTACTTCACACTCCCGGGCGCATGTGCAGCAACTCGTGACAGCTGATTGGTTCTTTGGTCTATATTCCTGATCGTCACTGTTACCATGGTGTTTATTTTTTTCCTACAAATAAATGCGTCTGGTTTAGCAAAGCATTTCTGAGTAATATATGTTATGTAAAGAATTAGATATCCTTACTATACACTGCCACATGGCGAAGCATGCATTGGTGCTTGCAGGTGTATAATTTTAGCATCATATCACAATTATTTCTCAGTGATTCAATGAGGATACAAAACGTCTGGATAGTTTTCCCTATCCCAAAATAGGATAAATGTATTTGGGCCCTGGTTAGCAATGAGAATGTTCGAAAGTTAGTAGAGACATGATATAAGATTTTAACATTTAGTTAATTGATAGATATTCAGCTCTGGCGGTAAGTGGATAAACCATTCAAATTTAACGGTTAGTGGGCATATATTCAACTCCGGCGTAAGGTGGGTAAACATTATATTGATTTTTGATGGTTAGTGGGTATATATTCAACTCTGGCGGTTAGAGGGTAAATATTCAACCCTGATGGTTAGTGGGTAAATATTCAACTCTTACGGTTAGTGGGTAAATATTCAACTCTGACGATTAGTTGGTAGTTATTCAAATCTGACGGTTAGTGGGTATATATTCAACTTTAACGGTTAATGAATAATTATTAAACTCTGACGGATAGTTGGTAAATATTCATTCAAATCTGACAGTACATTGTAAGTAGACATTCCAATCTGACGGTTAGCAGACTGACATTCTGCTTTATAAGTAGAGAAGCAGTTGACTTCGATTACCTTTTGAAAATAATAAACAGCAAGAAAACAGTGTAGGGAGGTGTCATCATTCGACTCTGAGAATAAGGAGACATTCAACACTGAGAGTTAGGAGACACTCGACACTGCTGACACTAGTCATTCGACTCTGAGAGTAAGGTGACATTCGAAACTGACGGACAATAGTCATTCGACTCTGAGAGTAAGAAGACATTCGGCACTCACCGACACTAGTGATTCGACTCTGAGAGTAAGAAGAAATTCGACACTGACTGACACTAGTGATTCGACTCTGAGAGTAAGGAGACATCCGACACTGACTGACACTAGGCATTCGACTTTGAGAGTAAGGAGACATTCGACATTGACTAATACCTGTCACTCGACTCTGAGGGTAAGGTGACATTCGACACTGACTGAAACTGGTCATTCGACACTGAGAGTAAGGAGACATCCGACACTGACTAACACTCGTCATTCGACTCTGAGAGTAAGGAGACATTCAAAACTGAGAGTAAGGAGACATTCGACACTCACTGACACTAGTCATTCGACTCTGAGAGTAAGGTGACATTCAACACTGACGAACACTAGTAATTCGACTCTGAGAGTAAGGAGACATTCGACACTCACTGACACTAGTGATTCGACTCTGAGAGTAAGGAGACATTCGACACTGACGAACACTAGTAATTCGACTCTGAGAGTAAGGAGACATTCGACACTGACTGACAATAGACATTCGACTCTTAGAGTAAGGAGACATCCGACACTGACTGACACTAGTCATTTGACTCTGAGAGTAAGGAGACATTCGACACTGACTGACACTCGTCATTCGACTCTGAGAGTAAGGAGACATTCGACACTGACTAACACTCGTCATTCGACTCTGAGAGTAAGGAGACATTCAACACTGAGAGTAAGGAGACATTCGACACTCACTGACACTAGTCATTCGACTCTGAGAGTAAGGTGACATTCGACACTGACGAACACTAGTAATTCGACTCTGAGAGTAAGGAGACATTCGACACTGACTGACACTAGTGATTCGACTCTGAGAGTAAGGAGACATTCGACACTGACGAACACTAGTAATTCGACTCTGAGAGTAAGGAAACATTCGACACTGACTGACACTAGTGATTCGACTCTGAGAGTAAGGAGACATTCGACACTGACTAACACTAGTCATTTGACTCTGAGAGTAAGGAGACATTCGACACTGACTGACACTCGTCATTAGACTTTGAAAGTAAGGAGACATCCAACACTCACTGACACTAGTCATTCGACTCTGAGAGTAAGGAAACATTCGACACTGACTGACACTAGTGATTCGACTCTGAGAGTAAGGTGGCATTCGACACTGAGTGACATTAGTGATTCGACTCTGAGAGTAAGGAGACATTCGACACTGACTAGCACTAGTCATTAGACTCTGAGAGTAAGTAGACATTCGACACTGACCGACAATAGATATTCGACTCTTAGAGTAAGGAGACATCCGACACTGACTGACACTAGTCATTCGAATCTATAAACAAAAAGTCTGTCGACTGTTTGACAATAAAAAGGCTGTCGACTGTTGGGCAATAAGAGGCATTAGCTCCTTCTTAACATTAGAGAGTCATTCTTATCCAACAATAAGGAGATATTCAACTCTGTTTGAAAGTTGCTAAGGAGACATTCGACTTCGTCAGTTTGACATGATAGTTTATACTCTGTTTGACAGTGAAGAGATCTCCTTATAAGGACACATTCGACAATGATTTACAATAAGGAAACATTCGATTATTTTGTGTTAGAAAGAAGGTATAAGACAATATGGAATCGTTTGGCTTTGGCAGTTAACTGACCAACATTCACCATATTTACCAGTTATTACGAAGACCGTGTTTAATATTTAGGATATACAGTTAGTTGACAGACATTTGACGTCACTGATGATTGAGACGCATGCAATTTGACTCTTTGCAATTATTCGAATGATAGTAGTCGACTGGCATGTTGTAAGAGGTATTTAATTAAGTTGAGCAACTGATTCCGATTAACATAAGACTGGATCGTCTGACGTAGTTTTCCCACTCTCCGTTAGGCTTCTATGAGCGCAACCTGGCTGAGAGACTTGGTATTAGGGCAGATAATCGAGTCTAACATATCAACATATTTGATAACTGAACACATGTCCGTGTAACTTATAAAAAAATAAATATAAAAACAAAAACAGCATCATGATAATAATTCATAAATTACGTCTAATGAACAAAGAAGTTCATCAACTTGAACTGGATTGTGTAAGATAGAGCCAGCTTTTGTCGGCTGGGTGTGGCCATCTTTGGATACTTTATTAAATTTTTTATCCCACGTTTATTCTCTGCTGCTGGACTAGAGTTGTCCACACAGAGAACAGCTGCGGGAGACTCATGCTTTCCAGTGCTGTTTTTATACGAGAATATTGTGACATAGCCCCACCTGCAGCCGTGGAACACACCGGGAGTGTCAGGTTAGCGTTCTGTTCCACACAAGTACCGGTATTCGGCTCACATATCCCTGTAACACACAAATTTCAGCGTATTTATTTTTTGAAGTTTCACTTATTGTAGGGTGGATTTCTGATTCTTTTTGTCCTATAGAGTAACAGGTAAAATCTCAAGTGTTTTTTCTGTTGATGCCGAACAGTTCTCAAACTCAAACTGTATCAACGAAAATATTCCTTATGCTCAGAGGAAACAAATAGTGTGATCGTCCATATTAAGAATGAACCATACTTTTTCGAGAATGAATAGTTTGTCAAGATACTAGGAAGATGGTTATAAACAACATTACCGGGGAAAAAATCAATTTTTTTTTTATATAAACCATATGGGTATAATACTACAAATATGTTACAAAAGAGTTAAACTTGCTGAACAAGTTTATGAACGACGTCAAAAGTTTGCGTAGCAACGATGCTGTGTTGCAGTCAGGTAAAGTTAATCAGTTATCCAAGCATGACCTGATTTGGACAAAACAGTTTGGCTGATAAAGTGGTTTTATTTGCTTTTTAAAAAGACAAATTCTAAAAAATAGTGTCTCATGAGCCAAAGTGATTGGATATTGATGCATTAGTTAAGGTCTAAAGTGAAAATAATTGTAGTATATTTCAGTATGTGACACTTAAATACACATATCTTAATCCTGAATCTACCTCACGATTACACTTACCTGGGTGACCTGTAGGGGTACCGAGGGTAAGAGAAGTAGGATTATCAGCCCAGGTATCAATGTTACTTTGTGTGCAAGTGAAACCAAGCTCCACGCCATTTGTCACTCCGTCCAAGTCTGAATCTTCATTGCACAGTTCCAGGGTCCAAGTATTGTTGTAATAGGCGAACCTCTGTATAATAAGACAAATAAAAACCATGTTGGAGACAGTACACATAGTATAAGGCTTACCCGCCTTAGTACCAATTCTCCTCGCTAGGTTGTGCTCAAGAATACTTTCGGAGCGCAGCCCAGCGGATAGTAGAAAAACTACGGCGGGCTGCGCTCCGGTCCAGTACAAACAGTTCAAGATTATAAGTCGTGACGTGCTCACACTTTGTTTGCTATATGAACGTACGCTTCTGTAATTGTCTGTATTCTTTAAGTTAGCAAATATTCAGATATATTATACAAAATATGTTAACTCAATACTGAGTTATTATTAAATTGATGGACATACGTGTATATATCAAACGTAGGTTTACACACTTCCTACTTACAGATAAAGGTTGTGTAAACTGTATAATAAAAATGTCAAAAATTAATATCATATCTTAATGGGGTTACATAATTATGTTAATGTTTTAAAGTTATGAATACAGACGAGCAGTTCAGATATGCAATGTCAGAAGCAGACATACAAAAACCTTCTGTGGAGAAGACGAATGATGTTTCTGCCTTGATTATAATTTTGTAGTGTCTGATGGGAGAGATGTAATTGTTGGTAGGGGTCTCGCCCACCAACTATTGTATTTCTCCTACACAGACGCTGTGAATTGAATTAATTAAAACCGTGTCTTTGACTAACGTCATGTTAATTGTAACTTAACATAAACCACTTTAGGTTAATACTTATATGCTGGTTCAGAACCTTGTCTAGATATAAGAAATATTGTTTCCTAGTGCGCATGACTATTATAGCTCAGTTCTGAACTAATCTTCGTACTGGTTTTTTTCCTCTTGGTACTTAAGACTTACTAGTTTTAGGACGTAAACAGAACAAAACACAACTTTGACCTTATATGTAGTGTAGTCAAATTCTATTGGTTGGTATCATGTTTTCCTGCCTATTGGAGTTGTCTGATTTTTATATTCATTATAATATTTCTGTTTTAATTGCATTCAAGCATAACGGATTTAGTCGTAAAGCTGCTACAAAGGTTGTATTATTTAATGATTTACATGTAGGAACAGAGACAGGCAAGACATGCTATTGTAATGATTACCATTGAAACAAAGCGACAGGTATACAAGGAGAAGAGTTGTACTGTATATATCTATATTCATAGATAAAACATAAAGACTTCTCATTTACATACTTGGATTTCCAAAACAAATATCTGGGTTTGTGAGAAACACAAAAAATAGCATAAAACTTATCATTTAAATGTTTGAAATGCCCCAGATCTGTATTCAAATCGTGTGAAAGGCACAGGGAAACTACAGAGCCTTTCATTTAAAGGTTTGGATGTCCCATGCCTACAAGTGCTACAACACAACGATTATTCAACAACAAAAGTTCAGAATAATTCATTACGTTATTGATAAATATCTTCATACTGCATTTATACGGATTTCATAAGAATGCTTACAAAACTGACTTAACCTAGTTACGTGTAATTACACACACTTAATTTTATAAAACCTGGTTATTGTCCTTAACATGATCACTCCTGGTTGTATAGATCTGACAGTGTCCATCCATGTTATATATTCATATAAAATATAGTTACCGCCACTGTTTACTTTCCTTGGGCAACATAATATATACACTGCTTACAGAATATAGTTATTATTTATCATTTAGACGATAATTTGTGTTTAATCGTGTAAATACATATAAAATAATTTGTTTTTTTGTTTGTTTTCTGCTCACTCAGTACCTCATTCCAGAAATAGTATCATGGGTTTGTTTTTGGATAAAATTAATTATTCTAAATACTTTTAATATCAAGAAAAATAAGAAGTTCAAACTTATCAATGATGATAATAGTGTAAAGTAAGTAACTTTAATACTAATTCGACAATAGATTAAAAAAATACCATTTGTCAGCGGTGTAGTATCTTTTAATAATTATAATTTTTTCCCTGTATTATTTTAAATGCTGATATATCTTACCTCTCCGAATTTGTTTCGGTCTGTATCTGATGCCTGCTTTTGGACATGACCTACTGCAAGCCAGCTCACTGGGTCGTCGTCCGCACAAGGCTTGTATTTAACATTATATCCATTTGGAATCTCGTCAAGGTACGAAGGGTAGGATTGAATGTAAGAAACCATCGTTATCACGATAAATACAGCGTGGAGCAGCATTCTGTTATCTTCTTTCCTGTCGGACTTTAAAGGATGATGAAACTTACGACGTTACACAATGTTTACAAAACCTTCAACAGCTTCCCTCAAATAAAGCAGGGACACAGTTTGACATAAAAATACTGTATCTGTATTGTACACGATGTGATGTAAAACAACAGAATTTAATGTACACAGTTGAGACCCTAGTAACTCGCTAACACGTCTGACATCAAGAAGCAGGCGGACGTTATATGATAGACAGACTTCATGATTTGTTAAAATTAATAAATGCCACTGCTCCCATCCATCTTGTTAGTGGTTACATAGAAAAAACAACATAGTTTGAGTTAGCAGGATTTACGCACAGTCGGCGTTACGTATATATATTGTGTAGTAATTAATCAAGTGATGGCTTTCACGTCACGGAATTACCATAAAATGTCACAAACATTTCCATACATTACCTCTACTCTGGTTCATCGTTTAATTCTCATGCTAATTAGTGTCTTATTCTTACTGGACAAGCTGTGCTAAAAGTGTTAGTGTTACGAATTTGCAATTATTACTTTAACGATTTAAAGCTGTACGGTTAATTTAATCAAGTAATGACTTATTTAATTTATCTTAAACGAAACGTACAACTTTTAAAATACTAACAAAGTGTTTTGTAGTGCTAGGTTGATTACGTTTATTAGGACGGTCTTCCATGTATGGAATGGGATACGCGTGTCAAAGTTTATGTTTGAGAGGCTGTGGCATATTTGTATTGTGTCACTTTTTAATAATAGGACACTTGTCCATTTCACAGTGCTATCTCACTGAAGGATGTCGTGTAAGACACCGAACGACACACCCCAACCTGTCACGTTATATTGATAACGGGAAAACCAGTCGTCCATCTTCCTTTAAGCTGAGCGCCAGGCAGGAGAAGAAACCATTTCTTTTCTAGACTATGATATGTCTCGTCCGAACCGAGAACCTACCTCGTATAGGCGAACACTCAAAATAAATCACCTATAATCCACAGCCTAAAAGATTTCTAGACACCATATAAGCGTATTAAATGTATTTACAAATTAGAATAAGACTCCGTCATATAGCTGTGTCGGACAGTCAGGCTCATTCCTGTACCAAAGGACCAAAACGATCGATACTACAAAAGGCAATTGAAGCAAAAAATGGAACACGCAAAATATCTATATATTTTACTGTTAACATAACTATATTGCATCATCAATTTTAATTTGATATCGAATTTACTTTAATATTTGTAGAGTTACCGTAATATTGAAATCGTACAATCGCAGTATCAGCCACACACAGAGACATAAATGTCCACTAAAGTGACAAAGGAAAAATGGTCTACATAGACATATGGTATTTATACACAGGTCAAATTGTGTTATGAATGGTTATTAGGGAACCAAAGAAAGTGGTCTTAATAAGCAGGCGATCCTTATACAGAGGTGGTCGCTAAGGCAGGTTTTACTATATTGTCATTGTATTCTATTTTATTGTATTTCATATACACGATTACAGTAGCACCAGTGGCACAAAGATCAAAGGCATGTGAATTACAAAACATAGAGATAAAGTTTTTTTTTTTTTAATATGTTATCAATTTTAAATTTAAATTCAAATGATTTTTTTCTTTTTTTACACTTATATAACGATATAGAAAATATATTTACAATGATTATCATATAACCTGATGCTAAATAACTAAAGTTTTCACTGTAGATATAAATATTGTTTATGCATAACATTTGCCATTGTCAACATTTTATTATGTTTTGAAATCACGTAAATAAATGGACTGAATTTATTCAGTGTTTTAATATTAGAAGAATGCACACCATTTAATGTGGTTTGCATTGATTGCTAAATAAACAAAGAACAGTACATACGTAGAACATCTGTTTACTTTTATTCACATTAAATATTCTTACGTACACTAATAAACAACCTCCATCAAAACACTAATGTATGCGGTGTAGTGCGTCCATGTCCTCACATACGTCTGTCACATTAATGGAAGAAATGTTTTGGGGAAGCTGCGAATCATTTATAGCACCATTCACAACCTCTCACCGGTAAAAAAGTCATCACCTACAATTCATATCCAACAAGCATTGCATATATGAAAATAATGTTATTTTCCTTAGAAAATTTATTCTGTATTAACTGAATAAATCATAACATGAATCCATATATCAAGTAAGTAAAAAAATGAAATTGTAAAAATTAAAATGTACGGTGGCTGATTGATGCCATTTCGTCTTTTCGTCTTTTCGCCCCGAAAAGACGAAAATTAAATATCTTAATTCTCGTCTTTTCGCTCCGAAAAGACGAAAATTAACAAACCTTAATTTTCGTCTTTTCGTCTTTTCGTCTTTTCGGGGCGAAAAGACGAAAATTAACAAACCTTAATTTTCGTCTTTTCGTCTTTTCGCCCCGAAAAGACGAAAATTAACAAACCTTGAATTTCGTCTTTTCGTCTTTTCGCCTTTTCGCTCCAAAAAATTACAAATTACAGATATACTTTGTCATCTTTCATATACGACGGAGATTATAATATAATTTCTAATGTACAATTATGATGAAGACCATGTCATGTATGTAGTCAAAATGTCTTTTCAAATAATATACAGTACATTGTACCTACTGATTGACTGTTATAATTAACTGTATTCGAGCAATTTCTTGGTACAAGTCCTTCCTTTAAACTCAAAGTCTTCACAAGTTGTCTTTCATAAAAATATTTTGTTAACAAGTTGATCCGTGGTTCAAACGCTTTCAAATATTACCCGCCGACAACTTTTTTTTTCAAGTTGTGTAGGGGAGGCAACTCCTGTAAGTACTATGTTTAGCATCTTAAGTTCATTATGTCCTAACATATACACGGCAATGTTTTGATAAGCGTAATTGCTAAATAGGGCGATTAGAACACAAAAAAATAAGATATTAGTGAATTTTAGAAAATGTATCAATCACGCTAAAAGGTTTGCGGAATGATGAATCTGTTTGTGGCACGTGGTATATGCCACGTGTGAGAAATCTACGTAACTGCTGTAAACATACATGTAGACTTATGTTTTAAAACTTCTAATCTTAGCGATTGATGAAGATACTTGTAATACTATCAATTTAATAAATCGATTGTTACCATAAACTTCTTTGATGCTTCCATATTGAACAATTAAGTCTATATTAAGGTAAAAAGATTTCAAAATGACTTCCACACCGGACCGGAAGACGAAAAGACGAAAATTAAGGTTTGTTAAATTTCGTCTTTTCGCCCCGAAGGTTTGTTAATTTTCGTCTTATCGGGGCGAAAAGACGAAAAGGCGAAAATTAGGTTTGTTAATTTTCGTCTATTCGGGGCGAAAAGACGAAAAGACGAAAATTAAGGTTTGTTTTTCGTCTTTTCGGGGCGAAAAAACGAAAAGACGAAAATTAAGGTTTGTTAAGGTTTTTGCTATCAGTTATGATAGCAAATGTGTTGTTTGTTTATAGTGCTACTTCACTGAATCACACTACCACAGACGACAGTTACGACACCGACCAGAACGCCCCACATTGTTAGATCAAAACAACACCACTCTGAACGAAAAAACACTAGGAAGAAAAAAATCTGTATAGTAAAGTCATTCGCGACGTAAAATTCAAACTTATTTCGCTCTCATTAAATCGCGCTAACATATCAAGATGATCAATTCTTTTCTATACAAATAATTAGATGATGATGTTAAGTACAATGAAGATATCCACATGGCGAAAGTATCATTTTTGGCAGTATATCTCTAACGCCTGATGCGTCTATTCCTGGATTAATATTATCTTATACTTGACAGGGTTATCCTGTGGTTGCTATGGAAAACATAATTAGTTTATCGGGGTAGGGAAAAGACAGCTCATACGCGCTAGACAGTGACGTCATCAATACATGCGGCGACCATTTTTACGTACAACGACGTTGATGTCGACTGAAGTTTTACCATTTCTCGATAAAGTATGGGAGAAAAAGAATCTAACATGGGCCAATCAGCCAAATTCTTTTACGAGGGTTGAGATTTCCCTGTCCACTTGACAGACCCATGTAAGATTGTATTAGTCTTCTCAACGGAGGTGAAACCTGAGCAATGCAGACGAAAAAGAAGTAAAGACTTAACTGAAGTATACTATCCCAAATTTAGTCGCCTTTAAAATCACATACACTGGAATACTTCTATTTACCTACCTGATTACATTGCAAGGTACAAGGTTTATGATCACACATGCATCTTTCCTAAAATGAAATTGAAATTTAAAATTTCATATAATGTCCAGTGTGTCAATATTATTTCATCTTGAATTGAACAACTGCCATTAAACTGTGATTATCCCTAATTATAACTAATTTTATTTCAGAAAAATAAGAAAAGGGATCAAACAACAGGTTAAGCCTATACAGGTTCTCTCACAAAATTACCCCCTAATCACCTGTTGTACACATGGGTCCCGCGATCTATGGTTATAGAGTCATATACATGTAGTTATATTACAACATATACTTGTTTTATTTAGTAACCGACTTACACATATATATATCGCTGATAATCTTTGACGACATAACTAGGAGACTCCGATTCGGTGATATTTCATTGACACGTCGACGTGCTGGAGACAGCGAGAAGCTCCGCCTTCTTACAATCGACTCATACATCACCAGTCCCTCAGATGAATGAGTGGCGTTATCATATACATGTATAGTTACAAAGTATATTACTCTGAACGACATGGGAACGACGTCTTTGGAGCAAAACAAATTTGCAAAATTGTGCAATAGGTGAATAGCATTTCGCATCATAAGCTGTTTGGTTTTCCAAAGGTAAGTATAATTCATGTCTGCTTTTGTGTTTTGCTTGCAAAAGTTAAAGAAAGAGCTGCATTATCAATCTAAATACGATTCACAGCTAGAAATGTTTTGGATGTAAAAATGACTAATTATAGAATTCAGAATTAATTGGATGGAAGTATGGCGTTAAAATACCATAAAACAAGTACCAAAAAATCATATAGATATTAATGGATCGTCATAAGGATACAACAATGTGAACATTATGTAATTCATACAATACAACTCGTGGACACTGAGTACTACCATTGTACCAGTGTGTGACCTTCCATTACTGCGGTCTGTTAGATACATCGATATACTATATTCTTGACAGGTTCATGACACAAATGAGCCTCAGGCGTATTTTTTTACATAGATGTATGGTTTATAAGCAAAGGCGTTTTGGTCGACACGTTGAGAAGCGCTTTAGGGCAATGATAAGATAAAGTATCTGTAGTGATATTACAATTAACAATAAAGTAAACAAAATCAGGGAAAACGGGAATCGTTTTATCTACTAATACAGTAAATCAATTATTTTCGCGTAGATTCGTAGTTCGCGTATACACGAAAATTAGTCGTCGCGAATTTTGTTATTAAAACATATGCTTAATAGAACCAAATCCGTTTAAAATTAGATTACTGTTAAAGGTCGTTAGACACGAAAACGCGACATTAGGTCACCGCGAAAGGTAGTTGGTTTACAGTAAGTGTTTAGACCATGCCTTGACAAAGAAACGCTATTAGCAAGATGTTTGTTTCATAACATAACTGTTTTGAAAAGGTTATTCGTGTTATTAAGGCCAAAACATAATTTAATCTGATGGAAAAGTTATTGTGAAAATTCAATAAAATGTTCTTTTGGGCAATTTCAGGAAGAATTATTTTCAAGACCGGGTTTTCATGTTTTAATGTTGTTTTTGTTGATGTCGTCGTTGTATTTGTTCTCCCAAGGTACATGTATTTTACCATGTCACTAGATAAAGAATATTTGTTTTAATATAGGTATTTCAAGTCAGATAAACGATATTGTATATGAACACCTTTGTTGTTAACATTCATATTTTAACAGTAATTTGCTATACAAAGAGCAGTCTCACGGATTTGCAACAAACTATAATTGTATGCTCCCATGTCATTTCAGAGTTACCTGATCGAACATGAGACCTACCATTAGGACGACAGTCGTCTGCGTACTTGTTGGAGCAGCCATTTGTATTTTGCTTACTTTCCATCGACCCACATTGCATAACTTCCCGGATATTGCTATATTGGCTCCAAACGCCGCTCCCATACGGCAGCCTCCCAAGGCCACTGCGCCCCCACTTAGTGTAAATAAATAAGCTGAACTTTTAAAATAAATGGGTCAATTTGAATACAACAAGTTTAAGATACTGTGAACCATCTGATTTTCGTGACGATTTTATTTCACTATTTCAGACTAACGACTTTAATTCGAATTATAATCGCTGTTAAATACGCTTAAATAAGTCTAATCGCATGTGAAACTAAGTTGGTTTGCAGTAAAGACATTTAACTCATTGAATTATGTGGAGATTTAGTTTCTTCATCTAAGTTTTATTATTTTGCTTTGAATTTATTTTAAATTATTTCATTAATTTCATCAACATCCTTAACTGGTCACTTTTTACATATGACGCCGTTAGTTTGGTTTTAGAATCCGCCAGTATTTAGTTTATATTAGGTACATGTCAATTCCATTTTCTCCATTGAAAGTCAGTACATATGTTTGCATTTTTCATCACATTTTCGTTCTAATAGGTCCCCATTCCTGCTCCCGAAATCCTAGACACGATGAACAGAGAGGAGTTATACAGATTACAGCATAGGTTTGTTACTATCATTATGTGTTACCATGGTTACACAACGCTATATGTTGTGTAACCATGGTAACACGGTAACGCTATAAGTATTTTCCACCAATATATGATAATAAGAGTTGATCATTGATTTTTATAATCATTCCTCATCTTGTTTGTCTCTTCACTTCCGACTTTCATTAATTTTCATACCCCATTGAAAAAGGCTTTTTGCTGTTGTCTCTCTACTAGCGGTGTATTAGAGGGTCGTTTGTAAAATGGAAGTCTGCATGTTGGGTCATCCGATGATGAAGTTAGGCCAAGTATTAGCTTTAACCAGCTGCTAGCAAGTTATACCTGGATGATAAAGTGTCGTGTTTATTTTAGAGTCTTTACTATTTCGTTTCATCTTTATTTTAACGTCTTCACTTTTTCGTTTCATCTTTATTTTAATGTCTTAACTTTTTCGTGTCATCTTTATTTCAGCGTCTACACTATTTCGTTTCATCTTTATTTTTACCTCTACACTATTTCGTGTCATATATACATTTTTACAATTATTCGCGAACCATTTGAATTCGCGGTCGTGCTCTATCCTAAAATTACGAGAACGACAAATTATTTCTCGCGAAGATAGAGTGCTTTACAATACATAGGTATGACTAGTTTGATAACTCGAGCCGTACGTTCATCACAGGTCATGATATCGATGCATATCAATTTACTGTTTAATTGCATTAAATGACAAAGAAGTATGTGTGTTTTCATAACAGTTATTTATTGTTCCAGATACATGGAGAACCTACAGATATATTGTCCTAGAAAAAGGATGTACGGTGGTGTAGGTAAAGGATGGTATGCTTGTGAATTACAAAGGAACGACGACCCACCACACTGTGATGCTTATGCTATCGTGTACGTCAGCTGATTTTTTTGCATTTCATGGAGAAAATTTCGCCAGTTTCCCTGTTATACTTCTTCACAGTAGCATATTTTCACGCATTGATATTTATAACAGCAATACGGTATATAGGCTGTCATTCGTGTCCATTGTATCCGCGAGAGTTTAAGTTTGAGGAAATCAAATTGACCGCAAACATATCGAAATGTATTCTCCCGTATTAATCTACAGTATATATATGCTTACAATGTCGCTATCTGTTATGTGGTGTAAGAGTTAAAGTAGTGAAGTTTGAGTTGCTTCATGCTTTAAAATTCTTCAAATCTTGTTGTAGGAAGGAAGAAACTCCAGAAAGCAAGTCATTTTTCTACGAATTAAAAACCGATTACGGCTGTGAAAAACATGTGTTTCTGAAGTAAGTATTAACCATATAGCTAGTTATTTTGTGGATGAAATATTCGTGACCACATCAATGACCAGTGAAATGTTTGTTACCACACCAATGTCCAGTGAAATGTTTGTAACCACACCAATGTCCAGTGAAATGTTTGTAACCACACCAATGTCCAGTGAAATGTTTGTAACCACACCAATGTCCAGTGAAATATTCGTGGCCAAATCAATGTCCAGCTTAATCGCGAAAATAACAGTATAGTATCTTGGAAAGGCCGACTTTCTTTTTCATTGTAAAATATAAGCATGACCACACTGTTTTGTAAAGTCATGTTTGCTCAACTATAGAAACAGATAGACATACTCGTTACCGTTTTGTAAGAACATAGTCTTTTCAATTTTGTTTTAATGTACTACATGTATTAACGCTCAGAGTCATGTAAAGGCCCCACATGTGATTCGCGATCCAGCAGTGGATGGTTTGTGGTAATATGTCTGTATATTGTAACTACTCGGACACAGTGTTTTAATGGTGTTAATGTAAATTTAAAATTCTGTACCACAATGATAAAGGCAGTGCATGACCATTAAATACATTATGTAGTCATGTACTTTTTCAAGTTAAATTGATAATAAAGTGACATCTGTTGTTACAGAGGATTCGAATCGGACGCAATACTGGCTCCACTGAACTATGCTGTAAATACTACAACAAAACACAACTCGAACAGGGTAAGACATCAATTTTCTGTGAACACTGCTTGTGGTACAATCGTGAAATGATATGATTGCTTTAAAACATTTAAAAGGTTAAATATGAATTTTGATGTAAAATATATTTGATATTTTATGACTCAAACTTATTTTACACTTTTTCTATTAATTCTAATAATTATATATAGTTCTATTCCTTGGGTATAGATAATGTAAACCAACTATCTTCGCGTTCGAGTAATGTTCCCGTATTTTTACGGGTGAAAGTAAATCGTGAAATTGAATCACAGCAAAATAGTTTAAAAACACAAGGAGTCTAAATCTCAAAAGTAAATCGTCGTAAATAAATAATTCATTAACAAAAAAAAAAAAACAAACAAACAAAAACACAAACAAACAAACCGACAAAAAATGTGTTATTGAATGGTCGTTAATAAATCGTTCGTGAGAAAAACGCGAAATTTAATAGCCATGAATAAATCATTCGTCAGAAAAACGCGAAATTGAATCGCCGTGAATAAATCGTTCGTCAAAAAACGCGAAATTAATTCGCCGTGTTAAAAATCGTTCATCAAAAAACGCAAAATTAATTCGCCGTGAATAAATCTTTTCTCTAAAAACGCAAAATAAAATCGCCGTGAATAAATCGTTCGTCAGAAAATGCAAAATGGAATTGCCTTGAATAAATCGTTCGTCGGAAAAACGCGAAATTGAATCGCCGTGAATAAATCGTTCGTCAGAAAATGCGAAATTGAATCGCAGTGAACAGATCGTTCGTCAGGAAAACGCGAAATTGAATCGCCGTGAATAAATCGTTCGTCAGAAAAAGCGAAATTGAATCGCGGTGAATAAATCATTCGTCAGAAAAGCGGAATTATGTCACAGCGAAAATAAGTTAGTTTACAGTATTACCCATCATCCTTGTTTTAAGTTTTATATTCTTACTTCAGTCTATAGTAGTGAAACGTTTTAAAGTTTAAAAGCAAATTATCACTTTAAATCACATTAAATGACAATAAATCGATATCATTTCTCATCATTTCTAATAAAGCAATTCAATACTTCAATTTTCAACTGTGAACACATGATTTCTATTAAAGAAAATGTCCACACAACTGCAATAAAAATGTAACAACAGGAAATATATTTCATGGTCATTGCCACCGACGGTGATGAAGAGAGGTTGGTGAAGTGGAT
This sequence comes from Argopecten irradians, assembly GCF_041381155.1. Taxonomy (NCBI): domain Eukaryota; kingdom Metazoa; phylum Mollusca; class Bivalvia; order Pectinida; family Pectinidae; genus Argopecten; species Argopecten irradians. The sequence continues at coordinate 19,121,158 of NC_091140.1, read as the reverse complement.
GATGAAGAGGAACATTTTGAAGCATGTCCAACAATTGTTTGTCACCTTTCACGGGATAGACGCTCGCAGTAACGAGGACGAGTTAACACAACATCTCAGCATCCTAAAGGCGTTATACGATCATGGATTCCGAACATTCCACTATAACCTCAATCCTAAGAGGTATTATCACTTTGACCAGCGAATGTGGACTGTACAAGGTCGATATACACTGTACATGGTGAGTTACACTTATCATATGGAAATTATATTGAAAGTTTATTGATTGTTATAAAGTAAGTACTTGTTAATAAAAAAAACTGTAAAGTTATAATTATGACTTTGCATGGTAAGATACCAACATCATCTTTATATTGAAATATTAATAAAAGTAATTGTTTGTTTATTTAAAATAATGTATAGTTACAATTATTACTTCGCATTGTAAGTTACCCTTGTCATCTTTGCAATAGTAGGTTAATATTGAAATGCTTAAGAAGGTGTCTATTGTTTAAAAATTTACATTAATAATTGATGTTGTAATGAGTGATGACCGAAGTAAAATAAGTCTGGATATAGTTCTCCGTTATAAATCAATATAACAATGAGCATTTACTAATGGAAAATAAACAAAGGTCTCGTTAGCAGCTGGTTATAATGATTTGTTATCAAACTTAGAATAAGCGAACAATGTAACTTTTTATATCGCGGGTCGTCTTGGGTTTCCCGGCGTCCTCCTATTTACAACATGGTACTTGACTTAAACAACGCCATAAACAACGACTTAAACATTCATTGCTCCACAAGGAAACCTACATTTGTTTGTTGATTACCTTCATCTTAGCCCATTCATGTTCTGACATTTAAATTGTTTTATTAAGCTTTTTCCCTTTCTTGTATAGTTGAACTCTTGCCATTTTTATAGTGCTATATCACTGAAGCATGCTGCCAAAGACACCAAGCAACACACCCCACTCGGTCACATGAACCTGGGTGTTAATAGGACAGTAATTAATCAATCAAACAAATAAACAAATTTTCCCTTTCGGACACTTAGTGACCCTTAAGGCAATCTTAACATTAAAAAGAAAAACTAAACAATGAGAAACCAGTGTATTTATGGTTGCTGTTTAATTAAGAGGTAATTTGCATCGAGATAATTTCTAAAAGAAATGAAATATTGTAGATTTGAATCAGATTATAAAATGTTACATTGCACTACACCATACAGCTGCTTTTACAGTCTCTAGTGTATCAAAGAGAAAAATGTTGACTCGAATTTTGTCTTAAGTTTGTTTCGAGATATGGGAGCCTGGGCAAGTAATTAATTTACTGCGATTATTTGTATTACTTAAATTGTAGAGTTGTTTCATTGAACAGAATTATCTACGCTTGAGAAATGTAATGGTGTGTTTCAGTATAACGTTGTTGTTGCTATGAAATTGATGACTTTACAAATAAAACAAATCCAAGAGAGAAAAGATAAAATGGAGATTCAACAACGGGCACTAATGGTTTTCGTTACAGATGCGGGACCTGCCGACGTTTCCACCCATTGTTCTCCAGCCTGTAGAAGATCTAAAGCAAATGTCTCTGTCACAGTTAGGGGAGCTATATCACTCGTAAGTAACGCCGAATCACGTCCGAACACGACTTCTATCATTCATAAATTTAGTCTAAATCGTAACTTTAATCCTCTGTAATTTATTCATAACAAATATTACATATGCGCAAGTATACTATCAGGTGTAGAACGGTATATCCCTCCTAATGAATATTCATGGTTTTAAACAGATTGAGTGTATTCATTGTATTAGTCTACATGTCATTAACACGGATCCTGATCCCTAATGTAAATGACATTGCCCTTTATCTAGACTTACTGACGGTATATAGAATATTAGATTGATTTAATTCATTAAAAGTTTGGTTACTATATGTCTCATTCTTGAGGAGAGTTTTTGTTTAGAATTCAGATGGATAGCTGTTATCAAATTTTATTTACCACTCTGCTTTTGATAAAAAATCAATCATTATCTAAATTTTGAATGACAATAAAAAGGCTTTCAAGCAGGTCTTTAACTTTTAACCTTTGTTGAAAAAAGTTTATCCATAATGTTCTCATCCACTATACTCCATGGGTTATCATCACTGTCATTATATCACTTGTTATCGCACACAGCCTTCAGTTTTTCCTTGACAACGTCCAGGTGTAGATATTGCGGTAGTGTCGAGCATACAATGTAGTATACATAACCTTGTATTATCGATAGGTACATGCACACGTCGCAGGAATTCTGTAGGAATGTGGTACGAGTCGGTCAGGCAGGCGACGGAGGCTGGAACATGTGTAACACCACAGAGTATAGACCAGTGAAACCTTGTCTAGTCTACTCCTTCGGGTAGGTAATCTACATTATAATGTTTAGTCTACTCCTTCGGCTAGGTAAACTACAATATAATGTCTAGTCTACTCCTTCGGGTAGGTAATCTACATTATAATTTTTAGTCTACTCCTTCGGGTAGGTAATCTAAATTATAATGTTTAGTCTACTCCTTCGGGTAGGTAATCTACATTATAATGTCTAGTCTACTCCTTCGGGTAGGTAATCTTCATTATAATGTTAAGTCTACTCCTTCGGGTAGGTAATCTACATTATAATGTTTAGTCTACTCCTTCGGCTAGGTAAACTACAATATAATGTTTAGTCTACTCCTTTGGCTAGGTAATCTACAATATAATGTTTAGTATACTCCTTCGGGTAGGTAATCTACATTATAATGTCTAGTCTACTCCTTCGGGTAGGTAATCTACATTATAATGTTTAGTATACTCCTTCGGGTAGGTAATCTACATATTAATGCTAAGTAACCCTGTCGGGTGAACTCCTTCGGGTAGGTAATCTACATTGTAATGCCTAGTCTACTCCTTCGGGTAGTTAATTAACATTATAAAGTCTATTACCCTGCCTAGTATTCTAAACATAAATCTCAAGCTACATAATGTATCAAATTATTGAAAAATCTTAGTTTGAGCAAAAATATAAAAGTTTCTAATGCTGAAATAGAACAAAGCCTTAACCAGGTCACTGTGACCTACTTTTGGAATTTTTCATCGAGTTTCTGAAATGAACTTCACAAACCCAATATTTACAAACAAAAACTGCAAAAAAATATTTTCTCTATTCTAATATTTAATTAATTAGAAATTAAAAATGAAAATGTGAGTTCACCCTGTGACTTTTGACCTCTAAAATAACCATGAACCCAGCAAAAATCGGATATTCTGATTAACATACACTATACAGATGACCCTAAGGTATCTTCATGCAAAATAGTTTGCTTATCACTGAGTGATAATCCTCCTTTAACATTTTATCACAATCTGTCAGGTAATATGTGAGGAGTTCGCCGCACAAAGTTGTCTCTACCGCTCGGGCTAATTGGGGCTTTTAATTAGTAATAACTCCATTAATAGGGGATATTGCAGAACCCTATATAGTTTATTCAACTTTCCTTTATGTCAGGGTTTTGTGTACCAATCTCTAAAATAGTTTAGGAGGAGATCGACGGAAAAAGTTGTGTCTACAGACAGACGGGCGAACACACGGACTGACGGACAACCCGATTCCAGTATACCCCTTAACTTCGTTGAGGGGTACAATAACATCCCCTAAAAATATGGCTTCCTATTAGTAATATTTCTTCGGATAGATAGACCACAAGATTGAAACTGTTTTACACTTCTCGCGTGAGTAGTCCACAAAGTCTCTATCAGAGTTGCTTCTCTTTGTTTCGAGTGAGTCTATACACTTCTGATCTCTATCAGAGTTGCTTCTCTTTGTTTCGAGTGAGTCTATACACTTCTGATCTCTATCAGAGTTGCTTCTCTTTGTTTCGAGTGAGTCTATACACTTCTGACCTCTATCAGAGTTGCTTCTCTTTGTTTCGAGTGAGTCTAAACACTTCTGATCTCTATCAGAGTTGCTTCTCTTTGTTTCGAGTGAGTCTATACACTTCTGATCTCTATCAGAGTTGCTTCTCTTTGTTTCGAGTGAATCTATACACTTCTGATCTCTATCAGAGTTTCTTCTCTTTGTTTCGAGTGAGTCTATACACTTCTGGTTCTTACTTCCCTACAACAAAGTAGGCTACAACGTTTGTGAATTGTTTTAAAGTAGTATTGATATGGAAAATATCATGAACACTATGTTTTTTATAAAATCAATGCAAAGTGGGTTTTTATCTGCTATTTTGTGTTAATGGTGCTATTAGTAATAATCTATGCGATATCAGAAAACAAAAGAAGCTAATACCACAATCAAAATACAACAATACAGTCGGACAGGCATTTCCTTTATTTATTTTAGAATTAACAATGACTGGGGATTTGACGACGCCATTTCTTCTGAGTATGGCTGCGAGGTTCACGCCTTTGATCCTAGGTGAGTTGTACAATGTACCTATGTCACTAAGGCCATCTAAAATGATACAGTATCATGATACTTAAGAATCATTTACTTTATTTATAAATGGAATCATGATACTAGTAAGATATGTTTAGAAACAAGAAAAAAAACATAACTGGAAGAATAACAAAATCCATAGAAATGAATCCATTTTATAATAAATTGTATTAATTTACATAGTCTAGTAATGGCTAATTAATAAATGTTTAATAGTAACTAATGATTGATTATATGGTATATAAAGCAAATCAATAATACTGAGATGGAAATACGTGTATAGTGAAACCTGTATAATCCAATACCATCGGGAGCGACTATGTTTGATCAGATTAGACAGAATATCAGAATATTAGGTATTGTTGTTGAATATTGTCATTCACAGTATCAGAGTTGACAGGATGTCGGAAAAGTCTGTTGTCGAATTAGATAAGTTTCACTGTATTTATATTTAAGTACACATTATGGACACATTATGGAATGATAACAAAATGCAATTATCTCATGCCGAACGTTGCAAAATTCAATAAGTAAAATAAAAAGTGTAAAAATATATTTTGTAATATATCGTTATATATGTTCAGTATGTTTAATTTGTGTGTAAAACAATAAATGTTTGCGTATTTTTTATATTTATATGTAACAATAAAATTTATGTTCAATATTTTCTTTGTGTGAGTGAAAAATGTATTTGTGTGTGAATTTCACACACAAATATAAAATAAAATCACACACAAATATATATTTTTACACACAAACCATTTTTTTCACACACAAATATAAGAAGATTGCACACAAATATTTTTACACACAAATGTATTTTTCACACACACAAATAAAAAATATTGAACTCATATAACGGTGTACTACAAATATTTTTTTTGCACAAATGTTTTTACTTGTATTTTGCAACATTCGGCACGCCATATTATCCATTCTATATCATTTTATTATGTGAATACATTTTTCCAGTATGGGAGTCAATGATCACAAGAGATCGGAGAAGATCTATTTTCATAATTTAGCATTGTCGGATAAAAATGGAATTATAAATGGACACTGGAAGAGTAAAACCCTGCAATCAATCATACACTCGCTAGGGCATGACGAGGTGAGATGGTGTTAAGTACTTGAAATTTCATTTTAATGTTAAAGACCATTTTGAAATTGAAATTTTATTTGGATTTTGTATGAGTGAATGGCATGTTTGATACTTACGATTGCATATAAAGGTAATATTCATTGTAGAGTTTTTAACCATTTGGAACCATCTTTTACTTTGATCTATGTTTTTATGCCTGGATACTATAGCATATATAAATCAAACATGAATTAAGCTGACGTCAACTAAATAATATCTTTGAGTGTGTTAACAATTTTGTTGATTTGAGTAAAGTAAAAGTTTATGTTTTTCAATTCGTAAGTAGACCCGAGAATTGTTATTACAATGTCATTGTTTTCGGCAAATAACAAACAAATGGTCGATGGGAGGTAACTCCTTAATGCTTAGTAAGAACAATCACACAAAGCACAGTCACAATACTAATTATAACATTTTGTTGTTGTTGATGATGATGATGATGATGGTGATGATTATTATGATGATGATTAATGCGCTGCAAGAATGATGAGTATATCTGTTGTTATTGAGGAGGAAGTAAATGATGATGATGAATGGTTTTAATTGACAAAAATACGATTTACGAATTTCTTCTGAGCCCGTTGTTGTTGTTGTTGTTGTTGATGATGATGATGATGATGATATGATGATGATGATGATGATGATGATGAGGCTCAACAGTGTAGTTTAAATGGCCATGCAGTAATAGGGAGGATGAACAATAAAATATGTTTGACTTTTAAATATGCTGCGATTGGGAAGATAAAATAATTACAAAAAATAATTGTAACATTAGGCAAATATTGAAATACATCAGGAATTTTATTCTTTTAAACAAAGACGTTATACGTTTAGCCATGTACAATATGATGAAAACTTATTTAAAGGTTGTACTTCAAACGGAAATATGTTACCTATTGTGTGTTTATATCAAACAAAGAATTATCAGAAGTATAGGATTATTGTTAACAGAGTGGTAAATGATTTAAATGATAATGAAGATGACGTTGGATTTACTGATTTACACTAAAACTACATTATATCTAATGCCATCTAAAGCTTAGCATGATGAAGGGCATTTCGTTATTCCCTTCTGATAGGTACATATATTTCTTGATAGTTTATGTACATGTACGTACGGTCATTTACATATCGTTTCTTCTTATGCAATTATTTGTCCTTGTTATATCATGAAATATATTTTGTATCCTAAACAAATTGGTAGGAGTTACCCAATTTCCCATTTGGGTCTGTAGTATATAATGTATCATCTACCAAACGGTACACCGAAAGTAGAATATTCTTATTCGTCATATCTACACGTGAAAGAGTATTTTTCTATCATACTTCGACATTTTCTTAAAATTGGAATTACAACTGATATCTATCCGTTTTGAAATAAGTTTTAAGAAACCTGCGACTGCAAGTAAATTCTCCATAAAGGAACATGGTGTGATATCCTAAACGCAAATCCTAGCTGTTGTTTGCATCTTTTGTAATAAAACTAGCCTAGTTTCTGAAACAAATGTTAAATTTTTACTGTGAACATAATAATTGTGTTGACACCGAGATGACGCGCGGCTGTATTGTATGGATACCTGTAGTCATGTAATATAGCTTCAAACATGATAGCTTCAAACATGTATTGCATAAGACCATCCAGTATAAAAATCGCAGGTAAGAGAGAAAATGTTTTATTTACACAACCAATAGAAATGCGAGCAAACGAGAAAGCATTTGGTCAAGATCAATAAACTACCTGTATTATATAAGATATCGAACGGTGAAAAAATATTACTGGGTGTACTTTGTTTGTTTAATAGTTTTGAGACGGCTAATTTGCCACCGGTAACTAATACTAGTACATGTACAATGATGTACCTCATTATCAAGATTAAGTTATTGACCATGTTTCCATACACGGCTCGATTTTTTTTACACTGCAAATGCAAATATGTTACAAGGATAGGCTTTAGAGATTATGGCGGTGTTGATTTACATATAATTACATGTGTTTCACTATTATAGGCAGATTTTTAACCTAAATTTGAATTAAGTGTTCGTTCCGTTAGTGTTTACCGAAGTTTTAAATAGATCGTCTCCTTACACAGTCTGGGATTTTACCGTAACCAATAGATCTAGACGTAATCACTGTCTACAACTATCATTTAAATATCATCAAACAATTTTCATGTATTGACAGTTGACTTGCATTTGCGTTTTTCTTTGAAAGTGTTACTTCAGAAGTTTTAAAATGGCGGGGTATCTCAATTGTAATTAAAACGCCAACGCCAAGAGAAAAATGTTCTTTTTTATGATATATGAAGAATATGGATATTCCAACGTAGGGATCACAAAATGAGTAAACTCCTTGCCTACATCATATACGCCGATTATAGAAAATCCACATAATTTATTAAAGAGTCTTATATTCTGACTTATTTTGTCGTGAATAGATAGCGAATGTGACACTTATAATGACCATGTTATTTTTTTTTCTATTTTCAGAGAATTATAGATATTGTCAAGATGGACATCGAAGGCAGCGAATGGCCGGCTATGGAAAGTTTTATACCTTCAGGAACCCTGAAAAATATCAGACAGTTATATTTTGAATTTCATACCGGTATAACACCTTCCGAAAATTACAGAACAAGAATGATAAATTTCAGAAAACTCTACGACAATGGGTTCCGTTTGTTTTGGGGACATCCGAACCCAGTGCAGGTGAACTTGGGTAGATATGTGGAAACTGGACGCCAGGTATCAGCGTGTTATGAGGAATATTATATAAATGTGAAATTAAAACGATTGATGTAGATCTTTATTATTAAGCGATTGTATGTAGTACGTTAATGCGAATGTCTTTAAATCAAAACTGTATAGGTATATGACGTGCTTTAAGATGAGCGGATATCCGCCACTCGTACACGAACCCTATTTACAATGTGGGAAGAAGCCGGAAATGTGTTTATCGATATACAATGTATCTGTGTACTGGCTAACGTGGAAAAGATGTAAGTCTTAAGACAACAGGTCAGTCTATTTTTAGTTATTTAACTTCATTACATTTTATTTGTAATCTGCACATACAGTAATACTGGATGTTGTTGGGAAATCATTTCTTCAGTGATAAAATAATCAAATATACCTCAGGAGGAATTTTAGCTCGCAAAGTATTAATTTAAACAAAATTGTGTCATTTGTTACGAGAAAGTAGCACCTCATCATCTGATGATGGTGTATCAAGGAATAAAATGAACAGGATTTAATTCAACACGAAAATTGAAAGGTATGCAGACAGATAATATACCGTATATCTAAATAGTCGTCATTTTGTAGCCTAAAAACATATTATGGTTGGTTATATATCAATCTTTACAGACGGAGTGAAACAAAGGGAAGCAACTCCAGTAGATCAGAGTGGTTCATATAGATAACCATCAACCAGTGTTACATGTATCATAGTTTTTTTCAATTGATTCGATTTTTCAATAGCCACCGCTGGTTTGGCTATTTTCTCGACATACAATGTAGAACAATATCGGTCAAACTAGTATCGCACGGCGCCTGTTTCTCGAGTATACTACGAGTGGGAGCTCACAGGACATTGTCTCGATCGAAGCAAATATTGTACATGCATAGTCATATTTGTAAAAAATCAAAGTACTGTAAGTACTGCAGTCCTTAAGCCTTTGTGTTCATGATTTTATAAGTTGAAGAGCTTTACAATTTGGTCTGAGTAATATAATGACATGTTTTGTCATACAGGGTGGCCTAGCTCCATATCAAAGTTTTTTTATCAATATTACCTTGATAGGTTTGTTATAAATAATTTTCGCACATCTTTACCATGCAAATAAATATAGTCTTCGCATATAATGCTTGTAAAAGTGAGAGTAAATCAATATTTGTTTATTGTTTTTTATCTGCTTTCCTTTTGCGCCAAGACATGAAACAAATTGATACAAATTCTACAATATCAAAAATAAAAACCACAAAGTGGGAGGGCTATTATGTAACAATGATATGACGAATAAGAATACGTGTATTGCATAATAATACAAAGATTTCTTACAATTGTAAGGGGCAGTATAACGTCAGTGATAGTCACCACTGAAGTATTGGGGATTCAGGTAACTCAGTAGTAGCGCATTACTTCCAGTCAGCTTTGGCCACTAAACCCCTTATATAATGAAAAGTTTCAAGGTCATCTGATCCAAAATGGCAGAGATACGGCCGTTTGAAAAATGGCGATTTTGTCGTTTTCCCGCCAAAAATGTACAAGGTTTCATAGGCTACATATACATAGCATGTGAGATGTCTACCAAAGTTAAGCTTTTCATCGACATTGACTTATCATTCAATGTCATAGGTATAATCATCAAAACAAGTCTATTTTCCCATCCAAACTTTACGACTCTTATACCTCATATAGATTTCATATTCCAAAAACTTATGACATACATGTGTTCCTGCAAATGCCTTTTTTTCACTTTAAAATTATATTCAATTAGGTCACATATACTACAACAATACAATTGTTGTAGAACACATTTACATCAAAGATATATCACGGCATAGACATCTCGAGTATGTCCCTTTAACCATAGCTGCATAAGAACAAACAAGAGTCGTCGACATGACGACGAAAGTTCTCACAATATACAAGTTAAGTGCACGGGGCATGCACGAAGGTGAAACCATAATGAAGATGATCCCTTTACAGAGGACAATCATCATTGAGTGTAAATAGTTTGAAACTCAAAGTTTTGTTTTATTTCATAGCTTACAAGTACTCTTATTTGGAAGGCCTAAACTTTCTGTAGACCAAAATATAATTATTTTCAACTATGTACATATATTTATAAGGTCTAGTGATAGATTTTGATTTTATGTAAATTAAACTAGACGTAAGTCGTGTTTAAAATTATAATCTCACATTCTTTCTCTATACATCTCTTTTCACAGCGCTCTATCTCTCTCCGTCCCTCTCTATTTCTCACTCTCTCTCCTAAAAATATTTCATTATACATTTCCTTTTATTCCGTATTTTTTTGTCATCATATGATGTTTGTATATTATATTATTTTGTATTATTAAGGAAGGACTGAATGAGGTGATAAAACTCGTGTTCAACCCTTTTGTTATTTAACAATGAAATATGTTTCAATTACATAATCTAGTACAATACTTCTATGTCCATGTATTTACACTATAATTAAAAATAACCAAGATTAAATCAATTAGAAACTATAAATGAGACGATTTTACTATAGATGTTTTACAGAGTCAAAATTATTCTAAATCTGAAAACTAAAGCAAGTTGTATTATTCCTTTTAAATACATGTATTTACACTTAAAAATAGCACAAAAATGTATTCTGCAGCAGCTTGTAAATAATTAGCAGTTACTGATTTGCTGATCACCTACTAGTTGAGTTGATTTACTTGAGATTTACCTGTGATCTTGCAACGAAAACAATTTAAAGACAGACTATAACTCTATTAACTGAACCCCTATGAAAACACCCCACCCTACCCAGCGTTGGTGTTCGAGGAACACCCCATGGGCAGTAATGGGATAATATGTATTTCATGAACTGACACACTGACATTAATTCTGCCCTCTGGTCATGAATTGTTTTACCTGAAACTAACATCCTGACTTGGGTATACAGGTACAAGACCAATTTAATCCCTTTATTACCCAAACGATCTAGTGAAGTAAAGAATGAACAAAATGTATATATACATTGTAAAACCTATATCTTAAGATATAGAATTATACATTTTGTTGTAATAGCTAAATGTACATGTCGTCCTCACCAGAGTGTGTGAATAGTTTTAATATCTAATAGTATTTTGTTAACAAATCGTCATGACGATAGCTTTACTTAATTAAAAAGGTGTCCTGTTTTAAAGAAAAAACTTAATGAGATGAATGAATGTTTTAGAATATGATACGAAAGATCTATTTTATTTTGATATATAGTTAAAATTATAGAACATTATATTAATGTGAACTGTTAAATAATCCATGGTAGTTTAATAAAAAAAAATACCAAAGAAAGTTTAAAGATGTTTTTCAAATGCATGAATGTATGAATGTAACAGGTATAACATTTTGCTAAAAAAGCTAGTTCAAGCGTACTTCGGCAAAAGCGTTGACAATAGTTCCTGAGAGGCTTAAGGACTAAAAATCAGGACTCAAAACAGTGTGTAGAGAATATCTCCATTTAAAACATCAATACAATAACAATACTTGAATATATTTTAAAATGATATAAAGTGCATTTTTTTATAAAATAAGTAAGTTTATAACTATCATTTTTATTTTTTGTTTCGTTTGAAATACAACCACATGTAGACCTGTTAAATGCAAAATATACCCCACCCCCGTTTACATAAGATTCTGGTGCATGTCCTTTCATATGCAAATACCTTATGACCATAACAAAAAAAGTCCTAAGTCGCACGTGGTATATTACTTTATTTCCAAGATATGTGCAATACAGCTGTCAGCATTAGCCCAGGGCCCCATATAAGGGAATAGGGGTATTTAAACTAGTACATTTTATTATTTCCTTCCTCCATGAAATTAAAACTAGTATCTTTTGCCCAGATAACCCTCGAAAATTCATGCTTCAAAAACATCATGATCGATAATCAGATGAAGACTGGTATCTTAATTTGCATCTAAGGTATACATGACGTGAACAAAACCTTTGATAGATCTTTAATCTTAAATCTCTATTTTCCAATAAGCATCTGATAAAGGCAAGTTAAACTTGAAATACAGCATATAGTTGAATGTCGTGTCATCATAGCTGTAAGGCTGGCCAACTGGTTAACAACAAGCAATTCTATGGTTAAATTAAGTTAAATTTGATAAAAGGTGGGGTCGCAGATATACAAGGCATGATTACCATGTAGCATTATTACTCTACTCTGTAAGCATCCTGATATTTCAGCCAACACATATAATTATATTGGATGTGTGATAAAGTGTTTGAATTATTATATGGACATAGTTTAGATTAGAAGACGCTTATTGCTAAATCTACCATAAAATGATGACATCGCCAGCAAGACAATTCATCTGGTCACCAGAACAGGTTTCCCTCTTGCTTGGTCTTCAGAACAGCTCAAAATAAAGACAAATCGTCTTTAATTGCATATCGTATTTAAGTTAGGAAAACTTAAAAAAAATGGTCCAAAATCATGGTTTGCTTTTTAAAACCAGTATCACTAGTTATGCTTACCATAATGTAAACCCTTCGTATATATTCACGTTTTGGCTCTCCTTTTTCCTTCCCATGCACTCTATCGTTGGAGCTAAAAGTCAACAAGGACACCATCGTGGTCGTGTTCTTTAGGGATCTTTTCTTTTATTGATAAAAAGTAATACAATGTACTTTAATGTCCAAAACAGAATTTGTAGCAGCATAGAATATATATAAAATAATCTGTTTGGGGATCTAATTGAAAACAACACCAAAGATGAGCAATCTTCTTGATTGTGTGTGTGTCTTTATCGTACAGTAGAATTTTTATATTTATCCTCAATTTTCCCTAAAAAGCGTTAAATAGTGACTTTTTAATGCTTAGATAAATTAAATTGAATTCCTTGAGACCGGAAACGTTCATTTTGACATCAATATACATGTAGCTTTATTTCAAAGAGGGTACCCTTTAATAGGCAAATGATTATACCAATTATTTTTTTCATTTACATTATTTTGGTGGTACACTTTACTTTAACCGGCATACTATATATATATGGGATCAGATAGACTGGTAGACTTTACTGTACTAATCAGGTTATACAGGTACAGAGACTATCACAGATGATGGACCCCTTGGGGGTAATAGGTAAGGTATACCTACATGCCCCATCAACCAATTAATCACGTTGTCATGGTTGTGACGCCTGACTGTTCATCAACTATTGTAAGATACGTTAGGTGGTAGAGAGTGCAGTGAGGGAGAAAAAGACCCTGGTGGTCACATCATATACATTGGGTATACATGGCTAAGTAATGATATGAAATTTACCGGTTAAAAAATCATGAATTAAAATTCAAGTTCTCTCACTCATCTCGCCAGTATAAAAATTCTGCTTTTACAAACCATTCTTTGTTTGTTCTTGAAAAGTAATTGTTTTCTTTAACTTTGCATGACATTAACTTTCGCATTGCTGTGGTTACGACATTGTATAGTGGAAACTAATATTTACACACATACACTTGCCACTTCTACTATCTAGTATAACTGACATCCAAAATGAGTTAATAATGTAAGTATTGAACTATTTTCCTATGGAATATATGGTCTATATATATATATAATCGTCAGAGTAAACTGGCCACCAGTCTCTAAAATATTGAAAAAATCACTGAAATTTGTCATGATTATTTTTGTCTCTACTTCATGTCTGATCTTAAGGTTCAAACTAGGGGGATAATATAATAAAGAACTCTGTCTTATCAACAACGTAGGATCTGGTGGCCAGTCTAATACCATAGCTTTGCAGTTATCATCTCATAATGCACTAGCGCGCATTATGAACATTGTCTGCAAAGCCCAGGCATCTATATTGACCATAGATTCCATAGGAAAACAGCTTGATGTTTTTAAAAGTATGGTGGTGTCGTGATACCTTATTATGACGGCATTACGCACGGTATAATGTTTCATCACTATATTGTTGTAATCCTGTCATATAAAATTTGTTTTATGGACAATTGATCTGATGATCAGATCAGAATTAGAATTTTGTCAAAATTAAACCTCCCTAGTAACTGAGTTTATACCTTATTAAACCCTGAAAGTATCTCTCATCATAAACCGCTCCGCTTCGCGGTTTATTTAGAATACACTCAGATTTTTGTGTTATATTTCCATAACATAAAAAATATATTCAAGTTAATCCTTAAACATTATTTACCAGTGAAAACGAATTGAAACCATGGCAACTAAATGTTCCTCCATTGTTTATATGTCCATTGTAATAGCTATTGAATGATGTGGTGTGTCATATTATAGACATATATAAGTAATGTATTAAAAATATTTGAGCCAACAACTAATGAGTTATTGGCAATTTTACAAAACTTGTGTATAGTAACCAGGTTACCATGACAACCATTCTTTCAAAAATGAAAACCTGCTTGCTCATCTGCACATGATCTTCAACATAACCGTGAAGATAAATTTATATTGGCCAAGTATTTCAAGAGTTGTCCGGAGTTATATTGGTTTTTTTTTTCTTTCAACAAAAGACCTGTGTATATATTGACCTAGTTACCATGGCAACCAACATAATGGCACACGAAAGCATGCGTGTACATCTACACATGGTCATCAACATTGCTGCCAAGTTTCAATGAAGTTATTTAGCAGTTAAGAAGCTTAAGGAGTTACTTGAAAACATTTTTCTTGTGAAAGACAGACACGACAGACAGACAGACAGGAAAGTCAACTCAATATATGTACATGTATAACTCTTATAGTGCACGGTAGGGCCGATTTGGGCCGATCTTCGGGTTTCCAGAATGCCATAGGGCCGATTGGGCCGATCTTCGGGTTTCCAGAGTGCCAGGGGGCGATTGGGCCGATCTCAAAAATACCAGACCCCATTTTGCTTTATTTTGATATTTCCGTATATATGATTGAATTAACGTAAATGACCGTAAATACATATCTTCCAAATTTCCAACCAACGTCATTTTATGACGTCAAATATGACGTAGCATGACGTCATTTACAAAGGATAGACGGCATCTTGATCCGGACATTTGAACCACCGATTTTTAGGCATACTACTTGTTTTTCAATCAGTTTCATGTGCATTATACAGATTAGAGAGACAATTTCATTAGTGTTATATCACGATATTCTAGTCACATATATACGTACATAGCATGACATTTTATTCTCCTCGCCATCTCTTCAATAAAAACGACATACAAATGTAGAACATGTTTACAGGATGACCCAACTTCGCTAGCCAAGGGTATTAAGTCCGATTCTCTTCCTGCTACTACCTACATTTGTATAATGAGGCATCAGGCATGTCATGCCTGTCAACATCAACTCCTAGCGAAGTTATATTACTATCTATTTAATCAATTACATGTTTTGTACCAGCTAAATTAACGTCTTGGAGACGTTGCTCTCCAAACAGATAGGAAAGTACGTGCGTAGTTTATGTTTCACAAATTAAACAATTACAAGATATACTGCGATCTCGTTACAAAATTGGACATTTTGTAACAGAACTTTTGCATGAAACACAAAAACTGGTGTCCGAACTTACTAATAAACAAATGACTCACACACATGTTCACTTTTGGTATTTTGAATCTGTCGCAAACAACACACGTGTTTCCTAGGGAGCTGCCATTTTTTTCAGCGATACAACAATGATACGAGCTTTTTAATTGGTTGCTTATTTCGTAAATGGAAGGGGCGCAACTGCGGTGATCCAGCAGGTGGCGCAGTGCGGAAACACCCGTTCTGAAGTGAGATACTCCAAGGGTAGTAGAAAGAGAATCGGACTAATACCCTTGGCTAGCGAAGTTGAGGATGACCGGGGTCGTACCGAAACATGCGTCTGCTATATAATGATTTTTAAAGCTTTGTTCGCAAACAAAAATGCATTCTCAGCTTTGTTTGGTTATAGTACAGCAAACCAATAATTCTATATTTACACTTGCTAGGCTTGGTCACTATACGCTAATACTAGCCGATTTTGTTTACCATAACTGCATGGTAACATTGAACTTTGAACTTGCGTAAGGAAATGTTCTGTGCAACATAAAAGGACTACTTTTTTTAAAAAGAAACACATGGCTTTGTTTACATTTTGGCGCAACATTACGTGTATATTGTTGTTTTTCATATAATTTTGGAAAAATGTAAACAATATATACATGTTTTATATTTATATATGATTCAAAACAATTTTTAAATTAACAATTGTATAAAGAAACGGAAAAATATCCCGACCGGGGCGACGTGCTTTCATTTTTGTTAAAAATGATGGGTGTCAAATGTAAACATTACCTCTGTGCCTATGTTCGTCTTACGATCGAGCCTTTGGGGTGGACGGGTGTGAGACCCTCTGATAGAGGTCAGTTATAAACATATCCTCTTGTCTTTGTTCTTTGAGTATTTAATCATGTGTATTATAAAACATGCACCGCTAATAATCCACGTGTTGACAGTTCCGCGTCACCACAAATACATTGTATCCCTCGAACACAAGTGAATTTGTTTCATCTATCGATGGCGATATGGATCTAAGCGTAGATTATATAATCACATGGCTCCCAAGGATGTAATACCGTCAAGTCAGACGACATCTCAAACACATTGAGCTACTTGAAAATCGGTGTTTTGCCAACTTCGGCAAACTAAAGTGTGTAAGCGTGCGTCAGCTTCGCCTCGCTGCACAATAACGGTCACCGAGTTCACACATGTGGCCGTGTACAAATTCTTTATGTTATTATGCTATATATTAACTTTTAGCAAAATTGAATATATATTTAAAGTTCTGATCTGATTAAATAAAATTATCTCTGAAATTTACTTTGTTTGTCATGTTTATTTTACACTAAAATATTGAACTTTTTTGTCGTCGCGGATGAATAATTCTATCTTACGTGAAGCGTCACCATTCGCTGTTCAAATGAGTAAGCTCCTCCCACTTTTGACCGACTTTTATTGAATAATTACGTCACTTTCAATTGACGATTTTATTGCATAAAATATAAATAAAAAGTCGTGTGAGTGTAAATATAGGGATTGGATTTCGTTTTTATGTTAACCATGCTTGTATGGAGCAATTCCTCTAAGAATATATTCTATGGGGCGCGTTAGAGGAATTGCTCCATACAAGCATGGTTAACATAAAAACGAAATCCAATCCCTATATAGTACATGTATGGATTCTCCATAGCGTTAACGGCATACATGCCTATATATACCAGTCAATATTTCGGTAAATAAATATCACCTCACGTTTTAGAACTCATAAAAAATATTACAATACTGCATGTCTATGTCATTTTTGTACATAATTATGTTTTGTGAAGTTTGAGGTTATATACACTACACTTGTATACTACAGTCCAAAGAAATTTTGACATATAAATGTGAAACTGCCAAACGATACCGGCGTCATATGAAATATGGCATGCATATTCAGTTCACACTGTCAACTAGAGGCTTCAAGTGTAAGATCTGCAGCGTGTTCCATTTAGTTTTCCTGGGACGAACCTGGCGTTCCGCTAACTACTTCATTCCCTTACACTACTCGTACTTGGAGTGTAAATTAATTAAGAATTTATAATAAGATGGACACAAATCAAGGTCAGTTTTTTTCTGATATTTTTCAATATTTTATCAACACCCACCTCCTCCCTATGACCTTTCTCGTTTCTGTGACTAAAAGCTTGTTGCTGTATATAGCTTTAAATATACTACCATACTTGGACCACATGTTGTTTTTGTATAGAGTTTGCATCCTCGTAAGTTGTATCTTGCTTTTGACCATGACACATGTGCCAAGATTCTTTTCATGTTTTACGTAATAAGTATAACATGTACTTTATATGAGAATTTTTGTTAACTATGGTTGGGGCGCTTTTTATCCCCACCTTGGACCATATCTTAAAATTTGCTTATATGCTTTATAAAAATGATTGGTCCTACAAGCTAGCCCTGCTTGTCGACATTACGCGCCGGTATAAAAACACTTTAGCATAAAAGGGAGTGAGACTACTGGTTTGCCATCACCGAGGGGATGTGTCTCTGTCGGCAAGTTTCAGTGAGATAGCACTATAAATGGACAAGAGATTCCACTATTGCAAAGAGACATAGCATGAATAAAAACTTTTAATTAATATGATATAGAACCTAATCAAACAACTATTTATTACGCCCAAAATCATTTGGCAACAAATGGAAATCCTTTAACAACGCATTTACGGTAATAACAACAACAACAAAAAACAAAAACAAAAACAAAAATACAGAAACTTCTTGGAATAAAGAAGAATATATCCCCGAGATTCTTTGTAAGAAGATGCCATTCGCGGAATAATAGGGGCACTTTTCTGAAGAAACAATATAATGTGCGACTGTGCGTACATGTAGATGTGCATTGCTTATATTGGGAGTTAGTCTACATAACCGTGCTAATATTAGGAGATGTATCGTTCCGACTATTTCAAGCATATTTTATCTAAAATTTAAATATAAATTGGCATAATGTTTCAACCTTAGTGCGCACAAAGAGAAAACAAAACATGTTTTAGTGGACCCTATTGTTAATTTATCAAACTGCTGAATATTACCGAGAAACCGATGTCCAAGACAAATTAAACACTTGTTTGGTCTGAGGCGGCGGGAGCACAAGGGTCCGAGAATAAGTTACAGTTTATATCAATTTGGACCCACCCGAGTGTCCACAGGCCATTTCTAGAGGTCTTAGGCTTCTAGATTAAAACAAATCCGTGAAGTTCATATTCTACCTGTGCACGAGAAGGGAGAAAAACTCCCCGAGACAAAAACATCCACCACACCAAGTTTTAGCGGCTAAGTAATCATTTGTCGAGTGGATATTATTACAATTCCACTTTATTAGCACTTTTACTATTACACATGTAATTCGATAGCTTAACAAATAACAACAACATTAACACAATAAACATACAATAAGTGCCAAACTGGTGCTGCTGTTGGAAAGAGGAGTGATAATTTTCCATTCAAGATCATCCTTCATAACTAATTTATAAAGTGCGTCACTAAGATAACACCATCCTCGATACTCCAAGTGTTCCGATCACTTACGATCTCTATATACCCCTGGACTATCCCATAGTACAATTGGAGGCAGCTCAGCGGAAAAGAGCTGAACCAATCACAAATCGCAAATATTTCCTTTGGAGACTACAGAGAGAGCGACGCCCAACATCAAAGCCACACAGCCAACCATAGTGTACCGTTGGCTCTTCGTTAATGTAACAACATCAAACGACTAAATTACCTGTTTTGTTCTGTTTCCTCCAATTTTACTATCAGATAGTCCAGGGGTATAGAGATCGTAAGGGATCGGAACCCCTGGAGGATCGAGGATGAGATGACACAGGAAGTCTTCAATCGGGCTTAACACCTATACATGCATGTCTTAAAATTACCAATCGAAAATTATTCTAATTATAACTATAAGCAATCTGTCTGTAATTTTGCTACTGTCGCTCGAAAATGGAAAGGAACCCATGAAAATTGATTGAAATTTGTCCCATGCATGAAATATATGAAAATGACGTGGCCGAGTACTTTTGGCACGGTATATTAATTGCCCAGTATGCATCGACACTACGTAACAGAGTGGGACATGCAACGTATTGAACAATGAGTATGTGGTTGTACAGGTCCCTGTGGGTGTATATGATCAATGTAGATATGCGAGGGATTGGATCAGTAGATCTACTTATATTATTTCATAAATGTATTGGAATTTGCATATATCCGACCGCTAAAATGTTATGAAATAAAATAAGTTGATGATTATTTATTAATGTTTTGCAAATGTCTGTTTTTCTTTTGGGTCCGAACAATTCGGTGAAAACCCATAAATTACACACGTTCGACGTCAATTCCATCGGCAAATCACGCATCAATATCTTTCGACGAGTAGTCTAGAGCCTATTTATGTCGCGTGATCATTTTTGGCGTCATCAATTATAACGTCATTTCTGGCAAATCTAAAAATCCGGCAGTGAGGGATAAACACACCCCCCCCCCCCTTGCCCCGGGCGGGATGGGGAATTGCAATATTTTGGTTATATTATACATGTATTTTCAAAAGGCATTTTTGAAAATTCCTAAGTTTGTTCAATGTGTCTGAACTAACATAAAAACAATTATACATCTAGTTCTAACATCAATTCATACGCTGTACAGCTGATATTGAACTGAAATATATATATAATCAAATACGGTTTTTTTTGGGTTTTTTTTTTTTCATTTTTCGGTACGAGCACATCAGACTGAGAGGACCAACAATGTTCCCTCACTTTTTGAATCGGGGGATTTTTTTTCTCTATCGCTTTTTTACAATTTTCTGTAAAGTTACAATGAATCCTACCTAATATTGCTCAAAGCAAACTAGATGACCTTGAAACTTTTAATCGTCACGAACGATTAATTGAAAACAGATGACGTCACAGTTTGTGTGACAAGGGTCATCATTGACGTCATTATTTTGGCGAAGTTTTTACTTTTGTTGATACTTATAGGTCTATGACAAGATTGAAGAAAGACGTCTGAGGTCTGCATCTTCGATCAGACATAACGGCATATGGTGACGTGTTTTTTGTGGAAAGCTTGATAACGTAACAGGTGTGAATATGTGACTTGTATATTTGTCGTAAGTTTCCTAGGCGATATCTAACTTACAAGTTACATGTAACAGTTAGCATTCATTCATAAATACCACCACGGTCAACTATACTGTGTATATATATAGGCTACATTTTATGTACAGGCCTAATACTGTGTCAGAGTCTAAAACTCTGTCCGCTATACTGTCTATCTTCTTCGTTCTTTCGTAATTCGTCAAACAATCGATCCAATAGACCATTTGCATTTCTCAGTGATGTAAGCGGCATATTTTGTAATGATGTAGGCCTAAGGAACACCTGACCAAAAACGGCACTTCCTGTCTATTACCCGACACATTTGTTACCGATGTCAACACGACGAAATGCGTTGTTTTTGGTGTAAATATCGGCGTGACAACTCATGATAAGATAATAAGTGCTTGAATATGGTACATTGTATCTTTATACTATATCTTATTTCTGAAACAGTCACAAATGAAATGTAGGGGTAACTCATCGGCGAGTCATCGCTTCAATGCAACGTTATATTACACACCATGATCATCCTTTTGTACGGAACGCAGATGGAAACATGTTAAAAATCCTCAATTTTCCATATGAAACCTGATTATACTGACAATTTATATCTGACAGATTATTGAGAAATAATTGTGGACCAATCTTTGTGTCTGTCGGCCTAGTTACCGCCATTGTAATAAAAATAATAAATTCCTTGATCAAAAGTACGACGTACAAATGTAGAGCACATACACTGTAGACCTTCATAATAAATGTATGCCCCCTACATTACGGTAGAATGAAAGGAAGTATTACTTCAGCAGATATTTAAAGAAATCTACTTGTCTTCATTCATTTTATGAAGCATTAAATATATATGTACATGTACCATATTTATAGAATGTATACATGTAAATATACATGTACATGTATCTTATTTTGTTTACTTGGGAAAATTATGATGACACTTCAAATGTATAAAAGAAGAGAAATCAGTCTTCTTGTTGTCTTTTTGATGATCTATTCAAATGTTCCTTGCCAGCAGCAATGAAAAGGAAAACCACAATTATACAAATTGGAGAGGATAAAGCTTTTTCTTGACAGCCATAGGCCAATGTCTTATATCTATGAGTCAATAAAATTTAAAATATTGATAGATTTATTGAGACTAAATATTCAATTTTATTTAAAAAAAACTAGAGCCTCAAGGTAGGCTGTCTCTTTGACAGTTTATTGTTTATTTCCAATTAATAATTAATCTCATTAAGACCAATGTTTATTATATGTTTGGTGTGAATCTGTTGTATATCTCGCCTGTAACAGTGAAAATGCACAAATGTATCGGCCATGATCCTCCAAGAACACCTCTCTAAGCAACTATCTCTGTATAAAAAGCTAATTTCTTCCAAATGAAGATCATTCTTTTTTCTTTGTTCTTTGGATGGTCTGATTGTAGACTACATTATGTATACAGGGGTTAACAGTGTAGGATTATTTTAGTCGTTTACAACTTCCACGTTCTCATAGTAAATCTACAGTTAAATTAAATGCACAGGGGACATGCTAAACAGAGACCACAGAGCAGTATTTGCACACAGCTACATGTAAATGTAGGTAACATTTCAGTATATCTTGTACAGACACCTGCACGCGCCTTTCAAATTTATACTGCCTGCTAAATTTGTTCTAAGATAATATTTCTTTTTTTTTCTTCTTTATAATGTTTATTTTGCACGTGACATACGACGTTTTGCACGTGACATACGACGTTGTACACATGCATACATGTTGCTAAAATGTACATGTACCTGAGTGTTCGGAAAACATTGATTGGTTTTAATCCATACTGCGAGACCACTGACAAGGCTCTATATACACACGTGTATATAATTGTTAGTGGGTGGTCACCGTACATCTGTAGGTAACGCAGTCATTGTTAAACTTTAGGGAATACCGTACGTGTTTGTTAAAAATTACACATGTTGTTTGGTTTGATATTGTATATGTGTACGATTGTTAACAGTGACTGATATTTAACTCCTTAGCGTACAGACATGGATAGGAGAATTCTCAGAAAAGCTACCGTGATCGGTGTTGTGGTTTTCTTTGTATTTGGAATACTGGCATTTCACCACAGAAATGTTTTCACTGAAGATAAAAACCACTCGGACACATCAGACCCCAAACCGGGTACACAAAAATCATGGCTCAGGGACGGCAAAAACAGAGAAAGGGATTTAACCGCAGACAAGGAATGCTCGAGGCAACAGGTATGTTAATGATTTATTATTAAAATATTTGTATTTGTATGGATGCCTCATGTACATGCGTTTTCTTTTGAATTAAGATTAGTTACGATAAGAGATATTCACATATGTTTATATATCGATCGCTACTACATCTTGTATGTACAGTTGGTAGATACTCTTTGATACTCACTAAGCGTAATGTCTCACAATTAAAGGGACAATTCAGTCTAAGAGAACATTAAAATTTCTACATATTTCGGAAAAAAAACCCAGTTCTAATGGAAATTAGATTATTCGGTTTTACTGTGATATGCCTGAAAAGCCCATGGTTGTGACATGTGTGTAGATGTTCACACTTGCTCGCTGTCCGCCATTACACATTGTGGTCGAACTTCTTGTATGCCGAACCCTGTCCCTTGCTCGTAGAGTAATGCAACTTTTGTCTAGAACTGCTCAAATCGCTCTGACAGTAGTGTGTGTTTACCTTATAAGGGAATTGTCTTGCCTAAAAACCATTTCATCACCTTCTCAGTGGTTATATAGTTTATTTGCTTAACGTGCGTGACTTTGGCTCATGGGTACAGCGGGGTTTCATTCGGCTCAGAAAGCAAATATATATAGATCTAAAAAATAATTGTTAGATTACCATCAAGATGTGGAAAATTAACTATCTGTAAGTTTTGTGTAAAATAATAGATCTTTACATGTAAAATGTGACGTTTATTTTAGAAAAATAAAATAAGAATAAAAGTAGAGTACTAAAGTACTTACTGTGACCTTATGTACAGGTGTAGCACAGGTAAATACAGTAAGTCATTTTCTAAAACAGACTATAACTTACCTGTAACTAGCCCCTATTGTTCTCTATTGTTCCTCCGCCTAATGATAAAATAGGATATGTTGGCAATATGTTGGATATAGTGGGAAGACACACCTACGGGGGCCTTATTGTACCTACTTAATCGTATTGATCAACGATTTGATAATTCAACGATATTAATTGAAGTACTAAAACAATGACGTGGAATTTGTCAATATTTTATGTTATATGTTGCATAAGAAATGTAGAACAATACATTTATGCCATATTTTGCTTCTTGGTTATGTAAAAGAAATAGCCCTCGGCGATTTGTCCTTTTTTTAAAAAAGCACAGTGCTCATAATTAACCGAGTATTGGCGGTACCGCAAGGACAATGGGGACAACCTACGTCATCGGAAGTGATATCGGGCACACAAAAACAATGAAAAAACGCCCGCTTCAAGATGAAAAATCGGCTGAAAATTATGACATAAAAGCAATGCATCTTCTTAACCTATCGCGCGTCAAAGACAGTGTATTGTTAGAGACTCTGTGAAATTATTAGATATCGTCAAACTAGCTCAGATAATGCAAACACCTCGACACAATATTTTTCGACAGCAGGGATATCGGTCACATTTTATTCAATAAAACGTAACAAGTTGTAAAAAAATAAATTTTGCTGCCACAAAACCGCCCCATTTACTAATATGTAATATATGACTATTGAAAGAAAATATTTTTCATTCATTATATCTTCTAGTGGAGAAACATAGACGGTGCTTAATTAGAAATTATGAAAGTGATATCGGTCACACTTAGAACTTTAGGGGTAACGGTCACATCCAAAATTACGAAAACTGAATATTACAGCATTGTACATGTAGTCTTTATTTACGCATTCATGCAACTCCAGTGGAAAAGCGCCAATACACTTTTATTGAATTTATCTGATCTTGAAAGATGACTTTTTAACCGATTATCAGCAAATGGTTGGCGAGCTATGAAAAACCTTTCCCCCATTGTCATCCATCCGTCTTTTGTTTCTGTTATTTCTCTGAAATTACTGGAGGGGTTTCATATGTAGATCCAATTATGTATAAAATATTTCGGGATCAATCAGAAATCGAGATGGGGAAACAAAAAAACATCATTTGTTTCGATACAAATACATGTATTTGCCAGAGTGTATTAAGAATCTATTTTAAATTCCATGTTTAGAAAGTCATCTTTCTTGATTCTAATAGTTGAACTTGCTGCTATGGTTCAAATTCCACATGTGAGCATAGTTATGCATATTTCATTTTGGGACCGATCCATTGACACAATGGCCAACTGGTAGTCATCTTTGGTTTTCATATAGGAGTTATTACCCATATTTATGTACTTAATGGACCTTCTGGAATTTTATAAGTACTATCTCTCTCTTTACCATTGTTGTGCATAATGCACCAATTAAAGCACGGTAGTCGACAACTTGAAGTTCGTTGCCATGTAGACATACAATTATCAAATATCTTGTTTGATATAGATATTTTGATATTCATTTATGTCATAGGGTTGTATTTATTAATGCTCATTTTTGGGACAGATAATATTACAAAATATTGAATATTTGGCTATCTTGGAAATTTTGACTTCCACGGTGCTTAATAGCATTCATATACATGTAGATATATTTACTTTTTCACTGCAACCCCACTATTTATACTTACCAAGTGCATTTGACATTCAGGGTTGCATGATCTGCTATCCGCCTTTTTTTCGTGTAACGTCATAATTTGTGTGCCATCGATCACATTAACTATAGTTGTTTCGTCCTTGACGATATTGCTTTTTTCCTTAGATATGCAAATATCTTTAAATGTTATCATACAATTGTTATCAAATGAAAATGCGTCCAGTTGACAATTAGGGGAGCATGAATGCCAACTGGACATCGGCTAATTCAACATGAAGCGCTAAAGATATTGGACCCACATATCAAATTGACTAATTTGCAAATCCAATGGTAGACGTCACGATATTTCCTGGGCCTCTTGTTATCGACTGATTTGCTTTTATAATTTGTTTGCGTATGATCATTTGTGATATTGTTGTTAAGATATATTCTATTTACCTTTTCAACCGTTATAGTGTGTGTTTATTTGTATAAAGCAAATTATTGAGTTGAAAATCTTTGGAGAAACTATCAGTGAACTGTCATTAAGAACTGTACAAACGCTATCAGCTAAAAACCCTCAGTGATCCTGTCTATCATGTATTCACGTATCTCTGTTGCTTATAGATCAGTGTGGTTTTCCTTTTGTTTACATCGGATGCCTTTACATCTTTAAGTTTTATGTAGTTTCTTATATATTGTCACTGCGAAGTTTTTTAAATTATAATTACTTTAACACAGAAACGTACTTTAAAATAGTACAATGGTACTACATGGAGATGTAATTTGTCTTGGTAAGGGTTGCCCCAGTTCCACTTTGCTTCAGCACGCATTCCACGCAAAGGCAATGCAAGAACAAATGGGTATGTACAAAATACATGTATAGACAAAAACAAAACAATATACAGTGTACGAATAACCAAAGTATTCAGCAAAAAAAAAAACAGTTACGATAATAGTTAATGATGTTTCATGTATCTCGGTGGTATTTCCTCTTGAATGATTAGATAAGGAAAACCAAGCTGCAATATTTCAGCAATCTTTACGAAGCGACAAACCATTTCAAAAACTTTGGATTTGACCGTTACCATGTGAACGACATTCTTTTCAAAAACAACAAAACGCCAATTATACAGGTACGTCACTTTTGAAGCGGATAAAAATGAACTATAGTTACTACTTGAAATATAAGGTAATTTATATCAGTAAATAACAATAAAGTTACGAAATTTACACTTGACATATTTTCAGTGAATAAATTGTGACCGATAGCCACGCTGTCAAAACAAAAAACGGACGGATGACGAGCAATGGACGAAAGGCGATTTCAATAGCTCGCCAACCATTTGCTGATAGTGGGTTAAAAGTCGTCTTTCAAGATCAGATAAATTCAATAAAGGTATTTTTTGCGGCGTATCCACTGGAGTCGCATGCTTCTTAAATAACGACTACATGTACAATGCTGTTATATTCAGTTTTAGTTACTTTGGATGTGACCGTTACCCCTAAAGTTCTAAGTGTGACCAATATCCCTTTTATAATTTCTAATAAAGCACCGTCTATGTTTGTCCACTAGCAGATATAACGATTGAAATATTTTCTTTCAACATTCATATATTACACTTTAGTAAACGGGACAGTTTTGTGACAGCAAAATTTGTTTATTTACAACTTATAACGTGTTTGTGAAAAAAATGTGACCGATATCCCTGCTGTCGAAAAATATTGTGTCGAGGTGTTTGCATTATTTGAGCTAGTTTGACGATTTCTAATAGTTTCACAGAGTCTCTAACAACACACTGTCTTTGACGCACAATAGATTTAGAAGATGCATTGCTTTTATGTGATAATTTCAGCCGCTTTTCATCTTGAAGCGGGCGTTTTTTCATTGTTTTTGTGTGCCCGATATCCCTTCCGATGACGTAGGTTGTCCCCATTGAAGGTATACCGACTCTGAAGTACTGCAAACGCTCCCGCAGTTATTATTAGATATATCAACGATTATGCCAAAAACTTTCACTAAAGCACACATACCTGGTACCGAATATATCAAACATAATTATTCATGCACAGTCTTACCATAAATCTTAGGGTGGTATTCTGTTCCAATAATTGACGTGATTAAAATGTATGATAATTATAAGTGTATCTCTGAACATAAATTATCTAAGAATAATGACGTCATTTTGATAGCATGACGCCTGAAATTTTTTACTATGTCTTTGCAATTTTTTTCATTGTTAATTAACTTATTTCAAAATTATGGTTGTACTTTATGTTTGATATTTATATCATTATTTCATTAATTGTATTATATAACTTGGTCGAAATATACAGTCTCAATATGTCCTCATTTTGATCATGTCTTAAATGATGTGAAAGAGTAGCACATACACATTCCATGTCTTGCTCGTAACGTAAACATATGATGTACGCGTTAAATATAAGCACAGCGTTGAAGTCTTGTTCTTAATGGTTTTCAGTTTCATAACGTCATATTTACATCCCATTTTTGTTCACAGAGTGATTCTCCAATCACTTAATGATAATCATCATAAGCAAATATTTCGGTATGGGTCAATACTGTAAATACAGACTAGACGTTTAGTAATAATTTCTATACATGAATTCTACCAAAAATCTAGAATTTTAATGACACCAAGTTAGTCCGCGCAGGATCAATTTAAATTGACGTTAGCATTAGTTGTTGAGTTGAATGAACCAGTTTGGTATTTAATGAAATATGTTAAGGAATGATTTTAACGTGATTATAGCAATTTTTGTTTTAAATTAAAATTAGCTGCTCTTCATCTCCAAAAGAATGCAATTCTATTTTTGTGAGCATTAAATTGTTGAATGTATAATTAGATTGCTGTTACCTTGACCTTTATTATTCGTTCCCATACAATGGCCCCTACTCACGGAGAAAACCTGGTGGAGAGGATAGCGGATCACGTGACATCGCCGCTTCCTTGTGTACATGGGTATAGGCATGTCCCTCTTAGCGAGATATAGCGACAGTATGAGGGCGATCGCACAGGTCCTGGATTTGTTTGTTAAAAAACATGAGAATAAGTATCTTTGTTTCACCTCACATAACATGCCAAGCATGACACATTTGTCTAACAAACTCCCGTACCTAGCCTGCGAATGGGATTTACTATCTATATTTCAAAATGTTTTTCATTGTGTTTTATGATAAATAAGAAATCGAAGATTATTAATACCACTTAATGTGAGTTATCCACGTATTTGTCTTTTTTAAATTTAAAATTTAAAACCGAGAGAAAGAAAAGGGAAGTCATTTTGATTTGAATTGCAATAATTATCATAATTACTGTTTAGTGTACATTTGACTTAATACATAGCAAAGGAATCTTGATATAATAAAACAGCTACGTACAAACCCAAAATTGTCTAAATTTGATAAATATGAATTAAAAGATACGTATGAGAAAATGTACTTACATAAATGCGATTCCCCAGTGGACCTGGGAAAATTTCGTGACTGACTTCACTATGAAAATTCCGAAAAGAAGGATGGTAGGTACAATGGTGATGGGACCAATGAATCTCAGCAATATTCCGACCAATCCTGTGGCTCCTATCAGGAAGTGTATGATTCCAGCAGCCAATAGACTACCTTGTAACTACAGAAAATAATGTAAGTAAAGTTTCATTTTTTATCGAACGATAAATTGCTAAAATATTTTATCATTAAAAATAAGAACATATTACTCATGTAATTACAGATTTTTTTTTCGTTTTAGATTAGACAAATTCACGAATTAATTATATGATAAATATACATGAAGTAAATACTCTTTGTTGGTTATTTAAAGAACTTTCACTCTATTGTCGCTTTAATTTTCGATTAAAGATGTACTTACACCTTGCACAGTGGTCATTATGATTTCCTCTGAGCTTGCATGAAAAATCGTTTCTGTCATGTTTGTTACGTTGTTAAAAACTGAAAGATGAAATTATAAAATTGTTTAAAGTCATATTTCATGCTAATTTCACTGTAACGATATGTCGCTCAAACATTTGGTATTTGATCATGGACATGTAACTTGATGATTTAGCTCCCAAAAACCATATGTCGGCCTATAAGAGAGCCCCAATCTAGGGATCATATATTCCTGTATTCCTGGTTTGGAATAAAGCGCCTTCAATCACTGCCATGTTCAATACCTTCGGGTTTGTCAAAATTCCGAATCGAATCACGTGACTGACATCCACACGACCTGCACGTGGTGATCCAAGTAACTAGCGTAAGTGCAAATGTGTTTGTTTACGTTTTCCTTCTGGCTAATAGTGCTTGTATATGTCCACAGAGCGAGTATTTGAAACATCTAATACACACTTTGCCGTAATTCAATATTGTATGTATCAAATATTGTAATGTGCGAGCATTATTTTCTTTGTAGATCCAGTCTGCTGAGGTCGATCACATGTTTTGTTTAAGAAAAATTGTTGACATTTTCTTTTGGTTTCACAACTCTCGTGTTACTTCGATATTGTTGCGACGATGTTGGGAATAGTTCGGAATGATTCGGCTTCTTTCGAGCCTATTTTTTTTTTTTTTTTTTACTTTTATAATTAAAAATACTTTCAGTGCTGCAACTTTATAAAATGTGGTAAAATAAGAAAATTTAAACCTCAGAGAGACGCAGAAAAAAATGTTTCACTCTTAAACAGTTTTCACTATGACAAAAAGAGCGAAAGTGATAGACCATACAACTTTAATGGGGTTTTTTGTTGTTGTTTTTTTTATAGAAAATGCGTTGGCCAGTTGTTATAGTATCCCACATTACAGCTGTATATATTATTAGAATGATTTACTATCCGTACGCTCCAATTCGTCTGCTACGCTTCTATTCGTAAGGATACGGTCCTCAGTATCTACAGTTTGTATTTCATTTCAGAACAACAGATTGTGGATATTCCTCTTCAAACAAAAGTACAAAATTCATTTCTAAATTTTTTCCTTATCATTGTTGATAATATATTTTCGATCCGATTAATAAAGGCGGGAAATATATTCAACATTCTATCCGGCACAGCACTCAATGTACTCTAGTTCTTATCAAGACGGTTACAACCGTATTCAGCCTTGTCTTATCCTAAAAACCGATGTCAAATCTAAAAGGAAGATTTAACTGCCTTTCATTTTAAGGTGATATGGACCTATCGCTATATTTGTTCGCTAACCAGACTCAGACGACTGGATTATGATCTACGATATACGAAAGATTCTTCAATCGTCAGTTCTTCACCACACAAAATTTAGGAATTAAAATCATGCGATTTCCCCCTCAAGCAAAGTTGATATGGATGCTCACAATATTGATATTGGACAGATTTTTTTTTGCTAATTACTTGCGACCGATGTGCAAATTTCAAATTAAGGTAGAGACAAAAATATATGTCTTGCCTGATATGAATCCGCTGTATAAATTCATTCGAAACCTTTATTCATCGAAAGTTTAATGCCTCTAACTTTCCATTTACAAAATTTTCATTAAAAGTATTATATTAACATAAATTTGGCAATAACACTGCGCATTCATGTTTAATTGATATATTGTCGAGAGATGAAACGCACAGATAGGTGAGTACACCTGATACAGGCGACGTTAAATATGCCTGAAATGAAACACCACTATTTTATTCACATTTTCACAAAAACGATTTCCACGGTTTCTTAGTTCTAGTTTAAATGACAATGGGAGCTTGGGTACATGTTATTACATCTCTAAAACAAGACTTTATACCCGGTTTATCTGCTTCATAGCACATCGATCGAGGAAAGTCACACTACACCATGTTTATTACAGTTACGGACATCTGAATGATTATCCAACTCATTCACTCTGATGAAATTAACATAATACCTGGTCTTAGTACTTTTGGGTTAGAAAGAGGGCCCTAAAAATGTGTCTTCAGGGGTCACTATGATTAAAATTGTCGGTATTCACCGTGGCTAGATAGGGTTCGTTTAATTTTATCTTAAACCCAGCTTAAGTGCACAATCAACAGTGTGCAATCATTTGAACATACCCGTGCCCAACACATCATTTTTTTATGTTCTTATTTTAGAAATATTTACTGATAACATTTACTTTCACACAAATCTATGAGAACTAATCTTTTTAATTGAATCTTAAAGATCGATTGTGGGAACTAGCGGGATTCATTAATGAATACAATTTGCATCCATGTTTTTTTACCCCCTGGCTTCGCCCTTGCTCAGTATATGTGTGTAGTGTGTATATTATTGCCGTGCCTCATTGTGATATGGGTATCTCACTGCAGTATTCTATCAAAGACACCTAACAGTGCATCCCAACTGATCGCACTATACTGACAACAAGCAAACCATACTCTCTTGATGATGGGCCATTAATTACAGGTAGATCCGATAACACCATCCTTATAAGCGTGTTTATGGTGTATCTTGGCCTGAGAACAAAACGCAGAATCTTCCCCACAGAGGCGAATGCTGAAGTCAATCCCAAACAAGCGTTTGTGTCAAGTATAAAATTTATGTACATGTAGTAATAAAAGTCAATATAGGATCCTATTTAACGATCACGCAATGGGGCTTGCAGGCACGACATCTAATGGCAAAACTGCAGTGCGTTATGTAATGAAAACTGCAGCTGATAGTTTTTATATTTTTATATTCTTAATCGGTACCTTTTGTTTGTGTGTGTAAGTCATCAACCACAGCTCTAACAATAATCGATTTTAACAACTGTCGCACTAATACTTGTAGATAGGTCTAAATTGAATATTTTACCTGTTATTGGACCTGTATTGTTACATCTGCCTTTGTCTATATCCGCCATGGCCAGAAGTGGGGCAACATAATCCGGAGCAGCTCCCTGGTACAACGGCAGTCTATAGCAACAACTTCAACTAGTTAAAGTGTCAGATATAATTATTTCTTGTAGTAGGAATTGGGTGATAATTCAATGAGCAAACACCAGTATTTCTCCATTAGTCCATTATCATTCAGGAAATAGTATATGATATTATGTCCTTCTGAATCAACTTAATCAGTATGTAGTGGTAAGCGAACATTTCAATGTGTTACCTAATAATGTTTACCTCATGATGCAGATTTAGACTAAAGGATTTGTTTCTCATTCCAAACGTAACTGAAAAAACGACATAGTTGTTTACCCATCTGAAAATGGTACCATAAATTTACCCTTTTCTTAGTGTAATCATTCGATGTGTTGTGGTTTCTTGACTTTAATCAATCAATTTACCTTATTCTTGGTGTAACCATAAGAAATGTTGTGATGCCGTTACTTTACCTTATTCCTAGTGTAACCATCAGAAGTGATTTGATGCCGTTACTTTACCTTATTCCTAGTGTAACCATCAGAAGAGTTGTGATGCCGTTCATAAACAGAGTAGAAACTTAGTAGTTTGGCCTTGAAGTCCTCGTTCTCTTCGGCACACACGACCTGAGCAACCAGCAAGGAAACCGCCAGGGAAGTCGATAGGGACAGAAGAGCTTGCTGGAGAAGACACCGTATTCGAAAAATAATATGTTTGCAGTATCTTTGCACACTTATAATTATATCATTATATCATATCTATATAAGCATAACAGTTGCCTACAAATGTCCTTTTCCGTAGAAAGGTTTTCATATTCTGTATATTTGAATAATGCCGTTTACTGTTCAGTTCAGTGAAAGAACAATATTTCTACTGTACAAAAAGTAGCCCGAAGGTGAAAGTCAAACGGAATCAAGAGATGTATGAATTGACCAATGAGAGACGCCGTAGGTGTTTACAATTGCTATGGA
The DNA here is from genome assembly GCF_041381155.1 of Argopecten irradians. Classification (NCBI taxonomy): domain Eukaryota; kingdom Metazoa; phylum Mollusca; class Bivalvia; order Pectinida; family Pectinidae; genus Argopecten; species Argopecten irradians. The sequence continues at coordinate 19,087,645 of NC_091140.1, read as the reverse complement.
GTTTATCTCGTGAGTTTCCTATTGTGAAACATGCAATTAAAGTTATGGGATCAACAGTTTTCTTCATTTCAGTAATCTTCCATTTTTTGCAAGATGTCTTGTCACACTTGCGATTTCTGTCTAAAATGGTTAATACCAATATCATGTAGAAGTTTTTCTACCGATAACTTAAACTGTATACATTGACGCAATGAAGCAAGAGAGAATACTAATCTTTTGAGTATCGAGATTTATTTAAGCTTTGATGTTTTTAAATTTATAGGTGTATGCATAATCTTTGCAAACTGCGTGAATTCGCGTAGCAAATGTTTGCAAATAAAATTGCATTTATAACCCCATGAAATAAAAACAAATTGCTTAAAAAAAATTCAGAGTAGATATACTTGATGAAACACAATGTAACACGCGTTTCCATATACGATTCTATCTTCAAGAGAAACTTTTCCAAACCAATATCCAACATCATTGTCTTAATTGTGACGTGATGATTACGTGGGATTTCCGTGCCATTATCGGGAAATATTTTTATACAGGTAAGAATAAATGGCGATTCATAAAGCCAGGTTGTATAAAAACAACGAAAAAAATAATATTATTTAATATAATTCCTAATATTATTTTTTTATTACAACTTTCGTCTGGTCAATGACATGAATTATTGAACAATAGCAAAAAGCTATCGTCTTATCATATTCAACGATTGTTGTATGAAATTTAATACTGTTGTGTGGTCAGTAAAACACGAAAAATTAAACAACTTCCCATGATACAAAATACACTGTGTAATTAAAAAAGTATTTCAGTTTTTATATAGTTATTTTATTTTATTATTTATCCATTAACCTAAATAGTCGGGAAAAGAAAACCAGTCTAAATGCATCTATTGTCCTTCCATAAATCCCAATCAAAACGGCAGTCCACTTCTGTTCACATTGTCCAGTTTAGACCATTAAAAAATTGGAAAAAGCTCGTGTAAATTTAGCACAGTTCTAAAAATAGATTCGTCTAACTCTTTGAAAGCTTGGCTGTGTGAAACACGGATATACCCAGCCTATGAATAAATGTCTTGGCATGCAGGACGATTTTGAATGGAATTGTATTATTTCTATTTCATATGAATTTTATACTGGATATAAAAAACACCATTTTTACCGACTTTAGCCTCCCATAGCCCCGACTATTCACCGAAGATTCGTTGCCTATTTCAAATATAATATAATACATGCATTAGGTGTGTAAATACCTGTAAAGCAAATAGAAGAGTAAGATGGAATGGAACAGGGTCACTTATATTGTAGATGAGCCTACTCTCCTTTACCACCACAATGGTCACATCAGTAGCGCCCGTCACGTTGCTCACCGGAATTCATCGTCTTTTCCGCCATCACTGTCGTAACTGTTAGATGACAGTGCTAACATTTGTCTTTCAGCATTATCCATGTTGCCGTTATGGTACTGAAAAAAGTTGTGAATGCAATGAAGATAAAAATGTTGCTTTGTGTAATTATATTTTTTTCAAATCGAACATTTTGACAGTGATATTTTAGAATACTTACAGACGATTACACTATGTAATAATGAAATAAAGTAATTAAAATAAAACTGTAATTTAACTCGAATTGCGTTTTGTCACGTATCTAAGTAACGAGATCGTGCCTATGTTGTATTGAACAATGTACAATCAAGACAACAAATTAACACACCACTGAGTTCCGCATTCATCAACCCAAGAGCAGACATAAATTAAATATGACAAAAAGCACAAAATTCAAATAAATTTCACAGCCTTGATCTAGAAAGCAAGGTCAAAGGTCAAATTTGTGGAACAATTATACATTCCTTGGTATATTCATTTATATGGATAAAGGTTACGCTCTACATTAAGCGCCACATAAAATGTGATATTATAGTCGCTTGTATTCGCAATGTTAGAAACGAATGCTAGGTCAAATGGTCACTGTCCAATCGTTATCTGAAACGTTTGATCAAAATATTCGATGGATAAGAAACTATTCTGAAAATTTGTACGATAATGAAAGAAATCGTCGTAGATAGTTATCTCTTTGATGTATATCAAGATCGATTATACGAACAGATTTACTCTCACTTCCTTTTAACTAGTCTACATATACAACTGTAGGTCCATTACATATAGAAATTTTTTTATCTTGCCCCAGACATAGATATCTGCAAGTTTACAGGTAAAGGGATTTTTCTATCTTATCCTAGGGTAAAGACAAGCTACTTGAGATCTTTGCACGTACTCACATAGGGTAAGAGAAAAAGAATCATTCACCCTCTTTGAGGTAAGACAACCCTCGAGATAAGATTCTAAAAGTTATATGTGCAGTAATTTTCATACTCTCGAATCAAAAAGAGCTTTTGATATTTTATTCAACACCACAAATTACCAACATTTTGAGAATTACAATACTTACAATGTATATGTTTTAATCTAACAAGTATAAATGAGAGCTGAAAATGATTTTTGGCAGTAATGCTAAAATATAAATTTTCATCTACAATGTAGTGAAATGAAAGCATACGGACAGCCCATGATTGTGGTTTGCAATACGTTTTTACATATTTACAGTGTTTTTAGTAATTGTAAAGTGATTTTAGCATGTAACTGTCAATCTAAACATGAATAAGGCATAAAAAACAATTTTACAGTGCATAAATTGTTATACAAGGCAAGGCAACATTCAGGTGTGTCTTTCCATTTGGATGGTTTTCACTGCTTAAATTCATCTAACCTAATGGTTTTCAATAGATTACCAAAAAAAAATATTTTGTAATTTTGTGCCCATTTACGGCATATTTAACTTGAAGTCGTCAAACAAATCAAGAATTTCGCCCTCAGGTTGAGATTTTCCTGTCTCACAACAAAGAGGGTGACATATCATATTAATCTTGCTTTGTTGTGATGACGAGTCAAATTAACAGACAAATTATATTCGACAGAATTACACTATTACTTAAGGAAAAGATTTTTATTTTGTTGAGGTTATGAGGGTATAATGATAATGGAGCACGTATAAATTATGTAACCCCGGCGAATTCCTTATATTTAGTTTTTTACGTAAATGAAGATTATTTATTATCGCGGCAGTTGTATATTTTTTATTAAATGCCCATATTTTTAGCAAGTAAAGAAGTGAAGTTTTTTTTGTAAAAAATCACCGTTTGAAAAAAAGGCCCTGGCGGTAATAACTCTATGTTATGACTATTTTTCAATTTTTAGTGAAATTCGAGATGGCGGCATCTTCATGACGTCATAACCGGAAGTTCATCCAAACTAATGCAATGTTAACGTTTTGATTTGTGACCAGTGGGTCATAAGGGTTCAGAAAAATATTGGTTCGGTTTGGGTGTGGGGATGCATGTTGGACCATCCTAGACAATATCCTATCGGGACATTTTATTAACAACCACCGCGTCCAAACTACTTACCCAGGCTTATCCTCATTAAAAATAATCACCACAACCACCGGCGGCGTGACCGCGTCCAAACAAATCACCCATAGTAACTCAGGCCTACCCTCATATAAACAATCCCCACACCACTACCACCGCGCAGTCCAAACAAAGCCACCCAGAGTCCAACTCACTAGGCCTACCCTCATATAACATCACCACTACCACCGGCGGCGTGACCGCGTCCAAACAAATCACCCATAGTAACTCAGGCCTACCCTCATATAAACAATCACCACTACCACCGCGTCCAAACAAATCACCCATAGTAACTCAGGCCTACCCTCATATAAACAATCACCACTACCACCGCGTCCAAACAAATCACCCATAGTAACTCAGGCCTACCCTCATATAAACAATCACCACTACCACCGCGTCCAAACAAATCACCCATAGTAACTCAGGCCTACCCTCATATAAACAATCACCACTACCACCGCGTCCAAACAAATCACCCATAGTAACTCAGGCCTACCCTCATATAAACAATCACCACTACCACCGCGTCCAAACAAATCACCCATAGTAACTCAGGCCTACCCACATATAAACAATCACCACTACCACCGCGTCCAAACAAATCACCCATAGTAACTCAGGCCTACCCTCATATAAACAATCACCACTACCACCGCGTCCAAACAAATCACCCATAGTAACTCAGGCCTACCCTCATATAAACAATCACCACTACCACCGCGTCCAAACAAATCACCCATAGTAACTCAGGCCTACCCTCATATAAACAATCACCACTACCACCGCGTCCAAACAAATCACCCATAGTAACTCAGGCCTACCCTCATATAAACAATCACCACTACCACCGAGTCCAAACAAATCACCATAGTAACTCAGGCCTACCCTCATATAAACAATCACCACTACCACCGCGTCCAAACAAATCACCCATAGTAACTCAGGCCTACCCACATATAAACAATCACCACTACCACCGCGTCCAAACAAATCACCCATAGTAACTCAGGCCTACCCTCATATAAACAATCACCACTACCACCGCGTCCAAACAAATCACCCATAGTAACTCAGGCCTACCCTCATATAAACAATCACCACTACCACCGCGTCCAAACAAATCACCCATAGTAACTCAGGCCTACCCTCATATAAACAATCACCACTACCACCGCGTCCAAACAAATCACCCATAGTAACTCAGGCCTACCCTCATATAAACAATCACCACTACCACCGCGTCCAAACAAATCACCCATAGTAACTCAGGCCTACCCTCATATAAACAATCACCACTACCACCGCGTCCAAACAAATCACCCATAGTAACTCAGGCCTACCCTCATATAAACAATCACCACTACCACCGCGTCCAAACAAATCACCCATAGTAACTCAGGCCTACCCTCATATAAACAATCACCACTACCACCGCGTCCAAACAAATCACCCATAGTAACTCAGGCCTACCCTCATATAAACAATCACCACAACCACCCGTCCAAACAAATCACCCATAGTAACTCAGGCCTACCCTCATATAAACAATCACCACTACCACCGCGTCCAAACAAATCACCCATAGTAACTCAGGCCTACCCACATATAAACAATCACCACTACCACCGCGTCCAAACAAATCACCCATAGTAACTCAGGCCTACCCTCATATAAACAATCACCACTACCACCGCGTCCAAACAAATCACCCATAGTAACTCAGGCCTACCCACATATAAACAATCACCACTACCACCGCGTCCAAAACAAATCACCCATAGTAACTCAGGCCTACCCTCATATAAACAATCACCACTACCACCGCGTCCAAACAAATCACCCATAGTAACTCAGGCCTACCCTCATATAAACAATCACCACTACCACCGCGTCCAAACAAATCACCCATAGTAACTCAGGCCTACCCTCATATAAACAATCACCACTACCACCGCGTCCAAACAAATCACCCATAGTAACTCAGGCCTACCCTCATATAAACAATCACCACTACCACCGCGTCCAAACAAATCACCCATAGTAACTCAGGCCTACCCTCATATAAACAATCACCACTACCACCGCGTCCAAACAAATCACCCATAGTAACTCAGGCCTACCCTCATATAAACAATCACCACTACCACCGCGTCCAAACAAATCACCCATAGTAACTCAGGCCTACCCTCATATAAACAATCACCACTACCACCGCGTCCAAACAAATCACCCATAGTAACTCAGGCCTACCCTCATATAAACAATCACCACTACCACCGCGTCCAAACAAATCACCCATAGTAACTCAGGCCTACCCTCATATAAACAATCACCACTACCACCGCGTCCAAACAAATCACCCATAGTAACTCAGGCCTACCCTCATATAAACAATCACCACTACCACCGCGTCCAAACAAATCACCCATCCAGTAACCATAGTAACCAGGCCTACCCTCATATAAACAATCACCACTACCACCGCGTCCAAACAAATCACCCATAGTAACTCAGGCCTACCCACATATAAACAATCACCACTACCACCGCGTCCAAACAAATCACCCATAGTAACTCAGGCCTACCCTCATATAAACAATCACCACTACCACCGCGTCCAAACAAATCACCCATAGTAACTCAGGCCTACCCTCATATAAACAATCACCACTACCACCGCGTCCAAACAAATCACCCATAGTAACTCAGGTCTACCCTCATATAAACAATCACCACTACCACCGCGTCCAAACAAATCACCCATAGTAACTCAGGCCTACCCTCATATAAACAATCACCACTACCACCGCGTCCAAACAAATCACCCATAGTAACTCAGGCCTACCCTCATATAAACAATCACCACTACCACCGCGTCCAAACAAATCACCCATAGTAACTCAGGCCTACCCTCATATAAACAATCACCACTACCACCGCGTCCAAACAAATCACCCATAGTAACTCAGGCCTACCCTCATATAAACAATCACCACTACCACCGCGTCCAAACAAATCACCCATAGTAACTCAGGCCTACCCTCATATAAACAATCACCACTACCACCGCGTCCAAACAAATCACCCATAGTAACTCAGGCCTACCCTCATATAAACAATCACCACTACCACCGCGTCCAAACAAATCACCCATAGTAACTCAGGCCTACCCTCATATAAACAATCACCACTACCACCGCGTCCAAACAAATCACCCATAGTAACTCAGGCCTACCCTCATATAAACAATCACCACTACCACCGCGTCCAAACAAATCACCCATAGTAACTCAGGCCTACCCTCATATAAACAATCACCACTACCACCGCGTCCAAACAAATCACCCATAGTAACTCAGGCCTACCCTCATATAAAACAATCACCACTACCACCGCGTCCAAACAAATCACCCATAGTAACTCAGGCCTACCCTCATATAAACAATCACCACTACCACCGCGTCCAAACAAATCACCCATAGTAACTCAGCCTACCCTCATATAAACAATCACCACTACCACCGCGTCCAAACAAATCACCCATAGTAACTCAGGCCTACCCTCATATAAACAATCACCACTACCACCGCGTCCAAACAAATCACCCATAGTAACTCAGGCCTACCCTCATATAAACAATCACCACTACCACCGCGTCAAAACAAATCACCCATAGTAACTCAGGCCTACCCTCATATAAACAATCACCACTACCACCGCGTCCAAACAAATCACCCATAGTAACTCAGGCCTACCCTCATATAAACAATCACCACTACCACCGCGTCCAAACAAATCACCCATAGTAACTCAGGCCTACCCTCATATAAACAATCACCACTACCACCGCGTCCAAACAAATCACCCATAGTAACTCAGGCCTACCCTCATATAAACAATCACCACTACCACCGCGTCCAAACAAATCACCCATAGTAACTCAGGCCTACCCTCATATAAACAATCACCACTACCACCGCGTCCAAACAAATCACCCATAGTAACTCAGGCCTACCCTCATATAAACAATCACCACTACCACCGCGTCCAAACAAATCACCCATAGTAACTCAGGCCTACCCTCATATAAACAATCACCACAACCACCGTGTCCTCATATAAACAATCACCACAATCACCTTGTCCAAACAAATCACCCATAGTAACTCAGGCCTACCCTCATATAAACAATCACCACTACCACCGCGTCCAAACAAATCACCCATAGTAACTCAGGCCTACCCTCATATAAACAATCACCACTACCACCGCGTCCAAACAAATCACCCATAGTAACTCAGGCCTACCCTCATATAAACAATCACCACTACCACCGCGTCCAAACAAATCACCCATAGTAACTCAGGCCTACCCTCATATAAACAATCACCACTACCACCGCGTCCAAACAAATCACCCATAGTAACTCAGGCCTACCCTCATATAAACAATCACCACTACCACCGCGTCCAAACAAATCACCCAAATACCCAAGTAACTCAGGCCTACCCTCATATAAACAATCACCACTACCACCGCGTCCAAACAAATCACCCATAGTAACTCAGGCCTACCCTCATATAAACAATCACCACTACCACCGCGTCCAAACAAATCACCCATAGTAACTCAGGCCTACCCTCATATAAACAATCACCACTACCACCGCGTCCAAACAAATCACCCATAGTAACTCAGGTCTACCCTCATATAAACAATCACCACTACCACCTCGTCCAAACAAATCACCCATAGTAACTCAGGCCTACCCTCATATAAACAATCACCACTACCACCGCGTCCAAACAAATCACCCATAGTAACTCAGGCCTACCCTCATATAAACAATCACCACTACCACCGCGTCCAAACAAATCACCCATAGTAACTCAGGCCTACCCTCATATAAACAATCACCACTACCACCGCGTCCAAACAAATCACCCATAGTAACTCAGGCCTACCCTCATATAAACAATCACCACTACCACCGCGTCCAAACAAATCACCCATAGTAACTCAGGCCTACCCTCATATAAACAATCACCACTACCACCGCGTCCAAACAAATCACCCATAGTAACTCAGGCCTACCCTCATATAAACAATCACCACTACCACCGCGTCCAAACAAATCACCCATAGTAACTCAGGCCTACCCTCATATAAACAATCACCACTACCACCGCGTCCAAACAAATCACCCATAGTAACTCAGGCCTACCCTCATATAAACAATCACCACTACCACCGCGTCCAAACAAATCACCCATAGTAACTCAGGCCTACCCTCATATAAACAATCACCACTACCACCGCGTCCAAACAAATCACCCATAGTAACTCAGGCCTACCCTCATATAAACAATCACCACAACCACCGTGTCCTCATATAAACAATCACCACTACCACCGCGTCCAAACAAATCACCCATAGTAACTCAGGCCTACCCTCATATAAACAATCACCACTACCACCGCGTCCAAACAAATCACCCATAGTAACTCAGGCCTACCCTCATATAAACAATCACCACTACCACCGCGTCCAAACAAATCACCCATAGTAACTCAGGCCTACCCTCATATAAACAATCACCACTACCACCGCGTCCAAACAAATCACCCATAGTAACTCAGGCCTACCCTCATATAAACAATCACCACTACCACCGCGTCCAAACAAATCACCCATAGTAACTCAGGCCTACCCTCATATAAACAATCACCACTACCACCGCGTCCAAACCATTAACCACCTCCAATAAACAATCACCACAACACCTTGTCCAAACAAATCACCCATAGTAACTCAGGCCTACCCTCATATAAACAATCACCACTACCACCGCGTCCAAACAAATCACCCATAGTAACTCAGGCCTACCCTCATATAAAACAATCACCACTACCACCGCGTCCAAACAAATCACCCATAGTAACTCAGGCCTACCCTCATATAAACAATCACCACTACCACCGCGTCCAAACAAATCACCCATAGTAACTCAGGCCTACCCTCATATAAACAATCACCACTACCACCGCGTCCAAACAAATCACCCATAGTAACTCAGGCCTACCCTCATATAAACAATCACCACTACCACCGCGTCCAAACAAATCACCCATAGTAACTCAGGCCTACCCTCATATAAACAATCACCACTACCACCGCGTCCAAACAAATCACCCATAGTAACTCAGGCCTACCCTCATATAAACAATCACCACTACCACCGCGTCCAAACAAATCACCCATAGTAACTCAGGCCTACCCTCATATAAACAATCACCACTACCACCGCGTCCAAACAAATCACCCATAGTAACTCAGGCCTACCCTCATATAAACAATCACCACTACCACCACGCGTCCAAACAAATCACCCATAGTAACTCAGGCCTACCCTCATATAAACAATCACCACTACCACCCGTCCAAACAAATCCGCCATAGTAACTCAGGCCTACCCCATATAACAATCACCACAACACCGCCAAACAAATCACCCATAGTAACTCAGGCCTACCCTCATATAAACAATCACCACTACCACCGCACCGTCCAAACAAATCACCCATAGTAACTCAGGCCTACCCTCATATAAACAATCACCACTACCACCGCGTCCAAACAAATCACCCATAGTAACTCAGGCCTACCCTCATATAAACAATCACCACTACCACCGCGTCCAAACAAATCACCCATAGTAACTCAGGCCTACCCTCATATAAACAATCACCACTACCACCGCGTCCAAACAAATCACCCATAGTAACTCAGGCCTACCCTCATATAAACAATCACCACTACCACCGCGTCCAAACAAATCACCCATAGTAACTCAGGCCTACCCTCATATAAACAATCACCACTACCACCGCGTCCAAACAAATCACCCATAGTAACTCAGGCCTACCCTCATATAAACAATCACCACTACCACCGCGTCCAAACAAATCACCCATAGTAACTCAGGCCTACCCTCATATAAACAATCACCACTACCACCGCGTCCAAACAAATCACCCATAGTAACTCAGGCCTACCCTCATATAAACAATCACCACAACCACCGCGTCCAAACAAATCACCCTATAACTCAATCCTACCCTCATATAAACACACCACTACCACCGTCCAAACAAATCACCCACAGTAACTCAGGCCTACCCTCATATAAACAATCACCACTACCACCGCGTCCAAACAAATCACCCATAGTAACTCAGGCCTACCCTCATATAAACAATCACCACTACCACCGCGTCCAAACAAATCACCCATAGTAACTCAGGCCTACCCTCATATAAACAATCACCACTACCACCGCGTCCAAACAAATCACCCATAGTAACTCAGGCCTACCCTCATATAAACAATCACCACTACCACCGCGTCCAAACAAATCACCCATAGTAACTCAGGCCTACCCTCATATAAACAATCACCACTACCACCGCGTCCAAACAAATCACCCATAGTAACTCAGGCCTACCCTCATATAAACAATCACCACTACCACCGCGTCCAAACAAATCACCCATAGTAACTCAGGCCTACCCTCATATAAACAATCAATCACACTACCACCGCGTCCAAACAAATCACCCATAGTAACTCAGGCCTACCCTCATATAAACAATCACCACTACCACCGCGTCCAAACAAATCACCCATAGTAACTCAGGCCTACCCTCATATAAACAATCACCACTACCACCGCGTCCAAACAAATCACCCATAGTAACTCAGGCCTACCCTCATATAAACAATCACCACTACCACCGCGTCCAAACAAATCACCCATAGTAACTCAGGCCTACCCTCATATAAACAATCAATCACCACAACCACCTTGTCCAAACAAATCACCCATAGTAACTCAGGCCTACCCTCATATAAACAATCACCACTACCACCGCGTCCAAACAAATCACCCATAGTAACTCAGGCCTACCCTCATATAAACAATCACCACTACCACCGCGTCCAAACAAATCACCCATAGTAACTCAGGCCTACCCTCATATAAACAATCACCACTACCACCGCGTCCAAACAAATCACCCATAGTAACTCAGGCCTACCCTCATATAAACAATCACCACTACCACCGCGTCCAAACAAATCACCCATAGTAACTCAGGCCTACCCTCATATAAACAATCACCACTACCACCGCGTCCAAACAAATCACCCAAGTAACTCAGGCCTACCCTCATATAAACAATCACCACTACCACCGCGTCCAAACAAATCACCCATAGTAACTCAGGCCTACCCTCATATAAACAATCCCCACTACCACCGCGTCCAAACAAATCACCCATAGTAACTCAGGCCTACCCTCATATAAACAATCACCACTACCACCGCGTCCAAACAAATCACCCATAGTAACTCAGGCCTACCCTCATATAAACAATCACCACTACCACGCGTCCAAACAAATCACCCATAGTAACTCAGGCCTACCCTCATATAAACAATCACCACTACCACCGCGTCCAAACAAATCACCCATAGTAACTCAGGCCTACCCTCATATAAACAATCACCACTACCACCGCGTCCAAACAAATCACCCATAGTAACTCAGGCCTACCCTCATATAAACAATCACCACTACCACCGCGTCCAAACAAATCACCCATAGTAACTCAGGCCTACCCTCATATAAACAATCACCACTACCACCGCGTCCAAACAAATCACCCATAGTAACTCAGGCCTACCCTCATATAAACAAACCACCCGGTCCACCATATAACTCACACATAAACAATCACCATCCAAACAAATCACCCATAGTAACTCAGGCCTACCCTCATATAAACAATCACCACTACCACCGCGTCCAAACAAATCACCCATAGTAACTCAGGCCTACCCTCATATAAACAATCACCACTACCACCGCGTCCAAACAAATCACCCATAGTAACTCAGGCCTACCCTCATATAAACAATCACCACTACCACCTGTCCAAACAAATCACCCATAGTAACTCAGGCCTACCCTCATATAAACAATCACCACTACCACCGCGTCCAAACAAATCACCCATAGTAACTCAGGCCTACCCTCATATAAACAATCACCACTACCACCGCGTCCAAACAAATCACCCATAGTAACTCAGGCCTACCCTCATATAAACAATCACCACTACCACCGCGTCCAAACAAATCACCCATAGTAACTCAGGCCTACCCTCATATAAACAATCACCACTACCACCGCGTCCAAACAAATCACCCATAGTAACTCAGGCCTACCCTCATATAAACAATCACCACTACCACCGCGTCCAAACAAATCACCCATAGTAACTCAGGCCTACCCTCATATAAACAATCACCACTACCACCGCGTCCAAACAAATCACCCATAGTAACTCAGGCCTACCCTCATATAAACAATCACCACTACCACCGCGTCCAAACAAATCACCCATAGTAACTCAGGCCTACCCTCATATAAACAATCACCACTACCACCGCGTCCAAACAAATCACCCATAGTAACTCAGGCCTACCCTCATATAAACAATCACCACTACCACCGCGTCCAAACAAATCACCCATAGTAACTCAGGCCTACCCTCATATAAACAATCACCACTACCACCGCGTCCAAACAAATCACCCATAGTAACTCAGGCCTACCCTCATATAAACAATCACCACAACCACCGTGTCCTCATATAAAGAATCACCACAATCACCTTGTCCAAACAAATCACCCATAGTAACTCAGGCCTACCCTCATATAAACAATCACCACTACCACCTTGTCCAAACAAATCACCCATAGTAACTCAGGCCTACCCTCATATAAACAATCACCACAACCACCTTGTCCAAACAAATCACCCATAGTAACTCAGGCCTACCCTCATATAAACAATCACCACTACCACCTTGTCCAAACAAATCACCCATAGTAACTCAGGCCTACCCTCATATAAACAATCACCACTACCACCGCGTCCAAACAAATCACCCATAGTAACTCAGGCCTACCCTCATATAAACAATCACCACTACCACCGCGTCCAAACAAATCACCCATAGTAACTCAGGCCTACCCTCATATAAACAATCACCACTACCACCGCGTCCAAACAAATCACCCATAGTAACTCAGGCCTACCCTCATATAAACAATCACCACTACCACCGCGTCCAAACAAATCACCCATAGTAACTCAGGCCTACCCTCATATAAACAATCACCACTACCACCGCGTCCAAACAAATCACCCATAGTAACTCAGGCCTACCCTCATATAAACAATCACCACTACCACCGCGTCCAAACAAATCACCCATAGTAACTCAGGCCTACCCTCATATAAACAATCACCACTACCACCGCGTCCAAACAAATCACCCATAGTAACTCAGGCCTACCCTCATATAAACAATCACCACAACCACCGTGTCCTCATATAATCAATCACCACAATCACCTTGTCCAAACAAATCACCCACAGTAACTCAGGCCTACCCTCATATAAACAATCACCACTACCACCGCGTCCAAACAAATCACCCATAGTAACTCAGGCCTACCCACATATAAACAAACACCACTACCACCGCGTCCAAACAAATCATCCATAGTAACTCAGGCCTACCCTCATATAAACAATCACCACTACGACCTCGTCCAAACAAATCACCCATAGTAACTCAGGCCTACCCTCATATAAAAACAATCACCACTACCACCGCGTCCAAACAAATCACCCATAGTAACTCAGGCCTACCCTCATATAAACAATCACCACTACCACCGCGTCCAAACAAATCACCCATAGTAACTCAGGCCTACCCTCATATAAACAATCACCACTACCACCGCGTCCAAACAAATCACCCATAGTAACTCAGGCCTACCCTCATATAAACAATCACCACTACCACCGCGTCCAAACAAATCACCCATAGTAACTCAGGCCTACCCTCATATAAACAATCACCACTACCACCGCGTCCAAACAAATCACCCATAGTAACTCAGGCCTACCCTCATATAAACAATCACCACTACCACCGCGTCCAAACAAATCACCCATAGTAACTCAGGCCTACCCTCATATAAACAATCACCACTACCACCGCGTCCAAACAAATCACCCATAGTAACTCAGGCCTACCCTCATATAAACAATCACCACTACCACCGCGTCCAAACAAATCACCCATAGTAACTCAGGTCCTACCCTCATATAAACAATCACCACTACCACCTGTCCAAACAAATCACCCATAGTAACTCAGGCCTACCCTCATATAAACAATCACCACTACCACCGCGTCCAAACAAATCACCCATAGTAACTCAGGCCTACCCTCATATAAACAATCACCACTACCACCGCGTCCAAACAAATCACCCATAGTAACTCAGGCCTACCCTCATATAAACAATCACCACTACCACCGCGTCCAAACAAATCACCCATAGTAACTCAGGCCTACCCTCATATAAACAATCACCACTACCACCGCGTCCAAACAAATCACCCATAGTAACTCAGGCCTACCCTCATATAAACAATCACCACTACCACCGCGTCCAAACAAATCACCCATAGTAACTCAGGCCTACCCTCATATAAACAATCACCACTACCACCGCGTCCAAACAAATCACCCATAGTAACTCAGGCCTACCCTCATATAAACAATCACCACTACCACCGCGTCCAAACAAATCACCCATAGTAACTCAGGCCTACCCTCATATAAACAATCACCACTACCACCGCGTCCAAACAAATCACCCATAGTAACTCAGGCCTACCCTCATATAAACAATCACCACTACCACCGCGTCCAAACAAATCACCCATAGTAACTCAGGCCTACCCTCATATAAACAATCACCACTACCACCGCGTCCAAACAAATCACCCATAGTAACTCAGGCCTACCCTCATATAAACAATCACCACTACCACCGCGTCCAAACAAATCACCCATAGTAACTCAGGCCTACCCTCATATAAACAATCACCACTACCACCGCGTCCAAACAAATCACCCATAGTAACTCAGGCCTACCCTCATATAAACAATCACCACTACCACCGCGTCCAAACAAATCACCCATAGTAACTCAGGCCTACCCTCATATAAACAATCACCACTACCACCGCGTCCAAACAAATCACCCATAGTAACTCAGGCCTACCCTCATATAAACAATCACCACTACCACCGCGTCCAAACAAATCACCCATAGTAACTCAGGCCTACCCTCATATAAACAATCACCACTACCACCGCGTCCAAACAAATCACCCATAGTAACTCAGGCCTACCCTCATATAAACAATCACCACTACCACCGCGTCCAAACAAATCACCCATAGTAACTCAGGCCTACCCTCATATAAACAATCACCACTACCACCGCGTCCAAACAAATCACCCATAGTAACTCAGGCCTACCCTCATATAAACAATCACCACTACCACCGCGTCCAAACAAATCACCCATAGTAACTCAGGCCTACCCTCATATAAACAATCACCACTACCACCGCGTCCAAACAAATCACCCATAGTAACTCAGGCCTACCCTCATATAAACAATCACCACTACCACCGCGTCCAAACAAATCACCCATAGTAACTCAGGCCTACCCTCATATAAACAATCACCACTACCACCGCGTCCAAACAAATCACCCATAGTAACTCAGGCCTACCCTCATATAAACAATCACCACTACCACCGCGTCCAAACAAATCACCCATAGTAACTCAGGCCTACCCTCATATAAACAATCACCACTACCACCGCGTCCAAACAAATCACCCATAGTAACTCAGGCCTACCCTCATATAAACAATCACCACTACCACCGCGTCCAAACAAATCACCCATAGTAACTCAGGCCTACCCTCATATAAACAATCACCACTACCACCGCGTCCAAACAAATCACCCATAGTAACTCAGGCCTACCCTCATATAAAACAATCACAACAATCACCCATCCAGGCTACCCATATAACAATCACCACACCACCGCGTCCAAACAAATCACCCATAGTAACTCAGGCCTACCCTCATATAAACAATCACCACTACCACCGCGTCCAAACAAATCACCCATAGTAACTCAGGCCTACCCTCATATAAACAATCACCACTACCACCGCGTCCAAACAAATCACCCATAGTAACTCAGGCCTACCCTCATATAAACAATCACCACTACCACCGCGTCCAAACAAATCACCCATAGTAACTCAGGCCTACCCTCATATAAACAATCACCACTACCACCGCGTCCAAACAAATCACCCATAGTAACTCAGGCCTACCCTCATATAAACAATCACCACTACCACCGCGTCCAAACAAATCACCCATAGTAACTCAGGCCTACCCTCATATAAACAATCACCACTACCACCGCGTCCAAACAAATCACCCATAGTAACTCAGGCCTACCCTCATATAAACAATCACCACTACCACCGCGTCCAAACAAATCACCCATAGTAACTCAGGCCTACCCACATATAAACAATCACCACTACCACCGCGTCCAAACAAATCACCCATAGTAACTCAGGCCTACCCTCATATAAACAATCACCACTACCACCGCGTCCAAACAAATCACCCATAGTAACTCAGGCCTACCCTCATATAAACAATCACCACTACCACCGCGTCCAAACAAATCACCCATAGTAACTCAGGCCTACCCACATATAAACAATCACCACTACCACCGCGTCCAAACAAATCACCCATAGTAACTCAGGCCTACCCACATATAAACAATCACCACTACCACCGCGTCCAAACAAATCACCCATAGTAACTCAGGCCTACCCTCATATAAACAATCACCACTACCACCGCGTCCAAACAAATCACCCATAGTAACTCAGGCCTACCCTCATATAAACAATCACCACTACCACCGCGTCCAAACAAATCACCCATAGTAACTCAGGCCTACCCTCATATAAACAATCACCACTACCACCGCGTCCAAACAAATCACCCATAGTAACTCAGGCCTACCCTCATATAAACAATCACCACTACCACCGCGTCCAAACAAATCACCCATAGTAACTCAGGCCTACCTCATATAAACAATCACCACTACCACCGCGTCCAAACAAATCACCCATAGTAACTCAGGCCTACCCTCATATAAACAATCACCACTACCACCGGTCCAAACAAATCACCCATAGTAACTCAGGCCTACCCTCATATAAACAATCACCACAACCACCTTGTCCAAACAAATCACCCATAGTAACTCAGGCCTACCCTCATATAAACAATCACCACTACCACCTTGTCCAAACAAATCACCCATAGTAACTCAGGCCTACCCTCATATAAACAATCACCACTACCACCGCGTCCAAACAAATCACCCATAGTAACTCAGGCCTACCCTCATATAAACAATCACCACAACCACCTTGTCCAAACAAATCACCCATAGTAACTCAGGCCTACCCTCATATAAACAATCACCACTACCACCGCGTCCAAACAAATCACCCATAGTAACTCAGGCCTACCCTCATATAAACAATCACCACAACCACCGCGTCCAAACAAATCACCCATGTATAGTGACGCAGGCCTACCCTCATATAAACAATCACCACAACCACCTTGTCCAAACAAATCACCCATGTATAGTGACGCAGGCCTACCCTGATATAAGGTAATGTCAGAATTTTAAAACTTTACCTTTGATGAATCAGCCATATCCTAGGAAATTCCACTTGGCAATTATACAGTCATACGATTATTAACATTGACTTAATGAAGGCTTATGGTGCAATGAATTTTTATATCTAAAATTGCACATGTGTTGATATCTAGACGTAAGAGCGCCACCTTTGTAACAAGACGTCGACAATACAATGATCAACCAAGGAAGTGTAAAAGGAAGCCAGCCGCCATGCGATGACTGGACAATGGATATACACCAATAAGTACACGGTATATACTGCACATGTACACACATGAACGTTTTTCATTCGGTGTCCGTAAGGATACCCTACCACGTTATATAAAGAGGTCTGAAAAAGTGTTAACTATCACTTTTTTTATAATCTTTGTTTTTTCCAATCAGTTTTATGATTACAGATATAAATTAATATGTACACTCACTATCATTCACCAATTAATATCCTTGTCAGATGACTTCATTTATTCATTATTAACTTGATAATAAAAAAATCTATTAACTTGTTATATCTTTTTATTGAATTACTGTCAGTCATCCATAAGGCATACATAAGGCATTCAAAATTTACAGTTCGTATAGTCAGTGTTGTAACTAATGTTTATAACACATCATTATTAGTTGTCTGTCCGTTTGAATAATTTTCACAGCTTTATTCATTTGGTGGTCTTCAATAGATTACAGAAGAAAAGCAGGCATGTCAAAATTTTGTCCCAGTTACGATACATATAGCTTTAAAGCACAATTTTTATATCGAACACAAATCAAAGAGATCGCTGAACCAGCACCCAAATTCTGCAGTAACCAATTTTGACAAAACCAATATATATGATCAGAGATAACCAATGTTTTTTTTGTTTGCTTGTGTATAAAAGGGTTTAGGATTTTAGTTCTATTTGCCTTGACTACAAACTTTCCAACAAAAATGACACTTATGCTTCGAAAGCAATAAAACAGGTCTATTTCCTCGAAACCAGGAAAATTACATTCATTGACTTTTTTACAGAAATTACCATTTTCCGGATTAATGTGTGGATAAGAACGGGTGTAAAACAAACCTACCTTGATTTGTTGAGTCTGTATCCCAGTCGTGAACACACAACCTGTGACCTCAAATACTAAAGCAAAAAGTAGTTCCTGTGAGCTGAACATCAATAGTCAATTTAGATCAAGTCATGCATATCTTATCATACATATGTACATAGATTGATGGGTGGATGGAAAGATGGGACAAGTCAAGCAGAAAACATGTGTTTTTTCATGTAAACATATAGTTGTTTACCGTTCTACGTAACACAACCAGTGCAAGAGTAATGACTGGTATTTCAAATTATCTACTTATCACTCCCGTGCTATCTAGGTTATTCGTTCACCCATGTTAATTTTGCGTGTATGCCATATCCGAAACAACGGTCGATTAACATTTGTTACACGCTTCATGAAAGGTTGGGTGTGCTTTGTACTAATTTTAAGCTGTAAAATGTACCAAGCTATGCCTAATAATATATGTACCTGTGTTGTATTTACAGAAATGACCAGGTACGAAACACAAGCTAATTATATTCATGTCAAAAAGAAAACATTTCAAATATAACCAAAGCTTATTTCATATACGTTACATGTGTGCATCGTCCCTTAAAGTTGTATGGTCTATCACTTTCGCTCTTTTTGTCATAGTGAAAACTGTTTAAGTGTTATACACATTTTTCCCCGTCTGTCCGAGGTTTAAACTTTCTACTTTTACCACTTTTTATAAAGTTGCAGCACTAGAAGTATTTTTAATTATAGAAGTAAAAAGTCTTTTTAACGTGTACACGTCAAAAATAAACTCGAAAGATGCCGAATCATTCCGAACTCTTCCGAACATCGTCGCGACAATCTCGAAGTAACACGAGAGTTGTGAAACCAAATGTCAACAATTTGTTTCATAAACAAAACATGCGGTCGACCTCAGCAGACTGGATCTACAAAGAAAATAATGCTTGCACATTACAATATTTGATACACACAATATTGAATTACGGCAATGTGTGAATTCGATGTTTCAAATACTCGCTCTGTGGACATATACCAGCACGATTTGCTCATATTAGCCAGAAGGAAAACGTAAACAAACACATGTGCGCTTACGCTAGTTACCTGGATCACCACGTGCAGGACGTGTAGACATAAGTCACGTGGTACGATTCGGAATGCCGACAAATGAACATGGCAGTGATTGAAGGCGCTGTATTCAAAACCAGGAATATATGATCCCTAGATTTCGGCGCTCTTATAGGCCGACATATTCTTTTGGGGAGCTTAATCAATAAGTTGCATGTGCATGTTCAAATATCAAATGTTTAAGCAATGTATCGTTACAGTGAAAATTACCAGAAATACAACTTTAACTCACATGCGGACTATTTAGCTTAGGCAAATGTGAAGCTGTTTTAAATATTTCTGTGATAAGATTTGTCTATTGTATTTCCACATGCATTGTGTTTATAACGTTTCCTACAATGGTCTTGGACACTACACGTATACAGTTGGTCTACACCTTGATCTTACTTTCTAGTTCTTCGATAAATAGATGTTCTGAAATATCCTACATTTGTTTGTGTGTTTGTTTGTTTAAATGTACGTCCTATTAGCAGCCAGGGTCATGTAAGGCCCAGTCCCACTGAAGAGCGGATTAATCACGGATGAATTTAGTTTATAAATTTGGCCGTTCGTTGTCATCCGCAACAAAATTGGCTTAAAATAACAAATTTTCAAGTATAAATTACGGTTATGTTAATATCATTCTGCGAATATATTACGAACAAATGAGGATATTTCACGAATATAAGCGAATACGATAACGGACGCTCTCCCGTGAGTTGTACAATCAGTAAGATTATCCAACAATGCGGATATGTAACAAACAATTACAAACAATTAGGAAACAGATCGGAAGTATTGCGATTGTTACGGAAACATTACGAATCTATTAATAATGTATTGCGCAGATGTAGAGGAAATAACGTTTGTATTGCGCAATTAGAGCATCTGAATTACGGAGGTAAAAGAAGCGCGCTCGGGTCTTTCGGTATCGCTTTTCACAACAATACGACTGTAACAAAGATAAGCAAGCTGTAACCTTCATCCTACCTCCTCCAGATACAAAGAAGGTCCAGTCTGTTTCAAACTCAAATAAAAACACACAACTTTTTCTTTCCTGTCTTTGAAACAATTTCATAACTTGAACAAGTAGATTATTATGTTATTGGATACCATTGTTACGCTGCATTGGCATTATTGCCGATGACCCATACCTGTACTTTCTGACGGACAGGAAATAATAGACAAATATGTCGATTTTTGCTATATTTATACAGTAGTTTTGGTTTACGCAACACATTTTTTATACATTCGCAATTTATTCTCAAATCAAATGCAAAACAGACGCAATACAAACGCTGAACTCAATATGCATTCGCTACAAATCATTTTAATTCGTTATGTCAACGTGATAGGTACGCTATACATTCGTTTTACACACTGTCCCAGTTCGCTATAAAGCCGCAAAACCCATTCAGTTGCGAGTATCTAATGCGAATGATTTCCGCAATCAAAATTTTGTGCAGTTCAAAAAATCTGGGAACGGAAAAACATGCCTTTGCGGATAATTGCGGACGTGTGCAGATGTTGGGCGACAGATACAAGTACGATTTACGGATATTGCGTGTGTTCAGCGAATATCAGCCAATTCTGTGCGCAATACATTCGCAAATCTATAAGTTCTATAGGGATGACTGTAACACCAGATATTTCGTGTTGATAACATACATGTAGATAACAATCACACTTGTCTAGCCGCCATGCTTCATACTTTATTACTTTTTCATGTTTTTTGTGTCCATATTATGAGATGAATGAATGAAACGAACTCCAGCTTCATAGAGATGGAAATATTTGGCTAACCAAATTAACTTTATAATGAAATGTTAAACTGTAAAACAACTACATAAACGACATAAGCCTGGCAAGATTGTAACTATATGAAAACTTAAGGTCTCGGCATTGATGACCAACGGGGATTATTGTGCCCCAACTCAGTTGAGTCAGGTCATCCTCTTAACTAACGAAGTGAGGATGGTAACAGTGAGAATGATAATAAGGAAATAATTATGTAATGTGTATTGCATATGAAAACCTGAATAAAAATAAGTTATAAAAAATCACACTTGTAACCTATTTTAAGGAATAAAGTCTTTCGAATATTTCGTATTCGGCTTCTTTACTCTACCGCTCCTTCTTGGCTGTGTGGTGTCTTGATACGTAATTTTCACAGGACTCTTGCAATTGTCTTTTTTCCGCAACAGACTGCTCCACAGAAACGCCTGGGTTGGGTCACAAAATTTCCTCAAGCTCCATGTCTTCTTCCAATGGATAATTGGACGGGAGGCCTTTAATGCCTGACCTTATTCGTTTAAACCTCGAGACATTTCGTGTGACATTCCCAGTCACTGTGACCATAGGTCCCTTCTTCTCAAGGACTAATTTTTTCTCTCTGTTATATGGCGTAGAGAGTTTGCTTCCCTTTGTGTCTCTCTGCATTAAAACAGTATCTCCTACAGAGATATCACGTGGACGGGCTTTGTTTTTTTCGTTTGCCCTTTCCTTCATTATGTACTTTCCACTCATTTTCTCGGACTTGTATGTCCGTAGGACATGTTATATCTACATCGGGTACTAGTAGTTTTGATTTTGGATCCCTGGAGAACATATACGGGGCGAAACCACTTGTGGAATGAGATGTAGCTCTGTACATCCTCAGAACCTTAAACATGTCCTGTTTGTAATTCTTGTTTTCCAGGTGTGCTGCGCGAACTATTTTCATCAACGGCTTAATAAATGCCTCCGCTTGTGCATTTGCTCGCGGCCAGTGATCATCATGAGGGGTAACCCTTCGATGTTTAAACACCATGTTTTCAGCATATTTGTGAAAAGCATCAGTGTTAAATGGTGCTCCATTGTCACTTTTGATGACTTTGGGTGTTCCGAACATACACAGCACTTTGTCCAAAACTGGAATAGCAGTATTGACAGCTCAGATCGCACAATCTCCGCAATCGGATTTCGCGAGTATTCATCTACCTTTGCAAATAAATATTCAACACTGGGCAGAGGACCACAAAAGTCTAGTCTATACTAATATTCTCCCAGGGCCCAAAGGGAAGTTCAGACATGCGCAAAGGTTCCATGGTCTTTGACTCTGGTTTCAGCACTTGATAAGCAATGCAATCCTTCACTGCATCTTCCACGCAGCTGTCCATGTTTGGAAACTAGACTTTAGATCTTAGAAAAAAATTGGTCTTTGCAATTTTCTCGTGTCCCTCAAGTGCGATACTAATTGTTTGATTTCTCAGTATGTATGGCAAAACAATACGATGACGGCGCAGTAACACGTTATCAGAGTGTACAGTGAGCTCATCTCTCACAATTTTAATCGTAGCAAGCTCCTCGATATCAATGTTTCCTTCACTCACATGCTTCAGTTCGTGCCAATTACCATATCTCACGAACTCTATGGCTTTCTGCAATGTCGGGCTATTTGAAGTTGCACCTTTCACATCATCGAGATAAATAGCTCGTGGTAAAGACTCACACGTCACAAAATTCACATATGACTCTGCAACTTCCTGTTCAGTAGAGTCAGTACTCCCTGTCTTAGGATGTCGAGACAAGTAGTCTGCAACGTTCTTTTCACCTGGCTGGTATCGTATGTCGAACTTGTATGGCTGCAATCTGAGTCCCCAGCGCTCGATTCTCAAACTGGGTAGTGATGGTTTCTGCCAGATTTTCTCTAATGGCTTATGGTCAGTAATAATGTTGAAATGGTTCAATCCTCTCATACAGTAAACCGTGTCAAAATGTTCAAAAGCCCATACAACTGCTAAGGCTTCGCGTTCCACCTGACTACATGTATATCGTGACTCGACAGGCGTCAATGAGCGACTAGCGTACGACACAGTTTTCTCCTGCATGATAATAGCACCGAGACCAATCAGACTAGCATCCACTCTGACCTCAACTGGCCTTGTCGGATCATAGTACGACAAAACAGTGTCACTCGAAAGCGTTCCCTTTAAGGTTACGAACGCCTTTTCACATGCGTCGTCCCAACACCATGCGACGTCATTATGTGTGAAATTTCGAAGTGGCTCGCATATCGTTGCGTAGTCTTCGATAAACCGCGAACTATAGCTTGTCATTCCCAGGAAGCTTCAAAACTCCTTCGCGTTTTTTGGTCGGTTAAAATCACTAACTGCTTTGACTTATTCTGGATCCGGTCTTTGTTAAACACAACACCGAAGAACGTAATGTTGTCCTTTCGGAATTCGCACTTCTTTCCGTTTATGGTTTAAGTCCACAATCGGCAAGCCGCTGAAGTGTCGGTCTTAAAGCTTCATCATGATCTTAGTTATCTCTGCCATAGACAATTATATCAATAGATATATTTCTAGCCCTATATATTCCTTGGATTACTTGTTTGATGGTCTCCTAAAATACTTCAGACGCCGATCAAGATTCCGAAATTCAGGCGTTTGTACCGGTATACTCCGAGATGTGTCGAGACGTAGTTCAAGCTCCAATTGGTGGTACCCACTCCTGAGATCTAGTTAACTGAATACGACGGCTCCATTCAAGTCAAGAAATAGTTCCTCTATAGTGGGCATAACATGTCTTTCCCTTATAATGGCTTTGTTTGCCTCTCTCATATCAACACATAGTCTGATCTCGTCAGGGTTTTTCTTAGGTGGGGTAACTATGGGTGATACCCATGGTGTAGGTTCACCATCGACTTTCTCAATAATGTCGCCCTTCACAAGCTTGTTGATTTCTACCTCAACTTTCTCTCTCAAATGGAATGGTGTCCTCCTGTGCAACAGGTGAAATGTCTGTGTTAATATGTAATTTTACCTGTTTGTTCTTAGCTTACCAATGCCTTTAAACAGCTGACCAAACTTGACATCATCCTCCACAGTTCTCAATGTGTCTGTATGACCTTCCTTTATCTGCCATACCTTGAGAAGTGATAACTTTGTAGCCGTAGGGTATCCTATAAGGGATCCGTACCTTATTTTCACAACATGGAATGTGATCGTGTCAAAAATCTTGTTGTGTAAGTGCCTAGCACCTGGAGTGAGTTACATCCTCCGTATGGTTATAACCTAGGTTTTGACCTGTACTTTGAAAATGTAGAACTGACAATCTTCTCATTGTCTGCTTCATCAATTATGTCGACTGAAGGTCCGCTGTCAACAAGAAATTTCAGATTCTTGTTATTTACCTTTATCTGAGTAAATGGATCTTTAACAGCATGTTTATGCTCACAGTTATCGTGTTTGGTGATCGGTCGGTATCAACAGCTAAAACCTTGTTTTAGATTTGCTCTTGTTTCGGCACACCTTTCGGAAGTGGCTCGGTTGTTTACAACCACGACACACCTTACCCTTAGAAGGACACGTTTTTTTCTCCACAGTTCCAGCATTGAATGTTTGACTTTTTTTCTGTTTTGTAAACTTGCGACTCCCAGTGCTTTCTGTCTTTTGATCTTTGTCATGTTTTTGTTTCGGATGGCGTGGTTTGACTGCATTCACAGAATGGCTGTTCTCCATGGTTTGAGCTTGAATGTTTGACATTTTCATAACTCTCCCTAACGCTACAATATCAGCTAGCCCCTTATCCGGTTCTTGTAACGCTCGACGACGTAATCAGTTTGACGAACAGTTTTGAAAGAGCCTAGACAAAATTTCCTTATCACAATCGGCAAATTCACAATCCTTGCTCAATTTCCGTAGTAAATCTGTAACACATTCGTCGATCGATTGACCTTCCTTTTGTTTGAATGTTCGGAAGCTATATATTTCAATCTGTGTGTTCTTTCTAGATTTAAATTAGTTTGTGAGCACTCCTATTTCACCCCTTCATATGTATTTTCGGACTCATCTTTGTGCGCCTGGTATATATCATAAACCTTATCGCCAATGTAATGGAGTAGTAAAGCTCAACGTCTGTCCGCGTCCTCCTCATCACCCAACTCCATTGCGACACATAGATTTTCAAGTCTCCGGACCCATCGCTCCCATCGTGGCCCAGCGTTAGATCTATCGCTTTCACTGTCGAAAGTAGGAAAAACTGGTAAACGCTCCATCCTCGTCGCCAGTTGTTGGGTTCTATAGGGGTGACTGTATCACCGGATATTTCATGATGATAACATAGATAATAATCACACTTGTCTGACCGCCATGCTGGATACTTTATTACCATGAATGGGCTATAATAAATTACCGAATAGGTTATACTAATATACGGAATGTCTAACATCGACCTATTAACAGCCAGTGTCATGTAAGGACGGCCTTCCATATATGCGGCGTGTAGTGTGTAAGACTGTGGTATGTTCGTGTTGTGTCTTCTTGTAAAGTATAAATCTACATTTGTATACCCAAGCAGTATACTATGTTGTGAGTACCCCGGTGTCTTTTAATTTCAATTGCATTAATTATACTTTAATATTGCTTTTAACAACCAGTTTTATTATCTTCGAAATCTATCCATATACTTAAAAAATGACGTCACCGTTTGTAACGTCGCTTTTGATTGATTGATCCCCTAGAAAGGGATATGGCATCCCTTTAAAGTGATATCCTTCAAATTGTAATATACTAAATCAATGAAATTTATATTATTAATTAGTTAATTTATTTGAGTTAGAAACTTAATTATTGCAAACCCAGCAAATCCAGCTAATACTTATGACTGTTAACAGTCACTCCATAGATTGTATACCACAAGTGCCCTTCTCAGAGTTACTAAATATAACTGCATACCATGTACAATTTTTCCGAGACAACCTTGAAGTATACACCCTAGTTACGGAGGATACCAAGCCTTTGGTTTACCTACTCTTACTACTTTAGGAAACTGACAATAGCCACCCTTATCTAATGTCATCACTAGTCTAGAAAAGAATGTTTAGTGTGTTCTAGCAGTATCTTCAGGACAGGTGAGGCTCAAGTTAGTTGACCTTCCAGTGTACGATTCCAAGTAAAACTAATAAAATGAACCCTATTGCTATATAATGTACCATAAAAACCACTCTGTGCACTAGACTATCTTCATTTTCATGTACTTGAACATTTCTAGAGCCTTCTACTTAACTATTGTCCTGTTTATCAATAGCACTTTCCTGAATGTTTCCTACCTGAAATTTAAAGATGCTCCACCGCCGACAAATTGTATTTTTTCACTATCAAAATTAGGAGAAGACGATTTAGTATTTTTTTCAGTTACAAAAGTTACTTACTTTACACCATTACCACCTTTGGAAAGTTTGAACTTCTAATTTTACTTCAAGTTAAAAATATGAAAAATAATTAATTGCATCCCGAAAAAAATCCGTGGCACTATATCCTATGTGGAATTAAGTAATGATTGCGCATGCACCAAAGGCGAACTAAATTATTTTATGTTATTTTTGTGCTAATTAGGCATATATATACACGATTAAACGCCAATTATTGTTCAAATGATGAATATCATTTATGCTCTGTCGGCGGTAGAGCATCTTTAAGATTTTGTCATCTTCAAAGGTGCCAAACTACGTCATCGTGAGGTTGTAGTATACTAAAAATAACAACCTTTTTGCTCCACCTATAAGTAATATGAATACCCAAATAATGTACTTAAAGTGTACAATCACTCACATTTCTAATAATGAGCCACTCCAAGGATCCCTTTCCACTAATTTTCGACCAGCGTCGTGGAGATGTCAGTGATCTTACAGTTTTTTATGTAACCCCTAAACAGCGGTTAGCAGGCGCGCTGAACTGATTAGAGGCAGCTCAACCCAAGTTTATAAGGATGTGGCGGAGCAATTTAATTACACATCAACAAATACCTTGTATAAAGTTAATTTAAGTTTTAATACAATGTAACGAATGTTCATTTAAGATCAGCTGTTGTGTGCTTATGTAAGTAAACTGTACCCACTGGTGTGTTTACATGGAATGAATATGTAATGAGGGTTACTTTGTAGCAGGACATACACACAGGATCTATTTACCCTCTCGTCAGTCGTACTGCTCCAATTGAAAAATATTGACAATGACTTTTCTTTTAAACTTTGTAAAAACGGTCTTAAGACGCAATTAAAGACTTTTTATATGTTTTAGAAAGTTTAATGCACAATTTTAGAATGCTAAATAATTACTGTACGCTAAGTTAGTAACTCTGCATATGCTTTAAATTTTTGCGTCGGCAGAGTACGATGTTGCATATATGATAGGTAAACAGTTTAGACGGCTTCCACTTTGCCCTCTCTTTGCTTTTATTTCTTCCATATATGGAAAGTGAACGTCTTAGGGATTTCTTTGTTTGTTTGATTAATTAACATTCTATTAACAACCAAGGCCATGTAAGGACAGCCTCCTATGTATGCGGTGTGCAGCGTGTGTGATGTTTGGTGCGTGATTTTGGAGATTGCGGTATGTTCGTGTTGTGTATTCTTGTATAGTGGATTTTTTATAGTGCCATATCACTGAAGCATGCCGTCGAAGACACAAAGCAACACACCCCACCTAATCACATACTGACAACGGGCGAACCAGTCGCCCCACTCCCTTTATGCTGAAAGGTATATAGACTTTGGTGTGTCTCGGCCAAGGAACAGAACCCAAAGCATACCGCACAGGGGCGAGTGCTCAACCGAAAGCCAAAAGTGAGGCGGTGTCAAGGGAGACGTTCGGAAGAACAAAGTTTCAGCGAGGAAGAAGAGAAAATATTAGATCCTAAATTTAGTCGCCTTTTTATATCATGCAATAGGTACAGCAGGTATAATTCTAACGCCCTACCTGCACGGAGAGTATATAAGGCGGGGCGATCCCAGCGAATTTTTAATATTTATCTATTTATCTATTTATCCATTTTTTTTTTATATATATATATATCTTTATCTATTTATTCTCCAAATTATCCATACATGCACTTTCGGCTCAACTTCCTCTTTAATTTCTATAATAACCCCCCATAGTCGTCCTACTAAAATTCTCTACTCCCTCACAAAACTAATGTCACAATATGCACAATCATATTTAAAAAAAAAAAACAAAAAAAAAAACAAAACAAAAAAAAAGTCGGAATGTACAGTATTATGTGTCGAAAGAAAGGTATGGCTAGACAGAAAGAAGAGACATTGGCAAGATGAATAGTTTTCGTAAGGAGTAAGTCTTGGTTTGTGTTTTAATGTAGGGACACCATAAAAATCTCACGAACATGCGCACGACAACCACTAACTACTAAACACTTAGTCCGTCGGATGGGACTTAAAGGCGGTGTCCCGTGTGAGGATGCCCAGCCTTGCACGATAAAAAACCCCTCTGCGGTCTTTCGATGAAGAGTAGGTGTGATAACGCCGGCCCAGAGGTTAGATATAGGTAACAGGTTATAGTTTAGATATTTTTACATAGATAAATTAGAAGGGCTTCCAAATTATAGAATCCATTATACCAAATTGATAGGCTAGGTTCCCTCCTTTCCCTCTGCTCTTGATGGGTAGGGCTAGTTGCTGCTAGGACGATGCCATGATAGGACATTTTAGGATCTAGGAGTCGTCTTCCAAATTAATAGATATATAGGTATAGCAGACGACTCCTCACTCTATGCTTTCTCTATATACTTTGCTCTTCCTACTCCATTTCCTATCTTTTCTCGTGCCCCGAAACGTTAATATTTAGCGTCACGGTACGTAAAAACTCTTCATTCAGAGAATTTTAACGTTCCTCCTCTCGAACATTGGACATGTATCCTTGCGCCAGTTTGGTTGTCGTCATGGACACATTTAGTATAGGAGTTTATCTCCCTTATATTAATTATATGAATCGTATATTTAATGAAGGATTATTACAAGACAGTTCGTCCAATCTTGTAATAGAGGAATTGATGACTCCATTCCCATGAATATAATTGTTGACTTAAATGAATCAAATGTAATAGCGAAATGGAATTACTTGGTCAATTTCTCTATACATAACTGAAATATCATTTATATCGCTTACTTGCAGAGTCCAGTATCTCTGCTCGAAATTAACATTTAAAGATACGGCGTAAACAAAACCCACTCTAACATCGAGACTAAGATTCCTCGAATGAACCCTATGTCGTTCGAACTAGAAGCTCGGTACCTACAGACCCGACCTCGTCTCTCACACACACATCTTGGATAACAAAACCCAGGGGCGGGGGAATAGGTCGAACAGCTACTTCGTACAGAATCACCCCTATTAATTCTGGCCGCAAAAGAAATAAGTCCCGCGTTTCAATCAAACTACAGTAGCTATTATTATCCCATGAAGCTTCGTCGAGAAACCAGGTGTTCGGCCTTATCCTATTTTATTCACCTGTGTCACACCCACTCGACCGAGCTGATATTGCTCACGATCATTGTGTTCAAACAGTTGGCGAGTCACACGATGTCAAGCCTTTCGGTAATTAAAGGATTAACGGTGTCATTAGTACCTACCTACACGATTGTACAAGTCGTTGTTTGATGCTAACTTTATTTAAATATTTCAGAAAAGTTATTGATGTTTCTCTCGTAATAATCTTCGCTGTAAATACGGAATGTTGTTGATCCGTGTTAATAGAAAGTACGCATTGTGAAATGACAAAAGAGGTGGAAGATATTGCTGACGTCCGCCTAATTATAAAAGTTTATTTTTAAAAGTTCTTTGTTGGCTTCATTCGACAGGCTTACACAATGTTATTTGCCGAAAGATGTAAAACGATTTTTCAACTTGATATTGCTATCAATAAAACACTTAAAGGGTAATTAAAATGTCATTGCCGTGCATTGTTTGTCATAGTTTGAAACAGGACATTTTGATTGTCGATCGTGACCAACCTCGGGTGAGTCGAATACCCCGTATTCCTCGAACTATTGACCTGGTCCCCTGCTGTTCGAGTTAAAGGGGTTTTACTGTACTTAGAGTTAATCTTGTTATAGTAAACTTGATTACATAATTGCACGCAGAATATTGATACAAACGATAGACGAGAAAAGATAGATACATTTAGTCGTCTTTTTACGATCATTTGATAGGGGCAACAGGTACAATTCTAACGTCCTATCTACAGGGCCGTCACAATCAGGAGTTGTCAATTTATCAAATAAATCATTTCATTATCTTGTAAAATTTGAAATGTGTGTATTTTAACATATCACTCAAAGTATACATGTACATGGTATTTTAAAAGATAACGTCATGAAGACGGCTTCCCCCTGTATGATGTGATGTGTTTGCCACTCTTTCCAATTTCATATAAAATCTATAGTGCTCTCTAAGAGAAAACGTTCTATCATGTACATTAGTCCGCTAAACCTGCCTATATTATTAGGCTTTTTTTAATTATTTTTTTTTTTGTTTTTTGTTTGCCTAATATATAAGGCAAAAAAAAATAAAAAAAAATAAAAAAGCCTAATAATATAGGCAGGTTTTAGCGGACTATAATGTACATCGAACCCTAAACTTACGCGTAGGGCCAACGTATAACGTTGTCATTAGAGTGAAGAAAAAGACACGATCCAAGTATAATATGGACAACAGGTGCAGTTCTAAAAACTTATAGCGCCATTCTTCGTTTTGTAATTAACTTTATTCTATTCTCTATATAAGGGCTTTTAGGCTGTTCCCCCGAGCAAACTTTTTATTAAGTTTAGCCAAATGTCATATTTGGAAGCGAGTTCATTGACACGTCGATAATATATTTCTGCTTAATAGGCTGAAAGAAATCCCGCTTAGACAAAATCAGTCTCATTAGAACTCCTTGAGCAAATGTTATTAGAGTATAAGATGGATCAACCGAGGTACATAAAACTTTATGACCATATTTATTATAGGCGAATACAGAGCCATATGTTGTGAGCACAAGCGGTGTGGTGTCTCACAATTATATAGGGATCACTGTGATCTATCTATCAATTATCCAAATTATGATTTAAAAAAGTACTCCTCCCGGGTTATCTTTTAAAATTACTTTATATACCATACTGGTAGATCTTGAACAGTGTTTCCTGAAATAAGATTCCATTAAAGCATTGTGGAAAAAGGTTTATTGCGCACACGTACTGATGGTCAATAAGTAGGAATTCGTTTGAGGCTATTGATTTATCGCAATATCTTTATCGTGTTCTCGCCGTAATGAAATTCTGTCGTTCAGTTATAGTGGAACACCCAATTTGTCTTCAATAGACAGTGAAAATTCATACACAAGCATGTTTTTTACAATTATTATTCTATGGATGATTTTCGCAAAATCACCAAAACTATTTTTTATAGTTTCATCCTCTCACTGAACCTGAACGTTATGGGTCTTATAGAAACATATATGTTATACATTATGTTGACTCTTTATTAGGCTTTGCTAGATGGATATTTTTTTTTTGTCTTTGAAGTCAATATGGTGTTATAATCACCTCACTTTAGAAAAATTATTATGGACTAAAATCACATTTTTAACAGGTTTTGTTTAACTACCATTTATGCACAAATACAATACATCCTTTAATTTTTAATATTTGTTCATGTACGTTTACATTCAACTCTTCTAAAATCAAAAAATTCACAAAACATTACCCAGGTGCATATTGATTACAAGATTAAAAACATCTTTCAAAGAACGTGACATCCCCTGAAGACTGCAACGTTTTTCGCGGCAAATAAAGTTGTCAAAAGCAAGAAGCACACATGACCCATTTGTAATAAATGAGAATCAGAATAGTGGATAAAAAATCAGAACATATCTAACAATATATATTCTCGATATACTACGACCTTAGTCCTAAATATTAATGTTTTATTGAATCGTATTTTTGTCGTAACCTTTCAGGAAATGTTACGATCTGTACACCGCAGGTACCACTGTTGCAGCGAAAGTACATGGCATGTATGATATTGTGTGAATAGATAGAAATATTGTAATCGATACTGTCTTAAAGGTTCGTGACCGTACACTTCGTGTGTGTAAGGAGTCCCTGTTACACGAAGCATGCAGTTGATATGCTGTATCAATATGTAATCTTACTGGCTAAAGTTCGTGACCGGACACTTCGTTTGTGAGGAGTCCCTGTTACATAAAGCATGCAGCTGATATGTTGTATTAATATGTAATCTTACTGGCTAAAGTTCGTGACCGACACTTCGTTTGTAAGGAGTCCCTGTTACACATGAAGCATGCAGTTGATATGTGTATTAATAAATAATCTTACTGGCTAAAGTTCGTGACCGACACCTCGTTTGTAAGGAGTCCCTGTTACACGAAGCATGCAGTTGACTTACTGGCTAAAGTTCGTGACCGACACTGTTTGTGAGGAGTCACACGAAGCATGAGTTGATGTGCTGTATTAATATGTAATCTTACTGGCTAAAGTTCGTGACCGACACTTCGTTTATAAGGAGTCCCTGTTACACGAAGCATGCAGTTGATATGCTGTATTAATATGTAATCTTACTGGCTAAAGTTCGTGACCGACACTTCGTTTGTGAGGAGTCCCTGTTACACGAAGCATGCAGTTGATATGTTGTATTAATATGTAATCTTACTGGCTAAAGTTCGTGACCGACACTTCGTTTGTAAGGAGTCCCTGTTACACGAAGCATGCAGTTGATATGCTGTATTAATATGTAATCTTACTGGCTAAAGTTCGTGACCGACACTTCGTTTGTGAGGAGTCCCTGTTACATGAAGCATGCAGTTGATATGTTGTATTAATATGTAATCTTACTGGCTAAAGTTCGTGACCGACACTTCGTTTATAAGGAGTCCCTGTTACATGAAGCATGCAGTTGATATGTTGTATTAATATGTAATCTTACTGGTACAGTTGGTAGTAGACTAAAGGTTACACATTGTGCACACGGTGTGAACTACGAGTGGACACGGAGTGCACGAGGTTTAGACTACAGGTAGACACGGAGTGCACGAGGTTTAGACTACAGGTAGACACGGAGTGCACAAGATTTAGACTACAGGTAGACACGGAGTGCACTGCGTGTGAACACGGTGTCCACTACATCCAGACCACAGACAGACTAAATGATGTGCCACAGAGATATGAGAAAATATGTATTTATTCTGCAGTCTATATGGACTTTGACAGATAGAAATATTTATTGCGATCAGAAACATAATATTTTTTGCAAAATAAAAATTACTGTTAATTTCTGGAAATCATTCGTACTGTAATGTTTATTTGAATAGATACATATGAAGTAAATTGTATCAATATACATTATCATACAATTTATAGATAAGGACGTTTATAAATTAGAAGTTATAAAAGCAAATTAACTGCGTACGGTAAACCACGTTCTGGTTACATGTATGTCTCATCAATGGATAGTTCAAGTCCGCATTTTCTCAGTAAAAACTATTTTTCTTAGCTAATGATATGTAGTTTAAAGATGAAATTCTTTTTCGAACGCATAAAGTGATGAACCTTGCGTGGAGTAAGATTTTCAGTGTAAGCAAACCGTCGCCAAAGAGATATTTTGATCGGCAAAATATTTTGATTAAAATGAATATATTGATGGGCATAATAAAAGCAAGGATATATAAACATAAACAAATTAAATTATTTATAAAATGTTTAACTATGAATGTATGGAATATAGTTTTCTAAACGGCAAGGTGTGCGAAATAGTTTTAATCCTGTCAAATGTATAATACGTATAAATTTGCTACATGGAACCTGGCGCGTTGCAAAGCATTGGAAAAATGAGAAATCGTCCATAGACGTTAATAATCGGCATTAGAAATTACATTTTATTGTATCAACCGATTGAGGAACCTGTAAGCACTGGCTTAAGAAAGCAAAAATTTAGTATTGGACATCTGGCTGCTCGTGAGCATCAACACTGTTCAGAGGACCGATCGCTAAAATGTAGATCACATGCCTGATAACAAATCAAACAGACAGAATCAGAAAAAATCCAACTTCTACCCATTTAAACTGTAGATTCATAGTTGTTGATTAGATTCTGAATTTGAGTTACGTGATAACAATGTATGATCCATACATGTAGTATATTTTACACTTAGAATTTGCCTGCCTCCTAGCCTAAGATAAACCCCTAGGCTAGGACTGCAGTTGCCATGGTCACTTGGACTTCATACTGTTCCATCAACCACACGGGCATGATAATCTAAATTACCTAACATTGGTCAGAGTGGGGCCAGGGGCCTTCTTTGGGCACCCTTCAAGATGTTCAGTCAAGTGTATCCCAGACTAACAACACCTGTATATACATGTAGTACCTTATCCCAACCCCAGGAGGTCCATTTATAGCATGCTGTACTTAGGTGGCAGCCTCTCTACATACATACATTGTACTCGTCAAACAAATACGTACAGTTATACAACAATGTTAGTCAATAGGGATATGTGTTTTAACTGGTAGTTTATTTTAATTTATTTGATAATGAAGCTTCATATATTAAAATTAAAAATAATCTAAATGCCAAGTGTATAATTAACTAAAACATTTATATCAATATTATTGGAATATCATGTTTCATCCAATATCTTTTCATTATTTTTTAACACTGGTTTTTTTTACATATTTCAGAAACCTGATTATCATGACTATGTATATAAAATACCATATTACTGCAATGTTGAATAAGTACCTAATCTAAATTAATTTTGATTATAATATATACATGTAGATGTATTATTGGTAAATTCAAGGTTGTGACAGACATGCTTGATTTACGCATTGTACAGCTCCCGTCAGCTCCACTTCAAAGCTGCCTGTCATGACAATAATTGTCCCCCCCCCCCCCCCCCCCCCCCCCCCCCCCCCCCCCCCCCCCGGGAACATGTTCACCCAGGCCCTACAACAAGCATGTACATGTATCTAATAAGAATGGTACTTATGTGTTTCAAACTCATGAACCTATATGATTTTTAAACGGTAAAGTATATTTGTTTGTCTTAACAAACTTCCATAGAAACAATTCTAAAATCACATATTATATAAAGATACTGCCCCCATTCTCATAAAGCCGTGCAAACACAGAAGGCAACGATTCTGCCCTTTGGCCATCTTTCGATGGTCACCTTTAGGCACCTGTATAGCTGGATACTGTGGCTTACCTGTATGCTTGACAAGTTATAATTATTGGACCATGACGCAATATACGGTCAAGATAACTTGCGGGGTTGGGATCAGAAACATATTGTGTTTACCGGTAATTTAGAATCAGAACAAGCTGAATTGGGTACTTGTAGGTAGACTAGCCACCAATTAGTGGAGGACGTCATATAGTTTGAAGCGGATTTAATTCTGCATGATCTTTTAAAGACGTTCAGTTTTTAATAAAGAATATGTAATTAAGCTATTTTTACGTACAATACTTTTAGAACTTAAAATAGCAAGAAACATATTATAAAAGTGTATATGTTTTAATGAAAGGCGACCTACAAGGGTATCGCTAGACAACTGATTGATAGGCACCAAATCTTTTTATTTAAAAGCTATGTATTACCCGGTATATGATTGTATTACTGATAGCTTATTATAGAAGAAAAAATGTCTCAAAAGCACATTTGGACTGGTTTTTGCTGCAATTCAAAGTTTTTTTTTGACTTGTGAAAAATTATATACATATATATATATATATATATTTCATACAATTTACCCATAAAACATTGACTTTTGAAAACGTAATATAGACAATTTAAGATATGAAATGGAAGCTACTGATATAAAATTAAATAGACATATACTTAAAGATGCTCCACCGCCGATAGAGCATAAATGATATTCATCATTTGAACAATAATTGGTGTTTAATCGTGTATATAATAGTCTAATTAACACAAAAAATAAGATAAAATAATTTATTGTGTCTTTAGTGCATGCACATCCCGTACAACATTCCATATAGGATATAGTGGTACGGAATTTTTTCGGGATGCAATTAGTTGCCTTTTTTATATAAATTTTTAACCTGAAGTAAAGATAACAGCTCAAACTTTTCAATGTTGGTAATGGTGTAAAGTAATTATAAGTAACTTTTGTAACTGAAGAAAAATACTAAATCGTCTGCTTCTGTTTTTAGTAGTGAAAAAATACCATTTGTCAGCGGTGGAGCATCTTTAATGAATATAAATTAATCTTTATTACTTTTGCAGTGAAAAAATTTTAATCATGTATACTAAAAAAATATCGTATTATATAGTTATATATACTTTAGATTAAATTGTAGATGTTGTAATTTAAAAAAAAAATAAACACTTAAAAATTATAATAATGTATTATTTCAAATTGAAGAACTTATTCTTCCCCGATCCCTAACTGTAACACATCACCTTGTCTGTCTATGTCTCAATGTACCTGGACACGATGTCCACCTGTAGTGGACACCGTGTTCACACGTAGTGCACTCCGTGTCTACCTGTAGTCTAAATCTTGTGCACTCCGTGTCTACCTGTAGTCTAAACCTCGTGCACTCCGTGTCTACCTGTAGTCTAAACCTCGTGCACTCCGTGTCTACCTGTAGTCTAAACGTAGTGCACTCCGTGTGCACAAGGGTGTAACCTTTAGTCTACTACCAACTGTAGTACATGTGATACTCTTTGATACTCACTAAGCGTAATGTCTCACAATTAAAGGGACAATTCAGTCTAAGAGAACATTAAAATTTCTACATATTTCGGAAAAAAAACCCAGTTCTAATGGAAATTAGATTATTCGGTTTTACTATGATATGCCTGAACAGCCCATGGTTAGATGACTCGCTCGCTGTCCGCCATTACACATTGTGGTCGAACTTCTTGTATGCCGAACCCTGTCCCTTGCTCGTAGAGTAATGCAACTTTTGTCTAGAACTGCTCAAATCGCTCTGACAGTAGTGTGTTTACCTTATAAGGTGAATTGTCTTGCCTAAAAACCATTTCATCACCTTCTCAGTGGTTATGTAGTTTATTTGCTTAACGTGCGTGACTTTGGCTCATGGGTACAGCGGGGTTCATTCGGCTCAGAAAGCAAATATATATAGATCTAAAAAATAATTGTTAGATTACCATCAAGATGTGGAAAATTAACTATCTGTAAGTTTTGTGTAAAATAATAGATCTTTACATGTAAAATGTGACGTTTATTTTAGAAAAATAAAATAAGAATAAAAGTAGAGTACTAAAGTACTTACTGTCACCTTATTGTACAGGTGTAGCACAGGTAAATACAGGTAAGTCATTTTCTAAAACAGACTATAACTTACCTGTAACTAGCCCCTATTGTTCTCTATTGTTCCTCCGCCTAATGTTAAAATAGGATATGTTGGCTATATGTTGGATATAGTGGGAAGACACCTACGGGGGCCTTATTGTACCTACTTAATCGTATTGATCAACGATTTGATAATTCAACGATATTAATTGAAGTACTAAACAATGACGTGGAATTTGTCAATAATTTATGTTATATGTTGCATAAGAAATGTAGAACAATACATTTATGCCATATTTTGCTTCTTGGTTATGTAAAAGTTTAAAAGCACAATGCTCATAATTAACCGAGTATTGGCGGTACCGCAAGGATATCTTTTAACAGCCGCTCAAGCATAAAGTACCTTGTACCTAAGTACCTTGCCTGACACAAGATTGCCCAAAATTATTTCAAAACAAGTTCAAAGACGTTTTAAGACCTACAGATGTACATATTTGGTAATACAAGAGCTCAAGTTTTGTTCTTTATATAGGGATTGAATGTTTTTTTTCTTCTAATTTTCATAGCGGCTATGAATAGCAGAAACTATCTACATATCTTCCGAGGAGCGCTAACCCATATATTTACATTCGAATAATTTATGAAAGTAAAGATTATTTTAAGGTTTTAATATTATATTTAAAATTGTGACACCCATATACGACGAGAAACGAGATTAATGGAACAGCTGGATGACGAAGTCGTTCTACAATGTCGCGTTTAGATATTATAAATTAAAGTATTGTGGGGTACTATTTTTTAGCTCACCTGGCCCAAAGGGCCGGTGAGCTTATGTCATGGCGCGGCGTCCGTCGTCCGTCGTCCGTCGTCCGTCCGTCCGTCCGTCCGTCGTCCGTCTGTCCGTCAACAATTCCTTTAAATGGCTACTAGTCATAGAATTCTGCATGGATTGTAACCAAATTTGGCCACAAACATCCTTGGGGGAGGGGGAACAGAACTTGTATAAATTTTGGCTCTGACCCCCCTGGGGCAGGGGGGCGGGACCCAATAGGGGAAATAGAGGTAAATCCTTTAAATCGCTACTAGTCATAGAGTTCTGCATGGATTGTAACCAAATTTGGCCACAAACATCCTTGGGGAAGGGGGAACAGAACTTGTATAAATTTTGGCTCTGACCCCCCGGGGGCAGGGGGGCGGGGCCCAATAGGGGAAATAGAGGTAAATCCTTTAAATCGCTACTAGTCATAGAGTTCTGCATGGATTGTAACCAAATTTGGCCACAAACATCCTTGGGGGAGGGGGAACAGAACTTGTATAAATTTTGGCTCTGACCCCCCCGGGGGCAGGAGGGGCGGGCCCAATAGGGGAAATAGAGGTAAATCCTATAAATCGCTACTTGTCCTAGAGTTCTGCATGGATTGTAACCAAATTTGGCCACAAACATCCTTGGGGGAAGGGGAACAGAGCTTGTATAAATTTTGGCTCTGACCCCCCGGGGGCAGGAGGGGCGGGGCCCAATAGGGGAAATAGAGGTAAATCCTATAAATCGCTACTTGTCCTAGAGTTCTGCATGGATTGTAACCAAATTTGGCCACAAACATCCTTGGGGAAAGGGGAACAGAACTTGTATAAATTTTGGCTCTGACCCCCTGGGGGCAGGAGGGGCAGGGCCCAATAGGGGAAATAGAGGTTAAATCCTATAAATCGCTACTTGTCCTAGAGTTCTGCATGGATTGTAACCAAATTTGGCCACAAACATCCTTTTTGGAAGGGAAACAGAACTTGTATAAATTTTGGCTCTTACCCCCCAGGGGCAGGAGAGGTGTGGCCCAATATGGGAAATCGGAGGTAAATATTCAAATTCCTTCAGAAAAGAAACAATGAACCTGTATTCAGAACATGACTTGGCAAGTTGGCATTACAAACCAGGTGAGCGATACAGGCCCTCTGGGCCTCTTGTTATTGATATGAAACTGGCGCATTGTTTGAAATCAGCTGATCGATGCACGAGAATCGTTGTATTCATTGTGTATTTATAGTGTTTTCATGGGCAAATGTTTGTTTTGGACAGTTGGTTGATTCATATAGTGAAGAAACACTTAGAATGTAAATATAAATGTGTAATCGTCTCACTTAACTCAAAATTTGGCTGTGTGTATTGTGCTTTATCGATGATTATAAAGATTACTTTGCGATCAATCAAGTTTGCTTTGTAATTTGTATAAGATTAGCTGCAATATTGTAGCTCAAAAGACTTTTTTGGACATTTACCGTCTGGCTGAAAGATATAGCAGGCCGGGTACGTATATTCGTTCTAGTATAAAATGTGTGCACTGATGTACATGATGAGATGCATGGATAATTTGACTGGAAT
Organism: Argopecten irradians; assembly: GCF_041381155.1. Classification (NCBI taxonomy): domain Eukaryota; kingdom Metazoa; phylum Mollusca; class Bivalvia; order Pectinida; family Pectinidae; genus Argopecten; species Argopecten irradians. The sequence continues at coordinate 19,046,785 of NC_091140.1, read as the reverse complement.
TGTGATGATAAAGATTCTGGAATTTGATAATAATAAGCATATATTTTTGTCATGGTTTCTTAACTATTATACATTTCTTTGATCTCATAAAAAATCAATAATTTTAAAGAACTCTAGTTCTCCTGTAGCATGACTCAACATGCCAACTGTAATAAAGCCATTGTTGGAAAGACAATGTCATGGTTCACTCATGCATAGCACTAGCACAACAGTATTCCCCTTTTTACACCTTACATTGTTAGAATTTATTAAGGTTCGTCAATGTTTTGTTCTTCTTGCACAAACCCGCGATCATTCACAGTTTATATTGTCGCCTAAAGGCACCGATGAGGAACAAACAAGGCTATCTCCATTAATTATCCAATGTTATTGGTCATACCATCTGTTGATCATATAGACAAAAGCTACTAGGCTAGTACAAGAAACATTAGACACAGGAATTATATTATCGACGTACATTGTTCGTCGCTCTATGTTATTGACCGGTCTAATAACTTATTTCAATGTGGCGAGGTTTAAATATCAAGTTGACCATTCTGTACATAGCGTGATATTGTAGTATAACTAGACGAGATTGGTCATTGGGCGCTTGGTTTTACTCTATCTGGCTATACATAACTTTAAAGGTAGTGGCAAAATGACCGTCAACCTGACCCGGTCAGGAAAAAAGACATAAGGACCACGAAAGGGGGATTTGAACGAAGCGTTAAAGCCGCATAATCCGTATCTTTCAGGGTCCGTAAAACAAACAATGACAAGATATGGTGTAATAGCCCTAAAAAGTTATGAACTTTCCCCAAATTACAAGTCTAGAAAGTTAAGAGGTCCAAAGATATAAATATACAAACTTTTATTTTAGGCTTATGCGCGGTCCGACAAAAAGTCAAAAGTTAACGCCTCCAAAGCTTAGAAATGCTACTTTGCGCATGTCCGGAAATAAAAGTTGTTTACCGCAATGGAGCGAGCTTTGCAGTGAAAGCTCGCCGGCTTAGAATCAACTGCTGATTCGAAGTGAATAAGGAAATTATTTAAACTAAGAAATGTTGTGAATTGCTGAGAATATTATATGGAAACGAATTCGAGCTATGACAACAACTATGACTTGTGAATGATCTACCAAAACCACATAAACTGACTTCTCGTCGTCTCTATAAGGTGAGTGGGGCCCCGAAGGGGTACTGTAACAGTTATATTCTACAAGTGTTTGGTCGCTTTTTGGAATTGGTACCATAGTAAAATAGAGATTAGAAATCAGGAAAAGTGTTGATTAATTGGGGAACATATAACAGATTTCATCTTGGATTACAACAGAAGCATTAATAGAGTCGTATTATACGCGTTTCCTTAAAAGATGATCGCATTCTTCAGTGTTATACATGTACGATATACATGTAGCTACTGTTACAGGCTTACAGCGTCAGGAGTGTGATATCTTTTCCGATATCTATTTGTGTATTCATGTATATCAGTGATATATATCCTTTAACTAAAGAAGCCACTTTCAAACTTACTTCATCGGTGCTCGTGTGTGTAGGATTGTATTTTTTTTAGACTTACAGTCACTTAGTCACGTACATGTACAATGTACTCGTTATCCTATCTGCTGGTCTTAATTATATAAAATTCACACCAATACATCACAAGTGATGTAAGTAAAGAATAGTAATTGACTTTTTAAAATATGTATTATATATTATGTCCAATACATTTAAGCTACATAAATTCTGGCACTAATTAGTACCATTATTCTTCACATGAAAATGCCTAGACCCCTGTATTTCAAGAAATGACTATCTTAGTATCTAGTGAGGTTTGATTTTGATAAACGTGTTCAAAAAATGTGTAATTGTTATAAATTTATGTTTGACAGGAAACAATTGGAACTAGTTTGTTTTACATGTAGGCTTGCACTGAAAGATTATGTACATGCATGTATACAGTATTTATCTATGTACATAACTGACATTTACTCCATATTTTCTTAATAGAATGTATGGGACCTTCAACCAGATGACAGAAGTGCAAGATGTGATGGCAGCTCGCCCAAAAATAAAAGGGAAAAACAACTACATGTATCTCTGATATCAAAACTGACAGTAAAAAATAAAGTCTGTTTGTAATGTACCCATTATGAACCAGAAAGAAATCATTTTCAAGAAGGAAGGACAGAACAAACCTAGCATAATTCTTTACTATTACCACCAGGATATTTTCAAATTATTTATTTCTTCTTCATACAAATGGAAAAAGGAATAATAATGATTATTGCATGTTTACATACCTAGTATGTATAACTTTTGAATAATTTATATGGGACAAGGATGTAATTCCAATTTATGAACAATAAACCAATTAAAATAATATATGTCATTTGTCTGAGTTGTTTAATTATGTACATGTAGTGTTCATTTTAGAAATGTTCAAATACAGAAAATAAATAGCAAACAAGACTGAAGCTAGATCAAAGGTTATTTAGGTCAAAAGTCATTGTCAAATCTCAAGATTTTGACTCCATAGATATACATATATCCATATGTGTAATAAAAAAAATCTTGTTGTTGTGTAATACACAGATTGCACATATATATAAGAATATCCATATATCTAGAGACAATAGCCTGTGATGCATGTTGTTAAATTGCATTATTCATTATTGACTATTTTAAGTTGCAAAGTTTTGATTGAATAAGAAAGGAATAGACTGACAATAACTTCTAATTAGTCCAGGTCAATCAAGGTCTACATGTACAAGCTCTTAGCAAATTCACTTAGTGTTTGGAGCAAGATCACACTAAAGGAATTAGGATTGCTTGAATATAAAAAAATAAACTAACAAAATACAACTAATAAAGTTAGATTTCCCACCAGGTTAGACTATTTACATGCTAAAAAATGAATTTTACTGCAATTACTCTGATGACATGAGAATCACATGCTATGGTCAGCTTATTTACTACTGGATGCTATTTTAAACTCCAGTCATTTTATTATTGACCTAAAATTCAATGCACAATATGTGTACATGTACACTATACAATGTATATGAATGTGCTATTTGTGCATGAATATGATTGTATAAGAAACACCTAGGTCTTTCATTATACATGTTTCTGATTCATTTGATTCAGAGGCAAATTCACGGCTGGACATCATATTATACGGTAGTTATATGGTTCATTGGCAAGCTATCATGTACATGTACATGTACATTGTACATCACAAATTTAACCAAGGGAGCCGTCTTCATTATCTACACAGAAAATCTATACATAATTGCATGTTAGACATTCAGAACTTTTAACACGCACTAAACCGCCTTATTGCAACCTCAACCCAATTCTTTATTTTATTTTTTTTTTTAATTTTCTGTAATCCTTGAAATCATATAACCAAATGTTTATAGTTTCACCAGAAATTTATCATCATGTTTTTAACGAACATGGAGCTTTTCCAACATAAATATCAGAAATATACATACAATAACATGTATTAAGTTTTATACTCGTTTATGGCGGTACATGGTGATTTTCTAACTAATAGATATGTATGTATACATGTATATACATATAACATTGAACAAAAATGCATATTATGTCAAGTTTGCTCTCCGTGCTTATTTTACTTGATTTATTATTATATTTCATTTGGACCTTTATAAAACAAGTTATATGGTTATTCAAGGCAAGTCAAATATCGTCTGAGATATTCATTTTAAAAAAATATCACCAGAGATTTACATGTACAGTAGATAACCATTTTCGTCTCTATATAGTACGATGTGTCTTGTCTATTTCATTATTTATCAATACCATTATTTATATATCTGGTACATTTTTGTACAAATTATTATCTTGTCTAGTACGATGTATGGTATCGCAACACGTATTTTATACGAAGTTTAAATACCGTTCTCACAAAAATCCCTCCGGTGGCCCCCGGAAATTAGGCAAAGCATAGTCAACCGATCGCCGTGTTGTAAACACTCAAAATGACAGAATGGAAGTATTGTTTACACGACGATAATGTATATATATTGTTCTTGGGGACTCTTAAACTTCATCACATAACAAAACATTCACTTGTTCATGATAAGTAACACGTTCTTCCCTAGAAGTTCCTGCTAACATGAACGACACACTTTTGACTAGGCACGCCATTTCGTTTGGTCTGGAAAGTCACGTGATCGTCTACGATTGAAAATGCATATTCAAACAGTCTGGATATCGAATTTTTAATCATTAATTTCTTTTGAGCTCGGGACTTTTTGGGTGTGTAATTAGGGGAAAGTTGATAACTTTTTATAATATATGTACCATAATTTTCTTTTGTTGATTTACGGACCCTGAAAGATACGGATTATGCGGCTTTAAACCACAGGTGCTCGTTTCTAATATAAGTATAAGTATAATACTGGGTCAAGGTCTATAACTCGGCCGGCCATATAACACTACCCAATTTCAGAAAAAGTATGATTATTATCCAACCGTATAGAATATGATAATAGGAATACTCTCAATCGACAACCAGATAATTTATCTTTAATTTGGTATATGATACAATATAAATCACGCCGTATAAATGTCACTAGGTATCCAGAAACATCGGAAAACAGCCAGATTTCAACTGGTCGGACACTGTGGTGTCCTCCGATAAACACGCCAGGGCTCTAATGGGTAGCTCAAAAACCACTGCATGTCAACATTTCAGCTTCATAGGAATTAAAGTTTGGTAAAAAACAAACTTACCGGTATGTTAGTGTTTATCTATATACCATCCATTTGCTCAATACAGCCTTTTGAAATTTCCGATTGAAAAAATGTGTGTCTCTAGCCGTCATGTTGATATGTGTGTAGTACATTTGTTTTCTCGGCGTTGATTGGTCAATTAATTTTCGAGAGCCAATCAACGCCGACAAAACAAATCTACTGCACACATACTTACATGGCGGCTAGAGACATAAATTTTTCAATCGGAAATTTCAAAGGGCTACATTAGGCAAATGGATGGTATTTATCCATGGGTTTACTAACCGGTAAGTTTGTTTTCTACCAAACTTTCATTCTTATGACGCTGAAGTGTTGACATGCAGTGGTTTTTGAGCTACGCATTAGAGTCCTGGCGTGTTTATCGGAGGACACCAGTGTCCGACCAGTTGAAATCTGGCTGTTTTCCGATGTTTCTGGATACCTAGTGACATTTATACGGCATGATATATATTGTATCATATACCAAATTAAAGATAAATTATCTGGCTGTCGATTGAGAGTATTCCTATTATCATATCCTATACGGTTGGTTAATAATCATACTTTTTCTGAAATTGGGTAGTGTTATATGGCCGGCCGAGTTATAGACCTTGACCCAGTATTATACTTATGTTTATATTAGAAACGAACACCTGTGGTTAAACAAGTGAATACATTTGTTTTGACCTGATGGCGGTTTATGTCAAAGCCTGTTATTGTAGGCTGCCGTGTTTTCAGTGTAGCGAATAGACATTTTCGTTTGCAAAAATGTTCTCGATCGTATCCGACTAAGGGAAATTCGTCATTTTTTTTTCTGTTTGTGAAAAAAGTAGACTAGTTCAGTATGATTTCTTGTTATCGTCTTGAAGTTTAACATCTTAACTTTTAATTAAGACCAAAGCTGTTGAGATACGTAGTCTGGATTTTTTACCACACTTTGAACTAAATTACTCAATTTTGCATCACGGAGGAGTTCCTCACCTTTCTCTACACAATGTATATTAGTCTATAATGGGTGTTTGACTTACCAGCGTGCTAAATTCCTATGGATTGTGTTACCTGTGGTAAATAGGTAAATGTAAACAGATACTTGCCACACCTCTAGCCATAACCAAGCACGGTACACAAATACCACATTGAAATAGATTTACCCATAACACAAGTATACATGAAATAGTTTTTGTTGTTGTTCACTAGTGTACGGACGACTTTTTTCACCATTGTTTCAAATGGCACGCTTGTATCACAACGGAATTTCCGATAGTTGTAATATTTTCCTTGTCACGGTATAAAATCTAAAGACGTTAAATAGTTGTCGAATTACGAATTTATTAAATCACTTTTCTATGAGTCGGATGGCGATTTCCGGTTTGTTTTGAGCTCTAAAATTAAAATGCTTTAAATTATATCATGTCACAAGACGAAAAAGTTACGAAAGTTTGTGGAAATCAAGTTAAATAATTACTGAATTAAAATATTAACCAATGTTCACAAAATACATAAAGTGACACTAATATTATAAAATTCTTCATGATACTTCATGCTATGTTTACGCCCCGACAAGCTTTTCATTACAATATTTCCAGTTGCAGTTAAATATTTGTTATTTAATAATTTGACACTTTAATTTATATGTACGTTCGAACAACCAGGTAACTGTTTGAATACTGTTACACCTGATTCGATGACAATGATTTAATGTAGACAGGACATACATATATACATAGACATTTGATAAACAAGGGAAATACTTAAATGGAATTTGAGACGAATAGCTATCTGTTTGATGAATCTTACAAGTGAAACTAATTCGTCACCTTAAAAAAAGGATTGAATTTAAAAGCACAGAGTCTTTCATAATAGTACCGAGGTAACAATTTCTTTCTTCTAAATATCATTTGACGATCACTACAATTAAATAGGTTATGAACTTCAACTCCAATGTCGTTCTGTTTACAGAGGTTGATGTTCTGGTTTTTTTTTTATGTGGATGTTGTTCCAACTAAAATATTCCACTGGTAATTTTATATTATACTCAGATTCAGGTTTTACAGAAAATAATGTTAACTTTTACAACAAAAAAGATTTCCACAACATCATCATCTATATTTTTCAATTTTGGGTATGAGCTAATTTATGAAATCTAAAATTATGACATAAAATGTGTGTATTTCCGAATCGATGCATCGATAAAATTCACCGTTATTGTATTATTACGTGTTAAAATGTTATCTGAAAATGAACGTCCAAGTTCGGTGTCGGAAACATGCAAGATAAACGTGAAAATAAATTGATCATATTTTTCAAGAAATTAATCATTTTCCAAGATAGATATTTTCCAAATAAGACAAACCAATATATATGCCCTGCGGGTAGGGCGTTAGAATTGTACCTGCTGCCCCTATTGCATGATCGTAAAAGGCGACTAAATTTAGGATCTTATCTTTTCTCTTCTTCCTAACTGACTTTATCTTTCCTAATGCCTCCCTTGGCACCGCCTCACTTTTGGCCTTGAGTTGAGCGTTCGCCCCTGTGAGGAAGGCTCTGGGTTCTGTCCCCTGACCGAGACACACCAAAGTCTACAAAAGTGGTAGTTTCTGCTCCTGCTTCGCGCTCAGCATACAGGGAGCAGGACGACTGGTTCGCCCGTTGTCAGTATAATGTGACCGGGTGGGGTGTGTTGCTTGGTGTCTTCGGCGGCATGCGTCAGTGATATAGCACTATAAAAAGGGCAACAGTTCCCACTATACAAGAAGACACAACATGAATATACCGCAGTCTCCCAAAACACGCATCCCGCACAACATACACGCAAAGCACCGCATACATGGGAGGCCGTCCTTACATGACCATAGCTGTTAATAGGACGTTAATTAATCAAACAAACAAACAAACAAATATATATTCCGGGTTCCCAATATTTGACTAATAAGATTAAAGTTCAAAACGAATACGTTATGTCTTTTTCTAGTTGTAATGGATGATGTTGTGACTTTTTCGACCTTCATTCTAGCACATGCTACCTCCCGAGGAAGCACTGCAACGGATGTCATTGGAAAGTGTTGCCGAGGTCTACCACAGGTAAGATAATCCATTTACATTGGTACAGAGATGCCACATGTACAAATGTATTTCCTATCCTCTCGGAAACAATTTGTCAAAAACTGGTCACAGAGATACTTAATGCTTTGGTATACACGTATGGTATAAACAAAAGTGTATTCTGTGTAACTGGCCTGCCAAATCGTATTATCATGCATTTTATAACAAGCCCTTTTAAACATAAACAACCAGTTCATGATAGGCTCATATTCATGTTTCATATTCGGACATTTGTGGTAATATTTATTTGTTTTAATCTACTCGGACATTAGTTACATCCTAAGTTTAGAAGTAAACTGTATAGCATCATTCTAAATGTTATATAGGCCTTTCTTTAGTGTGACATATTGCTCTAATGTCGGGCCATATATATTTACCTGTATTTCGTTAGCAAATCCTTTTTGGCACTTCTCAATACTGTTAATTCATATTTAGCGACTATTGAATATATCATGTTGAGACTAAGTGCTGTTTGCATGTTTGTTCCTATATGTTTTGTATATTATTATTTTGTATTACTTGTCTATTCACATTTAGGCCTAGATTTGGAAGTGTGGGGTTGGATATTTCTCTGCTCTGCATCCGACTGTAAAAATCAGTACTGAGATAAAATATCTTTGGATTATCCATTTTATTTCAAACAATAATATTCACACCAAAACGATATTTTCACTGTAAATGCTGTGCTCTGATTGGTCAATATTGCGTGAAAATATATAAGAAGTTATATTTTAACTGGGATGATAAATACCGCATATATTTTTCACCATCAAACCTTATATTTAACTTTTGAAAATATTATAAATATATTTTTGAACAGATATATGAACAATCTACAGAAGATCTGCCCCAGAAAGCCGATCTACGGTGGCATGAACGCAGGCTGGCAGATCTGTGCCACATCTCCAAAGAAACCTTCAATGAAAGTCTATTTCATAAGGTAGGTCTTCGTTACTCCTTTGAAAGCATGAGTCTATGTTAAATCATGTTGTTATCGTCATGAACATCCTCGATACTCAAGGTGTTCGGAACCCCTGGAGTATCGAGGGTGTTCGGAACCCCTGGAGTATCGAGGATGCGTCCTGACAAAAGACACAATCAGTTCTGTGACACCTGGCTCAAGGGTAGTAAAACTAATTTATTTTTTTGTTGAGCCAATCACAAATGACTAAACGTTTGATAACGTCTTCTGCGATTAGCTAAGTCTAAAGTATCAGGATCCTTGAATCTAACCCCGACCATCCATTGGCTCTTTCTGCTTGTTACGATTTCCGTTACGGTTGGCTTATTCTCTGATGAATAGCAAGGTTAAATCGATACATGTATCCTTGGAGGCTGGCATATATGCATTCATTCTCGATACTCTCTAGGCTTACGATCATTGGCATTATATCCACCCTAGAATATTATATCATGGAGCTCCAGAGTATTGAAGGTACATTAATTATACATTAAACTGTCTTCCTATGACATCTATATAGACCATATATGCCATAGAAAGATAGTTTATACTAATATTTACATTATTAACTCGTTTTTGGGTCTTTGCATTAACATTGGCTAAGTTAGACAAGGAAAACCGTTCATCAACGAGGATATACTCCACAAGATGGAACAGACATTTTGACGGTCCACCGCCGACAGATGGAACAGCCATTTTGACGAACCACCGCCGACAGAGAATTGATAACATTTAACATTTGGACAATATTCATGTATATATTTGTCTAAATAACACAAAAAGACGTATAAAATAGATAGTTTTGCTTCTGTTATCTACTCAATCAATACCTCTTTCCATAAATATGACATTTTTTTCGGGATGCAGCATCTTTAAGATAAAAATGTCCAGCCTTGAAAGGTTTACGAGGCGTTATTAACAAAATTGTATTCTAAAACTGTACTTGCATATTAAAGGCTGATAGTGATATCGTTGTGGTGAGACTGAGACACCTGCACACATGAATCGCAGCATTACACACGTGTAGGTCTACAACCACACATCATATGCACAACTCATGTTTCACTACCTGTTTTTATAACACACCACACACAGATGTGCCGCAAAAATCGATCTCACCACCAACAGCTGTTGATTGTAACAACGTACATGTATAAGGGTCACCGTTACTCAAATAAAACGGTATCTAATCTAACAACGTCTGCCGAGAACAGGTCATGTTTTTTTTCTGATTTTTTTTATAGGAATAAAAGTATATATGTTGTGTTATGTATGAAAACGCCTAAGGGTCACATGTCAATAGAATCCAGACTCTTGGCAGTGAGATGGACGGTAATAAAGGCAAAACAAACCGTGACGTGTTGAGAAACCATGGAAATTTTATCTGTTAAAAATCATATGTTCATTCAAGGATTTCTAAGTGAGATATACGTCCTTGGTTCATTTTACGATCACGTAATAAGGACATCACACGTGAGCAACACATGTACGTTGTAGGTGCGATCTTCGTCGGATATCGTGACAATTGTAAGTGTATATGATTCACGTAACCGCTCACATATGCAGGTCACATATGCACACATGCACATTGCGTGTGACGCACCCCTTTGCAGCAATAAATACGGGTGCTTTACTGAGTTGATTTACAGTAGCGATAGCAACAAGTATGCTGTTAATGAATGAATTAATTAATTACCAATATCCAGATAGAACTATCACAACTTGTTCGAAACATAACCTAAATATCTTCCAATATGAATGATTTCTATCGCACTTTCGTCCGTGGTCCGTCTCTTCATGTAGGTTTCTCATTTATAGGCAGCCATCTTGGATTTTGTCACTTTCTCAGCAAGTACTGAATAGGTCTAGCGTCCCCAAACCAAACTTGTCGGGTGTTCTTTGTCCTGAGTTCTACATATTCATTTTGGAACAAATCCTAGCACAACATGGAAGACAATGACCATATCAAATTTTTGATAATTGAAGTTATTGTTTCTGCTAAGGAACTTGATGCGAGAAAACTTGTGAAGTTTCCCCTACGTGAATATAATGTATTATCATATTGGAAATTGATATTTCTTAATTGTTATTGCTTTTGGGTTTGTGTCATGTAAATACGTGTCAGGTTTGTTGGCGGAGGAAAGCTGGAGCACCCGGAGAAAAAACCCGGAGAAAAACCACCGACCAACAGTCAGTACCTCGCAACTGTCCCATATGGGAACCGAACTCGCGACTCAGAGACTGTCGAGACATCTTAATCACTCGGCTACTGCGGCTATTGCTTTTATATGAACTTGTAATTCAACGATGAAACTGGAACATGACACCTATTGCACTGGCAAAGCTTTATTGAGCCTTGGTTATATGTCTAGATTGTGTAAAGGTCCAGTAGATCGCATGTTACCTGTTCACATGTTTAGACCAATGCAGTGTAGAATCCCGTCGGAACACACTACATTTTTGTTAAAAATTCTAGACTCCCTTCGGTGTTTGGTCGACTAAGCATTACCTATTAAAATCAGCCAAGAGTTCAATTATTTGAATAGAATTCTTTGTACATCGATGCATAAAGGGATAGTTGAAAAAATTGGGTTTATGTTGGAGTATAACGTCAATGTCGCAAAGGGGTTAAAAAGAGTAGTAGTGTAATCAGCCGGAATACTGGCTGGTGATTCAACACATCGCTGTTGGCTTATCCGATGTAAAGTTCACGTTTGTATGAAGGTATTTAGTTGTAGTTGAATGATATTTAAATAACAAAACCGGATGATTTTGATGTGGAAGTTATATCTGAATGCCATAATCCAAAAATATTGCCTTAAAATATATCAAGCTACCTCTTATGTTTCTTTGATTGGTTGTTGAATGACTCACAAAACCAGGATGTGGATCAGTCGTGAATGGACACAAACCCCAAAACGCCATTTTGAAAATATATTTTCATTTTCCCTGTCCAAATGAATGTATCTAGAAAAGATAGGGTTTCCCGGATGCGATAAAAGTATAATCTATGATTACAAAAGGTGTTGCTGTTACAAGGTTTTGCGTCTGACCACAATATTTTACAAAATTGGATTGCTATGCCGTAAGGTGTATTTATCATGTCCATATGTGCCATGTACAAAGAAGTTCAAACGCCGGTATATAGCCGACGATTTCGTGTATACGTGTTTAAACCTTACCGTACGGTTTTCTGTTTTACACGCCCACCACTATTATATTTCAAATCATCTTACAACCCGTATTTTCAACCCATTCACCCTTGAAGGTGCATTTGAACACTTCCAATTTAAACGCTGGAATAATTCATTATGAATTTTCAGGCAAGTGAGGAGTGAGCTTGCACAGTGTCCTTCTTTAACTCATCCTTGTGCCATGACACAACATGGGAAAGCCACACATATCGTTTGCTCGGTGCTTCGGTTGGCGTATCAGTTCATGGGTAACGCTGACAAATACGGACATTTAAAAATTGCCCTAACTATTGACTCCAACCAATTTTGTTGACAAAAGAGAGCATAGCAAATAACTTTAGCGTGTGTGTCAAACAAGCATCAACGACACTGAGCATTGTTTAGGTAAAATGGGACCCTTACAAATTTAGGTCTGTATGATACAAACAACAGTAAAATCACATTAAGGTTCATGTAAAGGCTTTAAACAATGATATTTTGCAAGCCTAAAACTCATTACTGTGCTGCAATTGAACAAAACAAACTTCATTAATAGTTGGTATCTACCCTGGCTAACTGTCAGTCTTACTGTTGATATGTAATTTGTGAAGCTGCTTGTAAAATTCAGTAAAATATGAGAAAAATGTATATTTATGGAGAAGACATAGAACTCGTGTGAATTGCATTGATGGAACCAAATAACCATGCCATCGTGTTCAGTTGTGAATATGCCAGGTACTCCAACAGTTTGTTTGGCAAAATCGAACCAGGAGTATTTGAGTCATCCGAGGTTGGTCATTGATAATCAGAAATAGGCATTTACATTAGTCACAATCTTTGGGAAACCTTGCATGTCAATCATGTTTGAATTATTGTTTTCCGGCATTAACATATTTATGAGGGTGATTTACTAATGAGTATTTTATGATATTTAAGTCTCTATCCTAGCTCCAGACTAGGCTTACTGATACTGCTACTGCGTTCAAACTTTTTTATTATAATTTTATAATAGGAACTTAATTGGTTCAGTGGTTAATTAAATGCGGCTGACACAATTTGCCAGTTTTTCATTTGACTATTTACATAGCTGTAAAATCACATGAACTCTGTGAAAAATTTATCGGGCAGATGCACGTAGTTTTATATTTTTTCGTGCAATATATATAGCATAATTTTTCTCATTTAATGTTGTGTTCTGATTGGTCATTATTGAGTGAAAATATTAAATTTGCTATTTTTACTTGGGGACAAACATACCACATATATTTTCACCATAAAATCTATTACTTCACTGTGAAATAAATCATGACAACCTTATAATGTCGCCATAGTTTAAATATCTAGGCAAAACATTTCACGGATGATTGAATAAAAAGTAAGAGTATTTCTTGGAAACCTTGTCATCATAATTTAAAATATCTAGACATAATGATTTAGGGAGGACGGTTTGGCTAGTTATCTTAGACCATGACAACCTTTAGATAGTTTAAAATATCTGGACAAAATGTTTATAGATAACTGAATGGTTAGTTACTCTTGTTACTATTTAGTACACTACATGTAAATCGTTAGAAGATATGTTTCGAAGGAACGACATGAATATTCCGCGTAAAAAATATTGATGTTACAATAAATACCTACCCATGAGGGAGATGTTTCTAATATACAGAGATTTAATATTATTATTGATATGTATAATTATTTTCAGTACAACGAAAGATGAAGTGATTGCAGCAAAGTTTCTAAAAGAGATTGCTGTTGACACTGGAGCATCTACCGTTGAAGTGTCCAGCAGGTAAGCAGAATTAAACTAATTTACGTACCATGTGATACCTTATCAGGTTTGTGCGGGACTATTGTTTATATTGGTGATGGAATGACACTAAAAGATGATATCCCGTGCTGACGTCTTTTCAGTGCGAAGATTACAAAGGGTTAGTTTCATCACCATGCCACTGGATATACTAGTACAGCACAAACGCAATATGGTTTATCACGAAGTACAAGTATGTACATGAATTAGTACCATTGGATTTGTATTTCCAGAGAGGTGGTGCATTATATACCACAATTCTGATGAAATTAAAATAAAAAAAAAACAATTTAAATGTAAAAATGTCCGTAACATGCTGAAACTAATTATGGCAACAAAGGACTCCTTTATACATCCGGGTTTTACGACCTTAATCCTATTCATACGACATTAACAGAATGGGTTTACTACACGCAATAACACGTTATTTTTGATGTGAAGATATTTCTTTTTCTTTCTAACTCTTTCACATGACTGAAATATTGTAGTTCTATTGACTTCTACTAGACAATTACTCTAGTGTCGTCAAATAGAGCTTCAATAAGATGCCAAATGTTATTTAGTACACATGTCTATACATTTTATCGGACTATCTTTATTTCCATAATCTACCAGGTTACGTATACCGGATCCGAATCACAGACAAATGTTATTTGTTTTATATACATATATATAGCAATCTTTTCAAATTCAAATTGTACAGCATTAGTTTTGTGAAATTGACGTATAATAACCGGTAAGCTAGGTATCTAATACAGTTGTGTGAGCAAACCTGGTATAATGAACATGCATCTTAATGCATACTTTTATTTGAAACCTAAAACTAAAATGGAAAATTGTGATTCACTGGGCTCTGCCCCTCTGTTTATATACTGAGAAAGCGTATATAGGCGTTGCCTCTGGTGTTCCGTCCATGTTAAATCTTTTAGCTTTAATCAAATATATTGAAATGAAATTAACGCTCCACTAGATGCAAAGGGGGGGGGGGGCATTTCGTATCCGGTTGATTAGCATACTAGGCCTGGTTCGTTCTACCCTTTACCGCTTATTCTAAAGGCCAAAGACACCAGATTATTTTCTGGTTCGTGTGTGTACACCTGTAGCTGTAAACAGATCCATGTTTGTTTATCTATCGATCAAATAGAGAGCATGTTAGGCTCGTATGGGAAAAGAGGGATATGGGGCCCAATAGAGAAGTTATAGGTTAATCATTAAAATCCTAGAGAAAATAAACAGTGAACCTGTATTCAGAATATCACTTGGCAAACAAATCAAGAACGCGATACAAAACCTCTGGGTTTATTGTTACTTGACTTTGTCAGAATAATCTATAGATGTTGTATCAAGGAACATGGTATTAGTATGATCTACATCGCATACATTTGATCTGGAACTGTACAGCACCATACGGAGAAATATTTTCAGCCTGAAATGTTCTTTTTTAATTTCATTTAGTCTCACTTCCACTTTTTGTCCTCAGCTTTTTGTTTATTATGAATAATACTGGAAACCTCTCTTAAATTTGAAATGAACTGAAAGGTTACGAAGTATGATCATGATTCGCCAAACCCTGAAATATTATAGACCCTGTTTGTCCCTTTATTTGATGTTTACACGCACTGCCTATGTTAAATAAGTTATTCCTAAACCGATCATGGTCGGTGCATAGAATTTCGGCCGGTTTAGAGAGGGTTCGGTTTGGAGAAGTGAATCGAATATCGATCATTACGATCCGGATTTAATTGTCTACACTATACTGTACAACCGACCGATATTAATTGTTAATGTGAATGTTATCACAAAAGAGGGAAGCATACGTTCAAAAGGAATGGGTTACAACAATCTTGACTTTGTTACCGCTAATAAACATAGTTAGTTGCGCGAATGTTCTTGGGGATGTTCTCGTCTGCATTAACTCACATACGGCTGATCGCTTCCGGTTACGTCAAGAATCAATATTACATGATGATCAGTCGATGCCGGTCATTATTTGACATGGTCATTTTCCAAAACAATACAAGGCTTCAGCTTCTTCATGCAGATAATTTACGTTACCCGACAACTACATTGTAAATAAATAACCCGTGTGAGACTCTCAAAATTGAATACGAAACTTTCTCTTTATTACTAGATCTGCTTGTTTTCCTACAGTTAAGAAACCGCCAGTGCACGTGGTAGACCTTCGTTAAATATCTAAACAATAGACATGATTAAATAATTACACCACCATATCTGGTATAATTACCGTGTACATCTGACTAATGTTTTTGATGTTTGTTTAATAGACTAGTTTTAAAGGCAATGGCTGAAACGGAAACACTGTCAGAAGAAACTCGACCAGTGCGTGACATGATCGAGGAGGTAATTAACTAATGTGCTATATATAGAATGCACAATTAGGTACAAAGCTCATACTATCAGGATATTTTGAAACTGCAATTACACATATTTTGAATTTTTTAATGAAGAAATTTGATTTATCGTCGGAGTTTACTTTGTTAACCTCACATTAGTGTCTGTTTGCCTTTTCCTTAGAATATAACGTCGTGATTCATAATACATAAATATACATGACCTCGAGGTTCATTTTATATTTTGTGTTAAATCATCGAAATGCTCGAAGTTGTTTCATTCCTTAATTTCTTGATTTAGGAATCATCTGATACACAATCGTGCTGCATTTCTACTATATTTACAATTCTGGTTTTAGTATACTTACTGTATTTTTTTAAAAATATCAAAGATAAACTCCACTTCTATGATGTAATCAAATCCGTAAAAGTGCTTATTTTTTTATTTTTGTACAACCTTTCATCTTGTTAATATGTTACTGATTATTGTGACAATAATGTGTTTTCAGCCACTAATCGACATCTTGCTTGTGCATGCTGGGAACGAAGCAGCAAATATTGTACACTGGCTAGATACCAAGAGTGTATTGATGAATGTCGATCAATTAATGGTCAAGTTTGAGGGTGTCGGTCAGAAAGCATCGAAGGAAGACTACATTCGGCAGATCACGCTGTTAGCCCGTCTCCATGACAACGGCTTCAGAATATTCCATTACACACGTGACCCGACAGGTGGATGTATCTATAAGTTGAATGGTCGTGACGTCACAGGCTGTTATAAAGTATACATGGTAACAGTTCATGATTGTTTATTAATAATGCATTTTACTAGACAGTATGTAATGTACTTCTATGTCGAAGTACCAGTAACGAGGCCAGTCCAACAACACAACATATCATATTATTCTTAACCGCAATACAGCAAAGTTTTATCCTAAACCATTATATATCATAAAGAAAACAACTTATCTTCCTCTTCGAATATGGTTCACAAGTGTTATAGAATTAATGTATTGGTGTATATCGACAGATGAGATGCAAAAACACACAACCACCAATAGCTTTACCACCGCCCCAGGAACTGAAGGATATTTCCAATACAAATGCTGCCTTGTTGTATCACAGGTGAGTCAGAATCGCCTTTATCTTGTAGACTTATATATTTGAAAAAAGGTTTCTATCATTTACCATAATAAGTGAAACAGAACGCATCCACACCACCTAGATCGAGATCTCTCGGTAAGGTGTCAAGATTGTGTGTACTAGTTTGTAATCTCTGCATTCAATACGTTGTTGTTTTGCTTTACTCTTTTGTTCGCACAATATATCATATGAATAGTTATTGCATCCAATGAATAAATTTTCACAACGTATGGTAATCCATTGTAAACTTTAATTTAGTTTTGCAAATACTGTGGGAAAATGTATCACATAATACAATAGAATAAAATCCGTCATATGAATAGTTATTGCATTTAATGAATAATTCTCCACAACTCGCATCACAGTCAATCTGAAATTTCATACTGTGGAAAACAAAATTTGTTTGTTTGCATATAAAACTCAGGTCCACTACTGCTAATGACTTAACTAATCTGTAGTAATTGTAGTCTCGTCTGCTCAAATATATGCTTTACAAACAAACAAAGTACAATGTACATCTCAGAATTCTTTGTCTAACTCGTACATTATTTAGACGGAATTTGTTTTAATGAAATGGTGAATTTCCTGGGATTGACTAAATAAAACAAACAAAAGAAACCTATTGTTTACTCAATAGATTCCGAAATTCTGTTTTGATTAACCTGAGTATTGTTATCGCAATTATCATACTTAAAATTTGAATACACATGTGGTTCAGGCGTTATAGCATCAGCATACATGTTACGTTACAATGACAAGGGCATCATGGAAATTTAAGAATTATTCAATGGTAAAAAACTTTATGAATTAAACATTTGTTTGGACATTACCTTTGGTTACATCCCCTCTATATTCTGTCATTGAACCTGTTAAGGGAAAAAATATTTGAATAATTTATGATAACCGATACTACTTACTGACATGGTAATGAAGAGTCCGTATCTATTCCTTTAAGTAACAATGTCTGTAGTCGCAGGTTATTATTGTGTGGTACGTAACGTTACCGTTAAATCATGAAGCAATATTTCAGCATCACTGATTCCGTCTTTGCATATTAAAGAATTACCTGACGTCATTATTTTGTGAGCGAAAAATACGTAAGAAAAGTATGACGTTACGCTCGCAAGCACATGACGTCACAATTAATACCTACTCGAAAGGGCAGACAACTCTGTAATATGCAAATACAGAATACTGTAATCCAACTAATTTTCTCGCGCGATTAGATTTCGCGTATTTCACGACCAACGAGAATTCACGGAAATGTTAGAAATACAAGTGAAGTAGAACCAAATCGTTATGCGTAAAATCGCGAAGTTAAATCGCAGCAAAAATAGGCTGGTTTATATTGCCACAGCAATGTAAGTCGTATCCTACCCCCATGGATATGTTACTTGTCTGGATATCGATCGAAAATGATTCATAGCACTATGAAATCTACCAGATTAGTGTAGTCATTTTGAAATGAATTACATTGACTTACAGCTGTCTACCAAATCTCTGTTGTTCCCAAACACACCCGCGAATGATCACACGACCTGTTTATATCACCAATGTTATAAGGTATTAAAAGTTTTGTCTGATAAAAACAGGAACAAACGAATTAGTATTTTTTCAGTTGCCAAAGTTATTTACAAGTGTACTTTACACTATTATCATTATTGAAGTTTTGAGTTAATTGCATCCCAAAAAATCTTGACACTATGCCCTATATGGAATAAGGTACTTGTTGCACAGACCAGCAAACCAAACGAGACGATTTAATGTGTTAAATAGACATACAATGTATCCAACACGATTAAACATCAATTATTGTTTACATAATAAACGTTAATGCTCTGTCGCTGGTAAAGCATCTTTAAGAGAATAATGTTCCGTCTTCATCAGTTTTGCGGTAATTTCCGATCGGCAATATGTTTCAAGAGAAGTTAAGGTCTTCCTTACCCCAAAATATCTATGGAATCACCATCTACAGAGTCTAGGGAATGTCTAACCATGTCTTTGTGCTCCCGTCATTGTCATGAACGCGTCATGTCCAAATGTAAAAGGAATGTCTGACCAAAGGAGTTTGACGTTTTGTCAATAATATATAGTATACATATATAAAAATACCCCTACATACTATATTAAAACACCTGGTGTATATTTTGACAGAACGTCAAACTCCTGTGGTCTTATAAACGTTACTAGTTTAATTCACTTTTAAATTCTTCAAATCTTAAAATAACAACAGTAACTGAACAATGTAGAGTGATTATCTAATTCAATAAACACAATTAATTTGTTTGACAAAATGCATTTAACAATCGCGTCATGTGTAAAGTAGGGGAGATAACTCTAATTGGTGAAATGTGATTTCTTCAGCTACTCCTTATCGACCGAGGTACTGTGTAAAGACGTGGTACGTGTGGGGGATATAGACGACGGAGGATGGGAGGTGTGTAACGATACAAATTATCGTCCATCATCTAACTGTCTCGTCTACTCATTCGGGTAAGTAAACATTCTGCTATAGGTAAAATGATCAAAGGAAGTGTAATGATAGTCTATATCAGTATGTGATTTACAACTTACCTGCAGTTTACCTATGCGAATTCTAGTAACTAATGATAGGTAATTATTTTATTTTTTTCAAAATTTCACATTAATCGTTATCAATTCTTATTTTACAACACCCATTATGTACTCAATGATATAATATCATATTTTAAAATATTTATGATGGGCAATGAAAAAAATATTCGTGAAGATTGATATTTTCCTGCAAAAATGCGTTGTGACAGGACACATTCTACACCATCCTCGATACTCCAGGGGTTCCGATCACTTACGATCTCTACACCCCTGGACTATCTCGTAGTGAAATTGAAGGCAGCTCAGCGGAAAACATTTGACCAATCAGAGGCAAGCATAGATTTCCTTTGAAGACTACAGAGAGAGCGACGCCTAATATCAAAGCCAAACAGTCAACCACAGTGTACCGTTATACGGCTCTTTTGATGTACATCAAATGACTAAATTACCTGTTCTATTCTGCTGCCTCCAGTTTTGCTATGAGATAGTCCAGGGGTGTAGAGATCGTAAGTGATCGGAACCCCTGGAATATCGAGAATGATTCTACACGTCATCATAATTTGTGTCAACGTGAAAACTATCAATCTATCATATCCTTAAGAATAAATATACCATTAACTCCGATGAAACATCATCGTGTACTTGAATAGAGGATTAGATGACGTTAAGCTAATACAACCCCAAACCCAAGGATGAGATAGTAAACTCTCACTGCTTATACCATAACACCAATCTTTATATGATAATTAAATGTTTAAACTATCTTCGCAATGAGAAATTCTTATAAGAAGTATGGTTAATTTTGAAATAATAATTTTAGAGGTATTTTCAAAACAAGCTTACAGAAATAAAAATTGTAGAAGTATATTGATCTTCAAAATACGAGTAATATGGTAAGCAGTCTTTGATCTTCGAAATGATGAAACATTTAGATGAACATTTCTTGTGATTTATGTAATGATTTTCAGCTAATAGTATCATATATTATGTACATACTAGTAAGACAGATATTTGAAGGCATTTACAGTGTTCAGAAATTGAAATTTCTTTTCAGGATAGCCAGAGACTGGACTTTTGACGAGGAGGTATCGAGGATATACGGTTGTGAAGTCCACTCCTTTGATCCAAGGTACAATTCGAGCAGAATAATATTTTTTTTTTCATTTCAGATTTATTTTATTGCAGCTTTTAAAGACATTGGGAATTAGGCAACAGGCAGCATGCCTATTCATTTGCACGTATTTTTCTCGTTTTGGAAAGAGAAATCGTGACATACTGAAAACTTCGATTAGTGATTTTTAATATTTAGATTTTGACAATTGACAATATCCAAATCTATCATTCATTGTATTATGATAATTTACTAATAATATAAGTCTTTTTGATGTGTCCACACCTGCTACTAGACGTATAACCCGTTATTATAGCTGAGATGTTTTTGCGATTTCGCGAATCATGCTAATGATCGTAAAAATTAGATTCGTGAAATCTTAAGCTATGAGTAGTCTCTATATACGTTCTAGTTTCCGCCCGACAAAACACTGACATTAGGCGGTGAGATAAAGCCATGTAATAGGTGGAGTTATGTAGGATAAATCAGTAACTGAGTAACTAAACATTGTAGCCATATTGCAGATTTACTTAAGCATTGTTCCTCATATTAGATAAACAAGTTTTTAACCGCAATAATAACCAAATATGCGGTATATCTGTTTTATATTTCAATTGATGGTACTGATTGAAATATTATTTTATACTTTCCAGCATTGGTCTGAAGGATCATAAGCATTCAGAAAAGGTTTGGTTCCATAATATGGGCCTTTCTAATAAGGACGGAACCAGGGGGACTTGGAAGATGAAGACACTGGATTCCATCAGAGAGATGTTAGGTCATCAAAACGTAAGTAACAAGCCTTAATGGTCAGTATAATGTGGAGTTTGTCAGGTCGTTAAAACGTAAGTAACAAGCCTTAATGGTCAGTATAATGTGGAGTTTGTCAGGTCGTTAAAACGTAAGTAACAAGCCTTAATGGTCTGTATAATGTGGAGCTTGTCAGGTCATTAAAACGTAAGTAACAAGCCTTATTGGTCAGTATAATGTGGAGCTTGTCAGGTCGTTAAAACGTAAGTAACAAGCCTTAATGGTCAGTATAATGTGGAGCTTGTCAGGTCATTAAAACGTAAGTAACAAGCCTTAATGGTCAGTATAATGTGGAGCTTGTCAGGTCATTAAAACGTAAGTAACAAGCCTTAATGGTCAGTATAATGTGGAGCTTGTCAGGTCGTTAAAACGTAAGTAACAAGCCTTAATGGTCAGTATAATGTGGAGCTTGTCAGGTCATTAAAACGTAAGTAACAAGCCTTATTGGTCAGTATAATGTGGAGTTTGTCAGGTCGTTAAAACGTAAGTAACAAGCCTTAATGGTCAGTATAATGTGGAGTTTGTCAGGTCGTTAAAACGTAAGTAACAAGCCTTAATGGTCAGTATAATGTGGAGTTTGTCAGGTCATTAAAACGTAAGTAACAAGCCTTATTGGTCAGTATAATGTGGAGTATGTCAGGTCATTAAAACGTAAGTAACAAGCCTTAATGGTCAGTATAATGTGGAGTTTGTCAGGTCATTAAAACGTAAGTAACAAGCCTTAATGGTCAGTATAATGTGGAGTTTGTCAGGTCATTAAAACGTAAGTAACAAGCCTTAATGGTCAGTATAATGTGGAGTTTGTCAGGTCATTAAAACGTAAGTAACAAGCCTTAATGGTCAGTATAATGTGGAGTTTGTCAGGTCATTAAAACGTAAGTAACAAGTCTTAATGGTCAGTATAATGTGGAGTTTGTCAGGTCGTTAAAACGTAAGTAACAAGCCTTAATGGTCAGTATAATGTGGAGCTTGTCAGGTCGTTAAAACGTAAGTAACAAGCCTTAATGGTCAGTATAATGTGGAGCTTGTCAGGTCATTAAAACGTAAGTAACAAGCCTTAATGGTCAGTATAATGTGGAGTTTGTCAGGTCATTAAAACGTAAGTAACAAGTCTTAATGGTCAGTATAATGTGGAGTTTGTCAGGTCGTTAAAACGTAAGTAACAAGCCTTAATGGTCAGTATAATGTGGAGTTTGTCAGGTCATTAAAACGTAAGTAACAAGCCTTAATGGTCAGTATAATGTGGAGTTTGTCAGGTCATTAAAACGTAAGTAACAAGCCTTAATGGTCAGTATAATGTGGAGTTTGTCAGGTCATTAAAACGTAAGTAACAAGCCTTAATGGTCAGTATAATGTGGAGTTTGTCAGGTCATTAAAACGTAAGTAACAAGCCTTAATGGTCAGTATAATGTGGAGTTTGTCAGGTCATTAAAACGTAAGTAACAAGCCTTAATGGTCAGTATAATGTGGAGTTTGTCAGGTCGTTAAAACGTAAGTAACAAGTCTTAATGGTCAGTATAATGTGGAGTTTGTCAGGTCGTTAAAACGTAAGTAACAAGCCTTAATGGTCTGTATAATGTGGAGTTTGTCAGGTCATTAAAACGTAAGTAACAAGTCTTAATGGTCAGTATAATGTGGAGTTTGTCAGGTCATTAAAACGTAAGTAACAAGCCTTAATGGTCAGTATAAAGTAGAATTCTATGTAATTTAATCTGTATTCTTTATGGTTGTAGTATGATCACATAGATCACGTATGTTGTTGTATGGTCCTCAATTTAGTTCTTTTCAAATTTATATAGATTCACCGAGATTCTATTTAGTTTTGCTGGATTTTATATAAAATTGCTTGATTCTGTAGAGTTTCGTCTAGGATTAAAGGAGTTTAACTGGATCCATTACAGTTTTTATTGAAGTTTATATAGTTTCACCAGAATTCTTGTAATTCCGTCTGTATTATACAGGCAATATTTCTTCACGTGAATTTCACGTGAGTTTTTTTCACATGAATTTCACGTGAAGAAATATTGCCTGTGTAGATGTAGTGTCACCTGGATTGTAATTGATTTAACTAGAATTCATTTCATCACATTTTATTGACAAAGATTTTACATGTCAACTGGATTAAACAACATGCAAAGCCTATATAAGTTCTCTCCAATATTTAACTAGAATTCACTACATCCTGAACACGTATACAGTATCTGGATTGTATGTAGTTTTACCGGGATTCTAGAAGTCTCATTGGACTATGTATAGCTTTACCTAGAGTTTATAATTTTTCAACTTATTCAAAACCTATTTCAAATCCATACCTTTTGATCTGTTATTTTATACTATCTGTTCACAGCGAGTTCTGGACTTCGTGAAGATGGACATAGAGGAGAGTGAATGGGGTGCCTTAACGCAGATGATAAAAACGGGAGTACTTTTTAACAACGTGAAACAGTTAGGGGTAGAGTTTCATACTCCGAATGTGAATCCGGGGAAACAATATATCTTTCCTCTGACAACTCTTCATTCACTTCACAACAATGGATTCAGTTTATACTGGGCTCATCCCAATCAGGCAAAAGGAAATCAACGGCGGTTAGCAGGAACTAATATAGACGTGACTGTCTGTTATGAACTTTACTATTTAAACACAAAATATGGAAATTCATAGATTATGGCTTTATCGAATGTTGAAAAGCGGTCAATGCAAAGTAGTTATATGTATCATATTTCATTGTTGTGCAGTTAATCCAGGAATTTATGTGGTGAATATTTTAAGCAACTGTCAAGTGTCATCCAACCTATTTTTGCGACGACGTAATTTTGCGTTTTTTTTGTATGAACCGCAAGTTGACTTTTTGAGAATAACTATTTTTATCAACTTTAAAATTTTCGGCGATTTATTTTTGCTTTTTCACTAAAATCGCTAAATAACCGCGAAAAATAAGTTGGTTTATAGTAACAATTTGGCCTTCTATATACTCTAATGCATCTGTGATATAAACAATATATCATAATAATATTACAAAACTTTATGAACTTCTTTGGGCCACGGTGATGTCCAAGGCTACCGCTATAATCAATGAATATAATACAACAGATATTTTCCAATGGAAGCAGAATAAGGAGGGATTCACCGTTCGCCCGACAGGTTCAAAAGGTGATAAGTTTAATAACGACTTTTTTCATTGCTTTTTTTCTCTTTTCTTTCATATTTCTTATATTCTGCAAACCTGTCGCTTTGATATTTAAAGGAAGCTGCTATACACATATGATACACATATGATTGCTCAATATTTTTTTCTTCTCCTGAACGGCTGTCAGTTTTTGCTATGACATATTCCAGAGCTGGTTATAACGATAGTGATAGCAAGCCCTTGAATATAGCTGATGGCATGTAGGTAAAATTTGACTACTTAATTTTTCAATATTGTCGAGTTAGCTATCACCAAAATTACATGTATTTTGTATTAATTTGAAAATTGTATATTTCAACGAAATTACATATATGCTATAATGATTTTGAAAATGGTTGCTACTAGTAAACTGTGATTAGTCGTATCACCGTTTGAATAATTGAAGTCAGGACCCAGATCAAAGACGTTTCACCGAGATTATCAGATACTATTTGCATAATACTTCCTAACAGGAAGCCATTTTTTCTTGTTTGAACATACTCAAGAGCAATAATTGTAATGTGCATATACATATGCATGTGTGAGAGGACGGTTTGTTCGTGGTAGGTATGACTCTTTCATATATTAGATAGTGTATTGAAGATAGGGATATTCTATCCAATGAATCTCAAAATTTGAAACAAGCGATTGCCAAAACTGTTGATCAGATTTTGGGATTTCGAGTTAGAGTATCGTCCATATCTACATACTACCAACCAACTGAACTTCGCGGCGACTTCATTTCGCGTTTTTAGGTATCCGCCTCAATGTCGCGGTTATTTAGTATTGCGAAGTCTGACGTTTGAGAATTATAGCGTTTATTGGCTTCAAATTCTCGGCTATTTGTTTGATCGCAAAATTCGCGAAATTATGTCGCAAAAGTTAGTTTACAGTTTAGAAAGAATAATTACTCCCAAACAACGACATGATCATTGCGTTCTATAATATTGTTAATGTTCAATTATCATCAGTTATAAATAATATATTATTATAATATTATAAATAAGCCGTCCATGGAAAGGAATTTCCCATACTACTTAAAACGACAAACTACATAAGCCGTCTGATCAGGTGACTGTGTTGAATGTTTATGAATGTAATGCACCCATGTATTACAGTGTGTGTTGTATATTTATGTGCATTTATGTATATTCATGTCATACTTCCGTTGACGACTCATTGCATTGGACAAATCAGGAAACATCACATTATAATTTAATTATATAGTTATGAGTTTATCATTCATTTATCACTTATTTATGAATTTATCATTTATTGACAAATTTCAATTATTTCCTATAGGAAAGAGTAAAATACCCACCTTCATGTTAAATAGAAAGCAAAATGTTTTATATGTTATTTCATGTCATTGAAACCCATGTGAACATTTGATAATACAGAGTCTGGAAACATAAGCTTTTTTAAGATAAACGTATTGCTTTATTACGAATTCTGTCTTTGCCTATTACAGAGTTATCTGCCCTTGTGGGTAGGTATTGAGTGTAATGTCATGTGTTTGCCAGCGTAACATCATAATTACTTTTAAAGGAAAAGGACAAGTTGGTAGCTAGGCCAAACGACAAACCAGTTGGCATAGCAAGCTATAGTGACCTTGTAGAAGTCAAATGCCCATATAGAGGTAGACATTCTGTAATTGGTGTTAAGATGAACATGAACACATGCATTTTAAGCCAAATCATATTTATTATTACCAAATGCAAAGGCAACTGAACATTTATAAGAAGCATAATGTTTTCTTGTAGTTTTTACATTTACGGATATTTTAATAAAAGAAATTAATGTTGATAATTCTTTTTGGTCGTTTATTATGGAATATTAATTTTTGCGTTATGTAAGTGAAATTAAAATAAGAAATCCAACTTGTTGTTAGTTGTTGGTAGTACCGAGTGCAATCAATGGCGCTTGTTATTACAGGTGCACGTGCATTTGATTAACGTGAAATAATTTAATAGTTAATCGAAACATCCCTAATTACATTTTAATGAATTTCACTGAAAATTAAATTTGAGTATTCCTGTGATACACGTTTATCTTCCAATATCTTATCTATGCATTTAGATATGTAGGTAGTACAATGTACGTTTTATTATACTGACAGACGAATGAGAGAAAAACACTTGTCCATTTGAATTTGTGACTGACAGAAAGTGTGTGTTCTATTTTATATCGTGAGATGGTTTAAACATGAATTGCATCGACAAAATGCAGTGTACATTTCCTTCACCTGTACACGTGTTAATAAGAAAATAAATATACAAAATACAAACAGGATTTATATTGCAATACCTGATAAATGCCAGATCTCTTAATTGTTGAAATTCTTAGTTATCTATATAAGCTTTAACTGGAGTTATTTGCAAGAATGCGTTTTTCCACAAATCTTCATACTTGATATTATGTTTCAGGAAAACATAAAATAGTTAAACCAAATGTTCTACAAAATCTTTCATTCATTCCTCTAAAGCACATAGTGAACGTCAAAAGAGAAATAAAGTCAAAGTGATATAGTGCAGTGAATGTGCATATTCCTAGAGCTATTGTGGAAAGTGAAATTTCAAAGTTTCAGTAGTTACAAATACTGAACATGTTGATCAATTTTTATCATCAGTGACATGGCTACTTAGTGTGAAATTCAAGAGGGTAACCAAGGTTACTAAACTGAGAATTTCCGTAGCTCTCCAATAATACCACAATACTACACAGGATTTGATGACTGACCATATCTAGTTCAATACCCACCGGAAAATCAATTGGTTTTAACAATACCAGTGAAATTATGCATAGTAACAGAAAACCTTGAACTTGAACTCATTTTTATTCACATCTGTGAACCTACTGTAACTTCCTCTATTTCCAACTGAAAGACCTTGAGTTTGGCCATCAAGAGATATTGCAGATAAGTACATGTCCGATGACTTTTCTCGTTTAGGCAAAACTAGAGTAATTTTACATGGAACACAGATTCCGTTTCAAACTCATGCAACGTCAATGTTCATCTTTCCCTTCGAAACATTTGCACACCCAAAGGTGTTGTTACTTACTGATCGGACGCTTATTACTTACTGATCGGACGCTTATGGACGCTCTACGAGTGACCGCCAGATAATTGAGCGTTCTCGTCGTTTACAAAAGCATTATTTATTTACGCCTGGCGACAGTATGATGGCAGGTAAGGGGAATTATGGTAGGGGATCTATTTGCATCAAAAGATGTTCAAGTATATGTCTCAACAATGTTAAATGGCTAAAGTCAGTAAGAGGCAGAAGATGTAGTTAGAGATAGGCGCATTGCTTCAAAACGAATTCACATTGAACAAGTAATTGGCTTAGCAAAAGCATACAAAATACTGATTTCAAAATGGCCACATTGTTAAGTTACTGTTTGTCTAGAATTACATATGAATGTTTTGCTATTCAATATTTCAGACAATCCATTGTAAGTTAATTAAATATCTTTCATACCGTACCAGCTCATTATCTTTTTGTATCGGCACCACTAGTACAATATGTTTATGAAAAATAGATATCTGCTTGTATAACACATCAATTAAAGGTGCTACACCGCTGACAAATGGCATTTTTCTCTGTCAAAAACAGGAACATGCACATAAGTATTTTGCTTCAGTTGCAAAAGTCACTTACTTCATACCAATACCATCATCGAAAATATTGAGCTTCTTACTGTAAAGGGACAATTCAGTCTAAGACGACATTGAATTTGCACATATATAGGAAATAAACCAGTTCTATTGGAAATCAGATAACTTGGTTTTACTGTGATATGCCAAAAAAGTCCATTGTGGTGAAATGTGTGTGAAATATTCAAACTCGCTCGCTGTCTGCCATTACACATTGTGGTCGGACGTCTTGCAGTAGTGTGTTTACCTTATTAGGTGCATGTTCATGTTAAAAAAAAACAATTTCATTAACTCCTCGGTGGCAATGTATTGCATTTTTTTTTTAACTTTTGTGACATTGGCTCTGTAATGGATACAGCGTATTATTGTACATGCTTAATCTTCTTGCTATTGCAATGCCGACCGTCAGGTACCCCCGACTTATAAAAGTCTAGTCGTCAGACCGAGCATCTTTCCTGACGGTGCATTGTATAAAAGGTTTATGAACCCTTTCTCAGGTTCGTCTGGTGATGGCTTGTGGCAACAATTCAAGAATGACTCAACAAATTAGATACAGACAATGTGGATATTTATTTAGGACATCAAAGACATGGACAAATCAGCCTTCTCACAAGTTAACAAGCGTAAGGTGACACAAAGAGTTGTCTCCCTTTGACAATAAATGAAGAAAAGATGTGACGCAGTTTTTGTTGTTATTTTTACATTGTTTCGTTATATAAAATTTCCTTACTACTTATGTAATTAAATATTTACCCTAGTCATTGCTTCTTAAAAAATTATGTTTGTTGACATTTTCTCCTAATTTCTCCTATTACTCCTAGTTCTCCTAATACTCCTAATTTCTCCTAATACTCCAAGTTCTCCTACAACACCTAGTTCTCCTAATTTCTCCTACATTTCCTATTTCACCTATTACATATTTACTGACTCCTACACTATCCTAAACCCTAACTGAAATAAAGTACTTAGTATCTGGAACACACCTGCTCTCCTTCTTTTGACATTCTGGTTCTCTGCTCTACTTAAAAACTACTGCTTTGCTCCGCTCCGCTCAGCTTCCCGCATGTGAGGTCAAAACGACACTGAAACCTTGAATCTCCCGGCTCTCAACTTATGTCTAGTTTGAACCAATCAAAAGGCTAGAAAATTCTAGCACGAGAGATATCCCGCGCTCCTATAATCATATGGATAACACCCGAGACGTCCGAGTAAAAGTGAAGCGAATAACTCTAGAGAAGTTTCGAAAAGATAAACAATGATAGCCGCCTGTCAAGACGTACCGTGACTACGGTGACAAACTAATGTCTCTAATGACTTATAAAACACCTTACTTCGAGATTAAATGGAATAGACATATCAGGTATACTATCATCTTGCGATGTTTAACATTTTTAACATTTTTCATCGTTGTTAATGAGTTTATAATGTAATATTTTCGACAACATACAACGGTAAACCTATCGTCTGCTCACAACATTCAATACAAAACATACGATGTCATAATGCATCAAGTATTATCAATTTACATAGTTCACACCATCAATATGCACTCATATTTCGATAGTATACATTTATAATGATATGTACTCTCCATAATTACCATTTGCAAACTAGTTTCTCGAATAAAATCAGAACATATCCAACATAATCACCGTAACATTGTTACACAGTTGACAACGTTATCTAAACGACATATAACCATTACATGCTTGTTACACTAAATTATACATACATTTCTTGTACAGATAGTGTGATCCAACCGGCATAACACTATATCATTTGAAATTTCAACGGTATCAATTAAAATACTTATCAATGACACGGAATTTTTTAATATTATATATTACATGTTTCATAAGGAAAGTAGAACAATACATTTATGCCATATTTTGCCTCGTGGTTATGTAACAGAATTAGCCATCCACGGTTCTATGTCATATATAGAATGAAGTGCTGATTGCGCATGTTCCAAAAGCAAAATGAATTATTTTATATGTATTGTTGTGTTAATTAGACACATATATACACGATTAAACATCTGTTACAAATAATGAGTATCGTATGTTCTGTCCCATCCTCGATACTCCAGGGCTTCCGATCACTAGCGATCTCTACACCCCTGGACTATCTCATAGTGAAATTGAAGGCAGTTCAGCCGAAAACATTTGACCAATCACAGGCCACCAAAGATTTCCTTTGAAGACTACAGAGAGAGCGATGACTAATATCAAAGCCACACAGTCGACCATAGTGTACCGTTATACGCTCTTTTGATGTACATCAAATGACTAAATTACCTGTTCTATTCAGTTGCCTCCAGTTTTACTATGAGATAGTCCGGGGGTGTAGAGATCGTAAGTGATCGGAAGCCCTGGAATATCGAGGATGGTTCTGTCCCCGGAAGACCATCTTTAAAATATATCAACTTATAGTATTGAAATTCTAGCAAATTACCAGAGTACTGTAGATATATCTTTCGTCATATTATAATTGATTAACTTCAATGTTTACACAGGAGCATATTTAACAATGTTTTGATTTTTGATTAACTTATGTTGTAGACAGGAGCATATTAAACAATGTTTTTTTATAAACTCTTACTGAAAAAAAAACGCTCACCAGTGAAACTGAAGAAGTTTAAAATGTTTTTTCAAGAAGGCAGCTGTGATGGCCAATTTAAATTTTTTTAAATCATCCAAAAAATAAATTTCATTATTTTATATTAGAGGCATAAAAAAGATATTGCAAACCTGCATTTTACTTGCATAAATTTCCTGTAGTATTTTTGGTAAAATAATTCTTACTTTGGCAGCATACAACCTGATCAAAAGGAATTATCAAAAATAAATTTCCTCTACAAAATTATCTGTAAATGTATTGACTACAAAAACTACTCTTTCTAATAAATGTCTACTCTTTCTTATAAATGCTCTGTTGCCATTGAATTTGATAATAATAATTATTATTTGGCTTAAGATGCATATGTCCATGGTCATCTTTTACTAAATTGGAAAGTTGGCTCCTTGGTTTGCCATGTCATCTGATAAGGCAGCAAGAACGTAGTTTTTCTCATATACCTAACAGGGTTATCCCGCGGTTGCTAGGGTAAAGATAACTCTGCCTTTTACCGGTGTAGAGAAAAGACAGCTTGGCAATGACGTCATCGATACATGCGGAGATTATTGTCGAGGACGCCATTAATTGTCAATACTATAATAATAATTCCTAAACTGATTTGTTTTTAAATATTGGGAAAAACATATTGGGAGAAAAATAATCGTATGAAAGTCTTGTGAAAGATTTTGGCCGGCAAGCCTCGGGTTGACCAGCCAAAATCTTTCACTGGGGTTGAGATACCCCTGTCCACTTGACAGACCCAGGTAAGATTATATTGGTCCACACTAGACAGACCCATGTAAGATTCTATTGGTCCACTTGACAGACCCATGTAAGATTCTATTGGTCCACTTGACAGACCCATGTAAGATTGTATTGGTCCACTTGACAGACCCAGGTAAGATTCTATTGGTCCAATTGACAGACCCAGGTAAGATTATATTGGTCCACTTGACAGACCCAGGTAAGATTATATTGGTCCAATTGACAGATCCAGGTAAGATTATATTGGTCCATTTGACAGACCCAGGTAAGATTCTATTGGTCCACTTGACAGACCCAGGTAAGATTCTACTGATCCACTTGACAGACCCAGGTAAGATTATATTGGTCCACTTGACAGACCCATGTAAGATTCTATTGGTCCACTTGACAGACCCATGTAAGATTCTATTGGTCCACTTGGCAGACCCAGGTAAGATTATATTGGTCCACTTGACAGACCCAGGTAAGATTCTATTGGTTCACTTGACAGACCCAGTAAGATTCTATTGGTCCACGTGACAGACCCATGTAAGATTCTATTGGTCCACGTGACAGACCCAGGTAAGATTATATTGGTCCACGTGACAGACCCATGTAAGATTCTATTAATTTATATTCACTTATGATTGCTGTGATAATAATACAATAAGTCCACACATGATTATAGATGTATAGCCCGTTATTTTCGCTGAGATGATCTTTTTGCGGGTCATCGCTTTGGTCGTGAAAATTAGATTCGTGAAATATTAAAGCAATGGGTGATCTATATAATTATTATACCGTCGACAGAATACTGACGGTGAGAGAAAGTCAAGTAATAGGTGGAGTCATCTAGGCGATAAAC
This sequence comes from Argopecten irradians, assembly GCF_041381155.1. Taxonomy (NCBI): domain Eukaryota; kingdom Metazoa; phylum Mollusca; class Bivalvia; order Pectinida; family Pectinidae; genus Argopecten; species Argopecten irradians. The sequence goes on along the minus strand of NC_091140.1, from coordinate 19,013,952 downwards.
CAGTAACTGACTATCGTAACCATTGAAGCCATATTGCAAAACTCAAATTTGCTGAAACATTGTTCCTCCTCACATCAGTCTAAATTCGCGAATATTTTTGTCTGCGAAAATAACCAAATATGTGGTAGATATTTATTATATATTTTAATCGATGGAACTTAATGAAATATTATTTTATGTTCTTCATTATTGGTTTGAAGGATTACAAGCATTCAGAAACGATTTTGTTCCATAATATGGAAAGGAAGGTACAAAACGGACCTGGCAGATGAAGACACTTGATTCCATCAGAGAGATGTTATGTCACACAAACCTAAGTAGCCTGAATGGTCACCATTACCAACATTGAAAAGTTTGAGTTTCTAATTTTATTTCAAGTTAAAAATATGAAAAATAATTAATTACATCCCGAAAACATTCCGTGGCACTATATTCTATATGGAATAAAGTACTGATTGCGCATGCGCCAAAGGCAAAATCAATTATTTTATATTATTTTTTGTGTTAATTAGCCATATATTCTCCAAATGATGAATATCATTTATGCTCTGTCGGCGGTGGAGCATCTTTAAAGATTTCGCGAAATTCGCTTAAAACCATAGCTATTTCATTTGTATTTGGCTCATTCAAGTACAGTTGATAGTAACAGTTAACCATCTGATCTAACAGAAGCCTTGCAGGTAGGGCGTTTAAATTGTACCTGCTGTCACTATTGCATGTAAAAGGCGACTAAATTTAGGATCTTATCATTTCTCTTCTTCTCTTCTTTCGGCGGCATGCTTCAATGATATAACACTATAAAAATGGTAACAGTTCCACTATACAAAAATACAAAACACGAACATACCGCTGTCTCCCAAAATAAGCACCTTGCACTTCACACACGCTACACACTGCATACATGGGAGGCCGTCCTTACATGACTCTAGCTGTTAAATTGACGTTAAAATAATCAAACAAACAATATTTTACAGATATGATCCACTCTCAGTGTACCATTGGTCAAAAATCCTCCGCTGAAGCGCTGAATACAAACACATCAAATTTATCCACCCATACAGGGGAAAATGAACGTCAATCATGATCATGTTTATTGCAAAGAAGTTAAAGAATGTTAATCTGACGAATCACAAGCCATGTCAACCAACTCATCGCGTGGTTGATGTACCAGATGATGGAAATTGTTTCTTTTCGTGTGTCAGTTATTAATGCATGGGAATTTCCATCACTCAAATGACCTTAGCCTCTTGATTTGTGAACATATATACAACAACTGGTATTTCTTTAAGGATTATGTTTTCTCTATACCATGACATACAAACACAAGAAACATACCGGACTGCAATGATAAACAAGCGTTGGTGGGCAACTAACGACACCAGTAAATAGTTTAATGTAAGAAGATGTAGATATTGTAGACATGTTCTGTATATATACGTATTTTCAACTAATATCATCTTGCACATTTTGAAATTTATCGTTAATTTCAAGAAAAAAACTTTCTGTCAAGTTTATCTGTTGTCAGGTTGGGGACTTCATACTATGGCAATATTCACTTTTTTCGTATTGTATAAATTCTGTCTTTCTAGAATATACTAACTAGAGCATAAACGCCACCTAGCAGCAAAATGTTCAGCCGATGAGCGTTATTGCCCAAATTTACACAGATCTACATTAGTTTGTCTTACTGGTATGCACATGGTAGCCATGGTCAATGTGGTGTTATTGACTTGGTTCCTTGAAGTGTCCTGTTGTATATGTATCTGTATGATGATCTTATAATTCGTATTGATATGGTCTTGTAGCTGGCGATCGCATATGTTAGTACTTCGCCCTAACCCTAATCCAAGGTGTCCAATGTAATCCCAGGTTCAATCCCACGTCACGGCGCCAGTTACACATGTTGCCCTGAGAGCGTACGTAAAATGGTATTGAGAATCTTAAAATATACTCACTGTACCACAATTTGAAAATATCCATTGAATATATCTATTGCTTTCCAGTAGACTTGGACATCCCAGTTCGTAAACGTTTGGCAATATATGATAAGTTGTATTGGATGCATTAGAGTGGAGAGCAACGTTGTTACTGTACCCCCAACTTATTTTTCGCGCTATTTTCGAAATTTAAGTGAAATAGCAAAGCATAAATCTCAGAAAGTTGATAAAAATAAGTAGTTATCAATAAGTCAGAAGTCGCACAATTAAATCACCGCGAACGTGTGACTCAATTGCACAAAAATGAAATATGATAATATAAGTATTATGCATAGACCACTTTTGAATGTTCAACTTTCCATAAAGCCATAACCGATTACTTTCCATACTTTGTATTTACATAGTAGGTCACATAACAGTCACGTCTCTATTAGTTCCCGCTAACCTGCTGTTGATTTCACTTTGCCTTGTTAGGGTGAGCCCAGTATAAACTGAATCCATCGTTGTGAAGTGAGTGAAGAGTTGTCAGAGGAAAGATATATTGTTTCCCCACATTCGCAGTATGAAAATCTACCCCGAACTGTTTCACATTGTTAAATAGTAGCCGGTTTTTATCATCTGCCTTAAGACACCCCATTCGCTCTCCTCTATGTCCATCTTTACGTAGTCCAATACTCGCTGTCAAAAATAGTATTAAATAAAAGATCAAATGGTATGGATTTGATATAGGTTTTGATTAAGTTCAAAATTATAAAGTCAAAGTAAACCTATACATAATCCAGTGAAACTACCACGAATCCTGGTTAAACTACATACAATCCAGGTGACTCTACACATAATACAGACGTTACTACAAAATTCCTGGTTAAACTACGTACAATCCAGTACACTACATATAATACATGATGGCATGAAATTTAATGTTGGTTACATGATTATGTAAGTATATTTTTTATATGATAAAATACAGATTTCTTTAAGAGTGATAATGATTTGCAAGGGCAAACCTGAAGGGGTTCGGGTTTGTTACGCTTGCTACTGAAGCTGGTAGGGAATTGAAGTCAGTGATGGTTCTTGGAATAACGAAAATCCGAAAACAATTTTTGTTGGCGTGAATTTGGTTGTATTTGTGTGCTCCTCATCATGTTCGTCAATCTCCTTGTAATAAGCTTTGTAATGGATTTATAGCCAGTTTTATTAATGTTTTTATGGAATATTATCAGTCAGTCTGGCTATTTTTCTTCTTTGGGCTACAGGTTCCCATTCTAGTGATTGTATCATGTTCCTGGTACAGCCAGGGTGTCTTGATCAATGGTCATTGTAGACAAATCGAACAGTCCTTCTTTGTTCTTTGTTTCTATGGAATATTACCAGTCTGGCTATTTTTCTTCTTTGGGCTAGGGGTTCCCATTCTAGTGATTGTATCATGTTCCTGATACAGCCAGGGTGTCTTGATCAATAGCCATTGTAGACAAATCGAACAGCCCTTCTTTGTATGTTCTCTATGGCTAGTCGACATTTTTATTCTGCTTTATATATACATCAATATGTAAAAAGTGTACAATACATACTTACATATGAGTACCATACATACTATATATCGTGCCTGATATCGTGAGCTCAAATGGGGACCATACACACCAAGAGTAGACTGGTCACCAAGTGTGTTTTTTCTCAGCTGACATTATGATATATACTACCTGCAGATCTACATGTATATAAAAGATATTGGAAGATAAAAATGTATTACAGGAATACTCATATTTGATTTTCAGCGAAATGCACTAAAATTTGATTAGAAATATTTCGATTTATAGCTATTGAATTATTCTACGTAAACCAAATATGCGTCCAACACACCCTACTATGCGCAAGTCGGTCTTTATATTTAACTCTAATTTCCTGCCTATTACCCGCACCAGGGCATAACCCGCGGGTTATAAGTCGATGTATTCCTTGGAAGTACAATCCATATTTGTTAGAGTAATTTCAGCTGGAAGGGAGTATAGGTTTATTCAAAGACATTCAAAAATTATCCATAGCACATTTTTGTTGTAAAAAAAGGTTTTAAATGCGAGAAATATAGCTCACATAAAAATACTTTTGCATAGGATGAGGTTTACTTGAGTAATTTTCTGTCAATTTGAAATAACTTACAACGTATAGCTCGCAAAATTTGCACATGTGAAATAGTTTCCACCGATAGCCCGCATCGGAAGATAGTCTGCATTAGATCCGGGATCCTTTGAATGCTTGCCGGGTTCCTATAAACCTTTGGTCTACTCGCCATAACTTATTCAGGTGTGGATCAGAAGAAAACGTATGACTACTTCCATCCGATTTGAAACCGGGAATACAACAGTAAAAGGGCATCGCAAAATAAAAGTTTTCGATTTGGCAGCGCTACGCCTAGTATTGGAACTCTTCTCGAACATACTTATTAGAGCACGAACGCCACGTAGCGTCAAAATTTCCTGAGTATTTTTTCATATAATGACTTTTCACGGTATACACGTTTCCATAAAGTCAATTTCCCCAATAAAATAGCCCCCCTTGCGAAATTTTGCATATTACAGTTTTTTTGCCCTTTTGGGTATTGATTGTTTTCTTTTCATACATTTTTCAGAAAAAAAGACATCATTTTCTGCCAATACTACAAGATAATACTATAATATGGAAAGACGGTACACCGCTGTAGTTTCAGATGACCAGAAAGTCGAACAAACGGTTGATACTGTTTTTCGACCTGAGTTACTTTGTTTTCTGTTTCGCCTGATTTTATTGTCAGTTTGTGACAGGTGTGAGAATGGCATGAGAGTACCAGTATTAAAATCAAATTTATTTGTATTAAAGTTTTATATATTGTAATATGTAAAGTGCTGATTGCACAGTGGGTGTATTACACATGGCACTTGTATATTATTTATGATATAAAAAGATGGATAATGTTCTTTCATACCTTCGAGTGTAATACTGGCTGGTCTCATGCAATACCGTACACTCGTGTCGACTGACGCTGTATTACATGGCTACCCATGCAATAAAGCCTCGTGACGTCACGGCGTCAACAAAAGAACTATTTTCTCGGTAAAATTTAAACATTTTTTCAGAAACTAGACTGGTTATACTATAAAAGATGCCAACCGAATTTGCGTTGAAAATACAACGTAATTTGCATGTATGGAGAACTGACTGAGCAGTCGCGGTTTTAACTTATAATTATTTCAAAATGGCGGGACAATCATAGTTGTAAAGTTTATAATAAAGCGAGAAGGTATGAAAGAAATATACTCTTTCATATGTTGATATGAAGGATAGGGATATTCTATCCGAGAGTAGAATATCCCTTTCCTTCATATCTACTAATGAAAGAGTCTTATAATACATCATATGTACCCCCCCCCCCCAAAGAAGTTAGTGCGGGTGTAAATGATTTTGATTTAGACACCAAGATCGACCGACTACTCCTCCTAAACTACCAGAGGGATTTCTACGACACATTGTTGTAATATTCTGTACGTAGTGTAGAAGTACGTTTATCTATATCGAAACAAGATACATCTACCTTTTTAGCCCACCATCATCAGATGTTGGGCTATTTTAAATCGCCTTTCGTCCGTGTTCCGTGGTCCGTCCGTCCGTCCGTAACAATTATTGTTACCGCTATTTCTCAAAAAGTATTAAAAGGATCTTTCTCAAATTTCATATGTCGGTTTCCCTATGACCCTAGTTAAGCATATTGCATTTTTGGACCGATCGGTCAACAAGATGTCCGACAGGCGGCCATCTTGGATTTTGATAATGAAAGTTTGTTATTGCTGTTTCTCAAAAACCACTGCAGGGATCTTTCTCAAATTTCATATTTAAGTTCCCCTAGGGCCTTTGTTGTTCATATTGCATATTAGGACTGATCGGTCAATAAGATGGCCACCAGGCGGCCATCTTGGATTTTGATAGTTTAAGTTTGTTACCGCTATTTTCCCACAAGGGATCTTTCTTAAATTTCATATGTAGGTTTCCCTAGGGCCCCAGTTGTGCATAATTCGTTTTGGGACTAATCGGTCAACAAGATGGCAATGCGTGAGTAACGACATTCTTTTTTTACTACAAATCTTATTCAGAAACGACGAATTGAACGACGAAAATGTTCCTAATGGAAATCCAATAATAGAAACCATAAACTTTACAGATAATCAGCAAATATATTAACAATAATCAATATTTATTTGCTTTCATACTAAATCCAACTTTCTGATTGGCAGATTCTTTTTCTTCATCCTACTATGAAGAAAACATCTGAGAACGGCACAAAAACCTGACGTTATCCTGACGTCATAATAGAGGAGTCGACGTTGAATCAATGGAATCGTACGTCTAAACGTATTTTACATAATCTAGTAGTCTGAAAATGAATTATAAGCATTGATGTAATTGTTTTGTAAACTTTATTGGTTTATGAAATAAATTTGTTCTCAAACTTATGTGAGAATCCGCTAAAGAAATCTAAACTCGTATCATAAATCTAATAGGAAGGAAAACTCATGGCAGATCCTTTATGTACAATACCACACAATCAATCAATTTTACATCATCTTTGACGCACACCTGTACATACATGATATCTTAAGTGAATACACATTTTATGTTGGCTCTTACATATGTGATACAAGATTTTGTTTCACTTTCCTAGCCGGAACTATACTTCCAAGGGGAATTGCCCTTTCACATAAACATTTAAGACGGACTCCCCTCTCGATGTCTTTCCATGTCGATAAACAGTTCAGCACCTGTGTCTAAATGCATTTCTAAATACCATGCTAACATGTTAAAAGTAGATTGAATCAGTTCATTTCCCTGTGTTAATTGTTCAAGATGCGATGATAAGTGTATTATAACTGCTAAGCTAATAACGTTTGCGACTATACTGAATTATCAAACTCATGCAACATGTATATTTTATCAAAGATATCGACCTTTTTGATCAAGATGAGTACCGGTAAAAAGCTATGTACAAAGCTGACAAAATGTCCCACCATCTTTGATATATGAAGCCACTATACATCAATCTACATCAATGACATCAAGATTATCGTAATATTCACATCTGAATGTATAAGAAAACAGGGGGGTTCATGTCATGACATCAACTTGTATAGCGCATTATTTTCTGTCTTCTTCTTGCATATTACTGAGTTATCCCCCTTACAAATAGGTATAATCGCAAGCCGCCATTTTGTTAATGAACTACGCCATTATCGCAGAAAATAGGTTCCAAGACTTCACCTATTAGCACGAGTAAATATCAGAAAAATCTTTAAATATAGACAATTATATATATTAATCCTATACACACATCCATAATGTACATACTACTGTACATAGTATTACATATAATTGTTGATCAAAAATTTATGTTGACATAATATAATTCATAGCAGCACGACACCTGTCGTTCGGCATATTTTGACTTTCTAATATTAGTCTTCAATTGATTTGGATGCGACCAGAAAAGCCTAAATCCTAATTCGTGTAACTTGTTCAATATTTTAAAATACTTGGCAACCACAGTAAAATAGCCACGATCAACCTTGAAATGAAACTCAATATACAGCTGTCGAACATCTTTTAGAACACCGGTTTCCAACATGTCAGGAAAAGCAATCCATTCCGAAAACTCGATGTCCATTTTTAAGATGTCAATTGGTCGCTGAAACATGCAAAATAATTACAAATGAAAGAGACATTTCACGAGCGTCTGGAACATCGAGATATATAACAATAGTTCTTATCGGAAATTGCACAGATAGAGGGATACATTATTAATTGGTGCTGATTAGACACTCAATCCAAATGAAACTATGTGAATCACTTCTAACAACTAGTAGAACTGTGAATCAGTTGTAACAACTAGTAGAACTATGAATCACTTGTAACAACTAGTAGAACTGTGAATCAGTTGTAACAACTACTAGAACTGTGAATCACTTGTAACAACTAGTAGAACTGTGAATTACTTGTAACAACTAGTAGAACTATGTGAATCACTAGTAACAACTAGTAGAACTGTGTGAATCACTTGTAACAACTAGTAGAACTATGTGAATCACTAGTAACAACTAGTAGAACTGTGTGAATCACTAGTAACAACTAGTAGAACTGTGTGAATCACTAGTAACAACTAGTAGAACTGTGAATCACTTGTTATAACTAGTAGAACTGTGAATCATTTGTAACAACTAGTAGAACTGACAAAATCACTAGTTACAACTAGTAGAACTGTGAATCACTTGTAACAACCAGTAGAACTGACTAAATCACTAGTAACAACTAGTAGAACTGTGAATCACTAGTACAACTAGTAGAATTGTGAATCACTTGTAACAACTAGTAGAACTGTGAATCACTTGTAACAACTAGTAGAACTGTGAATCACTTGTAACAACTAGTAGAACTGTGAATCAGTTGTAACAGCTAGTAGAACTGTGAATCAGTTGTAACAACTACTAGAACTGTGAATCACTTGTAACAACTAGTAGAACTGTGAATCAGTTGTAACAACTACTAGAACTGTGAATCACTTGTAACAACTAGTAGAACTGTGAATCAGTAACAACTGTTAGAACTGACTGAATCACTAGTAACAATTAGTAGATCTATGAATCACTTGTAACAACTAGTAGAACTGTGAATCATTTGTAACAACTAGTAGAACTGTGAATCACTAGTAACAACTAGTAGAACTGTGAATCACTTGTAACAACTAGTAGAACTGTGAATCACTTGTAACAACTAGTAGAACTGACTGAATCACTTGTAACAACTAGTAGAACTGTGAATCACTTGTAACAACTAGTAGAACTGTGAATCACTTGTAACAACTAGTAGAACTATGTGAATCACTTGTAACAACTAGTAGAACTGTGAATCACTAGTAACAACTAGTAGAACTGTGAATCACTTGTAACAACTAGTAGAACTGTGAATCACTTGTAACAACTAGTAGAACTGTGTGAATCACTTGTAACAACTAGTAGAACTGTGAATCACTTGTAACAACTAGTAGAACTGTGAATCACTTGTAACAACTAGTAGAACTGACTGAATCACTAGTAACAACTAGTAGAACTGTGAATCACTAGTAACAACTAGTAGAACTGTGTGAATCACTTGTAACAACTAGTAGAACTGTGAATCACTTGTAACAACTAGTAGAACTGACTGAATCACTAGTAACAACTAGTAGAACTGTGAATCACTTGTAACAACTAGTAGAACTGACTGAATCACTAGTAACAACTAGTAGAACTGTGAATCACTTGTAACAACTAGTAGAACTGACTGAATCACTAGTAACAACTAGTAGAACTAAATGAATTACTAGTTACAACTAGTAGAACTGTGAATCACTTGTAACAACTAGTAGAACTGACTGAATCACTAGTAACAACTAGTAGAACTGTGAATCAATAGTAACAACTAGTAGAACTGTGAATCACTTGTAACAAATAGTAGAACTGTGAATCACTAGTAACAACTAATAGAACTGTGAATCAGTTGTGACAACTAGTAGAACTATGTGAATCACTAGTAAAACTAGTAGAACTGTGAATCACTTGTAACAACTAGTAGAACTGTGAATCAATTGTAACAACTACTAGAACTGTGAATCACTTGTAACAACTAGTAGAACTGTGAATCAGTAACAACTGTTAGAACTATGTGAATCACTAGTAACAACTAGTAGAACTGTGTGAATCACTAGTAACAATTAGTAGAACTGTGAATCACTTGTAACAACTAGTAGTAGAACTATCACATAACTATGAATCACTTGTAACAACTAGAAGAACTGACTGAATCACTAGAAACAACTAGTAGAACTGTGAATCACTTGTAACAACTAGTAGAACTGACTGAATCACTAGTAACAACTAGTAGAACTAAATGAATCACTAGTTACAACTAGTAGAACTGTGAATCACTTGTAACAACCAGTAGAACTGACTGAATCACTAGTAACAACTAGTAGAACTGTGAATCAATAGTAACAACTAGTAGAACTGTGAATCACTTGTAACAAATAGTAGAACTGTGAATCACTAGTAACAACTAATAGAACTGTGAATCAGTTGTGACAACTAGTAGAACTATGTGAATCACTAGTAACAACTAGTAGAACTGTGAATCACTTGTAACAACTAGTAGAACTGTGAATCAATTGTAACAACTACTAGAACTGTGAATCACTTGTAACAACTAGTAGAACTGTGAATCAGTAACAACTGTTAGAACTGACTGAATCACTAGTAACAATTAGTAGAAATGTGAATCACTTGTAACAACTAGTAGAACTGACTAAATCACTTGTAACAACTAGTAGAACTGATGAATCACTTGTAACAACTAGTAGAACTGTGTGAATCACTTGTAACAACTAGTAGAACTGACTGAATCACTAGTAACAACTAGTATAACTGTGAATCACTAGTAACAACTAGTAGAACTGTGAATCACTTGTAACAACTAGTAGAACTGTGAATCACTTGTAACAACTAGTATAACTGTGAATCACTAGTAACAACTAGTAGGACTGACAGAATCACTAGTAACAACTTGTAGAACTGTGAATCACTTGTAACAACTAGTAGAACTATGTGAATCACTAGTAACAACTAGTAGAACTATGTGAATCACTAGTAACAACTAGTAGAACTATGTGAATCACTAGTAACAACTAGTAGAACTGTGAATCACTTGTAACAATTAGTAGAACTGTGAATCACTAGTAACAACTAGTAGAACTGTGAATCACTTGTAACAACTAGTAGAACTGACTGAATCACTAGTAACAACTAAGTAGAATTGTGTTAATCATTACTACCAGCTAGTAGAAATGTGTGAATCATTAGCAACAACTAGAAGAACTATGTGAATCACTTGTAACAACTAGAAGAGCTGTGTGAATCTTTCTAGCAACAAATAGTAGAACTATGTGAATCGTAACAGCTGGTATAACTACAAATATCCAAATATTCCAAATTTCAAACTAGGGAAAAACAGCAAATATTACCATTCAGCTGAACAATCGCATCATAGAATAATGTCAATGGACTTTTCCCAGCAAAACCAAAAAATAACAGAATGAAACCAGTAAAAATAATGATTAATTCCCGATAAATACTATTTGTTTATTAACGTCGTTGAGGAAACGAACATAACATAAACATGTTTTGGTGAAAAAGAGTTGAAATATGATTACTGATAAAATATTGCTGCTTACAGAACGCTGGTCATCAAAATATAAAATGAACTAAATGAGTAATGTGCTTTAATAAAGATCCATGGACTAATTGTACAAAAATTGTATTCGTCCACAAAATTGTATACCACAACTTTTTGTACAAAACGGTCTTCATTGGTATACATCAACAATCATTACATCAAGTATTCATAAAAAACATAAGATATGTAATAAGAGACACAATGGTCTGAATGGTCATCTGTAAACATTGGCAACCGTTAAGTAGGAAAATACTTTTTTTAAGTTGTGACTATTACATCCATCAGGAACTTTGAACACACAAGAAATGCTTTGTGGTGTCTAAAATAACACCACTTTTTGGGCTGCCCTTCCTTTATATTCAGACAAATTTTCAGCGCCAGTAGAAAAGGAGAATAATAAAATGTGTTTTACAACAAGGTGTTTTGCGGACCGACCCTACCAAATAATAACACTTGCTCAGATTCATCTCGGGATCGTTTCAGGAAAGTTTCTGCTAATCATCACGGGTAAAAACGGTTAAAACTTGAGCAGAACTTCATAATATGCTTTAAAAGATTGCGGTTGTCTGGTTATTTCTCGTCGGGTTGGGACTCTGTCATGATCATTTCTGGCAAGTTTCAGTTGAATCGCCCTGGTTAAACTTGAAAAGTTCAAAAAGTGTTTTGAGATGGAGGTTATGACGGCCATCTTGGATTTCGAATCTACCCGAACACTTGGTCGGGACCATGTCAGGACAATTTCAGGCTAAATTAAGCTTAATCTCACCGATATCCTTTCGACGGCCAGCAGGATTCGAACCTGACTCAATTATGATAGTAGGTTGTAACAAATGTCATTTATGAAAGCAGTTTGCATCTAAATTTCGGTTTGATGCCATTTTAACGATAATAACAAACAGTATACACTGCAAAAAGCAAAAACAGTCACCGGAAGGTCCCTAAAGGTCACCACGCACGGAACTTTTTTTAATCGGTGCTATTTTCCCCTTTTTCCCCTTTCTCTCTATTTTCTCTTACTTTGATATCTCTTCTATCGTTTAAGATCATCTGCCTGTCTGTATCTTGATAAAGCTCACAACGACAGGTTTTCGGGCACATACTAAAATCCGGATTTCATACCTCAATTTTTGACTTATTTGGGCACGTTCAAAGGTGATTTGTGACGTCACTAATGCATAGTGATGAACATGTCCTTTTCAAAAATCTAGTATTTAGTTTTCAAGGGTCTCAGTTGGGCTTTAGAAGGGTGCATGAAATGAGGCAAATGCATAATTACGCATAAATACGATACGGCCGTCCAAAGGTTATAACATGAAAAGAAGTTCAAAATGTATTTTGAAGATTTGAGGCCGTGGCGGTTTTTAATGCGAGGAATTATATAGCCCGCTGTTTGGTAAAAAACCAATGCCTGCGGTATGGAAGTTTGTTAGATACTTACATTGGTATGTCCAAGTGACGTCCGGATCGATTTCATGTTCATCATATTCCACTGGATACCTCTCTTTTCGATGGCGCCATTTTTATCGGACAAACCAAGGTTGTGGTACCATTGTAGTTTGGAACGTCTATGGTCTGTCAGTCCAATACTAAGAACACAACATGTCGATTCGTAAGAGAGGCTATGTTAAGGAGGTTACGGAAATGTAATCGCTACTATAATGATGAAAAGTCTAACATATCAATAAAGTCGTGTTCAAAATCTTAAAATCACCAGAGGAAAATTTACAGAAAGTATTTATTTGCATCAAAAAGATACTACAGATCTATGTAGATCTATGTTTTTCCCAGAAATGCGTTTTTTGTGCTTCAATGATATCAATGATATTGTCAAACTTGATTGTATGTCCATTTTAGATCAAAATACAATCTTAATTTAAGATAGTTTATTATCAGACGGACACTGTACAAAATATCGCCTTGCCAGAACATATAAGATAAATTAAAGAATCTGGTGCGATCTTGATTACTTTCCCTGTCGATTCATTCCTTCAGTACCGAGGGAAACAATGGAAAGTAACTCCGAATGAATTATCATTTTATTTAGTATTTAATGCAACGATTAGTTTTCATAAAAATAAAATCTGTGTTTTTTCAGTAAATGCAACTTATACACGTAGCTTATGTTATGCAGCAACGAATACTGATAATTAAAAAATAACGATTGTTACCGCTGTTGTTACTCTGTTGTAAACCATCTATAAATGAAAATCTCTTTTAGCTGAAATATTTTACCGTGATATTTTTTTCGCCATTTCTAATAATTCGGGGCATAAGCTTAATCTTATACACGCAAACAGTTTATTTTACAGTGTATTAAACTGCTTGATAGCACCCCAAACAATACATACCTTGGATCAAAGCTGTGCACTTCACACCCGAACCGCGAAGCTATTCTATCATCAAATGACCAGTCATCTTTTATCCTTCAATAGAACAGATGAAACGATGTGATAAATAACAATTAATCATTTTTTATTGAAATGAGCTTTTTCATTGGTTTAAGTTTTATTTAATCATCAAATGAAAAAGCGTCACCGTTTGTAACGTCGGCTTTGATTGGCTGATATAACGGGCTTAAGGATGTATTCTTCTGTGGTTTCAGTCCCGTTAAAGTCTCGTTTCGACATAGATCAAAAACGTTATGAGATTTTCAAATACGATTTATCAATATCTGTAACATGTGGTCTGGAGCAAATTTTGTCAAAAAATTACATTTCTATTTTTAGTAGATTTTTTTACACAGCGATTTTTAGAAATGGCCCATTTGGCGGCCATTTTGAAATTGTGTCTTTTTTGGCTTTGAGAAGAGCCATCGTTTTCCCATTTTTTACTTAAATTGTTTTAACTTAAATCATCACAGCGTCAGCATTTTCAGCTGTATCGATTTAATTTTTGCTGTAAATCTTCACTGGGTTCATGTTAATTAAAATATTGAACATTAATGTGTGAAATGATACACTTTTGTCACTTTATTTTTACATTTAATGGTAATTTGAGCACTTTTATTTTTCAGTCAAAAATATTGAAAAATAACATATATTTAAATGGGGCAAAAAAGTAAGCACACGGACCCCCCATTTTTCTGCCTGATTAAGAAAGAACAACCCTTTCCCTATTGATATGCAAACTATTGACAAAAGTTTAATACCAGAACTTTTTCTATAAAGTATTAAATTTGACAAAAAATGGCTGAAAATGGTGCATTTTGGAGCTCAAAATTAAGGGGTAGGGGTAGCATATGTTGTTATTTTGAGAAAAAATATGACTCTTATTAATCATAACTGATATATTTTTAATGAAGACTACTGGAAAATAAATTCTACAAACATCCATACATATCAAACACCTCATTAGGAAATTATGGCTTTAAATTCTAGTGTATGTGGTCAAAACGGCGAAATTCCAATAAAATCCACTATTTTGTCATTTTGGTATCTTTGAGTGACAATAACTCAAAAACGAGCACACGGACATATGTTTTTTCTTCCATTTTCTTTCATGGTATGAACTCCTCTTTCCAAAAATTTATATGAGAAAAAAAGTTTAATACAAGAAAATTTTGACTTCTCAGAGGAGTACACCCTTAATAATTACTTTAAAAAAAAATCCCCGAATAAATTTGAATATAGTGGTTTGGATCAAGTGTTTACTTTACGACCACAAGAGATATATCTAATACTTACCCGAATGAGTAGACTAAACATGGCGAGCAAGGTCTATATTTATCATCGACACACACATCCCAGCCGCCGTCGCCAATATTACCAACCCGTAATAACTCTCGACAGAGGACCTCGCTCGACAGCAGGTAACTATGGCAACATTTAAACAGAGTATTTATCAAAGTAACGTATACTGAAAAAATCCTGGGTGCCAGTGATGATTTTCATATGTTAATGCACTTATTGACATTGTCGATTGCTATTGCTCCTTTGGTCTTGAAATTGACAACTAAAGTTATTTTTCTTTCTATAGCAATCTATATTGCTGTACAATTAGACAAACAGGTTAATACAGCTACATGTATATAGTCAGCATTGTTTATCTAGTGTTTACTATGGTAATTCGGTGATAACTGTTGGGTATTTTTTCTGTACTAAAACATGTAAACAATAAGTTAAAATGACAGGATATATATATTTTATACATAAATCATTTGTTTTCGCGTCAACATCAATAGATGAACGTGAATTAAAACTGTGTACACTTTGTGATAAGAAATTGGTAGGTTTTATATAACTTGGTTTGTTGGTGTCCGATCTCTATATTAGTTTGAAGTTAGACAAATTTGGTCTACATTTGCATTGGTGTCCATAGACCATATGTTTTTTATCTTTCTTCTTTATAAGTAAGGAATCGAATGTTCATGAACCTTGGCCCTGGTTCGATTCTGCATACACTTTAGGGATTCTCTCGATATGTTCATTGTTAGTTTCGATAACAACTTACAAATGTATTTATTTATTGTTTCTACATGCACATCCTACATATAGGGATTGGATTGCGCTTTTATGTTAACCATGCTTGTATGGAGCAATTCCTCTAAGAATATATTCTATGGGTTAGCGCCCCATATTGAATATATTCTTAGAGCAATTGCTCCATACAAGCTTGGTTATCATAAAAGCGAAATCCAATCCCTATATTTACACTCATACGACTTTTTTTATTTATATTTTATGCTATAAAATCGTCATTTGAATTTGACGTAATTATTCAATAAAAGTCGGTCAAAAGTGGGAGGAGCTAACTCAATTGAACAGCGAAAGATGACTCTTCACGTAAGGTAAACTTATTCATCCGCGACGACAACAAAGTTCAAAATTTCATTGTAAAATAAACATGGCAAACAAAGTCAATTTCAGAGAAAATTTTATTTCATCAGATCAAAACTTTAAATAAATATATATTAACTTTTGCTAAAAGTTAGTATATAGCGTAATAACATAAAGAATTTGTACTCGACCACATGTGTGAACTCGGTGACCGTTTTTGTGCATCGAGGCGAAGCTGACGCACGCTTACACACTGGAGTTTGCCGAAGTTGTCAAAACACCGATGTTTAAGTAGCTTAACGTGTTTGAGATTGATGTCTGACTTGACGATATTACATGCTTGGGAGCCATGTGATTATATAATCTACGCTTAGATACATCGCCATCTACAGCCGGAACATTTTCACTTGTGTTCGATGGGTAATGTATTTGTGGATATTTTTCCCGTTTCTTTATACAATTGTTTTTTTTAAATGTTTGTATCATATATAAATATAAAACATATATGTATTTTTTTTACATTTTCCCAAAATTCTATGAAAAACAACAATATACACGTAATGTTGTGTCAAAATGTAAACAAAGCCATGTGTTTCTTTTAAAAAAAAGTAGCCCCTTTAAGTTGCATAGAACATTTTCATACACAAGTTCAAAGTTCAATGTTACCATGCAGTTATGGTAAACAAAATCGGCTAGTACTTGCGTATAGTAAACAAGCCTAGCAAGTGTAAATATATAATTGTGGTGAATTGGCCAAATTATTTACATACCTGAACAATTTACTCATCACCGTCTTTTCCGTCCTATTTGTAATTTTATCCGATTTAGGAATGGTAATTGGGTCATCTACTCTTCTTTCTCTCATCTGGTACAAAAAAACAACAGCATGTTTGTTAGACTACAAAAGTATTGACTTCAGAAGTCTTGACTATAAAAGTATAGATCATTCGTCAATTCATATGAAGTAATATAAATATATCATTATATTGACAATTTTTCGAGTAGACGAAAACACAAATTCCGTTTATTTCCCTATATTTTATCTATAAGGGCTTGAAACGTACTAATTTTAGCGCTGTCAAATTTTAGGCCTGTATATGAATTGGCGCTTCAAAGGCAACGCGAAAGCGCTAAAATAAAACTACCACTGAAAAAAAGTACGTTTGAAGTATCCAATGAACTATTTGAAAAAAACCAACAAACGTTATTTCAATGAGCGAGAGAAATCATACCAAGTTCAGCGTATATCCGCCCGTACGCCAAGGATTGTTTTCAAAAATATGGCGTTGATCTCGTCCAAAATGGAAGATTCTAAACCCTTCCTCGTACAGGGCTTTTAGTATGAGTATATGTTTAGTGTAGCTTTCACCGGACGTGACGTTATTCACTAAAAGGAAGTCCACAGACAACTGATCGACGTGACGTAGAGCCCCTCGTTTGAGTAGTCCATCAGCAATGACGCCCGAGTCACCACCATTTATAATGAGGACGTCGATTCTGTCCTGGAATTTATAAATCTATGATTATATATACTGTAGACATGGATAGTTTTATATGTACTCCAAACATGGACATTTTCGAGCTGAAACATTTTGCTAAGTCAGCATTCAAACTGTTCGTGTAGTGATAATTTTCCAACTATATAATTTAGTCTAATTATAAACTCCTTCGCGAAGTGAAAACTTTCCCACTATATAAGTTTGTTAAATTTTCCCACTTCATAACTTAGTCTAATCATAAATTCCTTCGCGTAGTGATGATCTCCCACTCTAGAACTTAGTCTAATTATAAACTTATTTGTGTTATGAAAATTTCTTCACTATATAACTTAGTCTAATTTTAAACTTCTTCCCGTAGTGATAATTTCCCCACTGTATAACTTAGTCTAACTATAAACTCCTTCACGTAGTGATAATTTCCCCACTGTATAACTTAGTCTAATTTTAAACTCCTTCGCGTAGTAATAATTTTCCCACTGTATAGCGTAGTCTAATTATAAACTCCTTCACGTAGTGATAATTTTCCCACTGTATAACTTAGTCTAATTATAAACTCCTTCACGTAGTGATAATTTTCCCACTATATAACTTAGTCTAATTATAAACTCCTTCACGTATTGATTTTTTTTTCAATGTATAACTTAGTCTAATTATAAACTCTTCGTGTAGTGATAATTTTCCCACTGTATAATTTAGTCTAATTATAAACTCCTTCCTAATAATAATTTCACCACTATATCACTTAGTCTAATTATAAACTCCTTTGCGTAGTGATAATTTTCCTACGGTTTAACTTAGAATAATTTTAAACTCCTTAGCGTAGGGATAATTTCACCACTATATAACGTAGTCTAATCATAAATTCCTTCGAGTAGTGAAAATTTTCCCACCGTATAACTTAGTCTTATTATAAACTCCTTCGTGTAATGAAAATTTCTTCACTGTATAACTTAGTCTAATTATAAACTCTTCGCGTAGTGATAATTTCCCCACTGTATAACGTAGTCTAATTATAAACTCCTTCGCGTAGAGATAATTTCTCCACCGTGTAACTTAGTCTTATTATAAACTCTTCGCGTAGTGATAATTTCCCCACTGTATAGCTTAGTCTAATTATAAACTCCTTCGCGTAGTGATAATTTCCCCACTGTATAACTTAGTCTAATTATAAACTCCTTCGCGTAGTGTTAATTTCCCTACTGTATAACTTAGTCTAATTATAAACTCCTTCGCGTAGTGATAATTTCCCCACTGTATAACTTAGTCTAATTATAAACTCCTTCGCGTAGTGATAATTTCCCCACTGTATAACTTAGTCTAATTATAAACTCCTTCGCGTAGTGATAATTTCCCCACTGTATAACTTAGTCTTATTATAAACTCCTTCGAGTAGTGAAAATTTTCCCACCGTATAACTTAGTCTTATTATAAACTCCTTCGTGTAATGAAAATTTCCCCACTGTATAACTTAGTCTAATTATAAACTCCTTCCTGTAGTGATAATTTCCCCACTGTATAACTTAGTCTAATTATAAACTCCTTCGCGTAGTGATAATTTCCCCACTGTATAACTTAGTCTAATTATAAACTCCTTCGCGTAGTGATAATTTCCCAGCTGTATAACTTAGTCTAATTATAAACTCCTTCACGTAGGGATAATTTCCCCACGGTATAACTTTGTTTAATTATAAACTCCTTCTCGAAGTGATTATTTTCTGCTGCACATCTTTCGTCTAAATATAAACGTATTGATATGTTTGCGAGTGGATCCATTCGCGGAGATTTAAGAAAGCGACATCAGGGAAAACTTCACCGGGAAAAACCTATTGCGAATAATTTCACATTTGTTTCATCATGTTATATGGATTATAAGAAAAAATAATTGAAAAGACATAATTTGACCGTATCATCAGTTTGCGTGATTGTTACATGCCATGAACACGAATTTATATGTCAGAATTGTTTTTTTCGTTATTCTATGCCTTTATTGTACTTTAATAATAGTAATAAATTTTATTTGAACTTGATTACATATTGAGCTTAGCAGCTCGTCTTGCACATGATTAAGATAGAAACATACATTACACACATATATATACAATAAACATGTATACTTTAAACATTATCATTGTAACAGTTAAAATTAGTAATGAATCTGGATTTTACCTCCACAGTCAATTGGTCTGTCAGAGGTATGTCTTTTTTCAAACTCGCAAGTTCATTTCGCATATCACTGAAATTTACAAAACAAAATAATAAATAATATCTTTCATAAATAAGATCACAGAACACATTGGAACAGTGCTGTAAAAGAGAGTCATTCTACGTGTAGGAACAGGTTTGTCAAAATTACATTTTGAAGGTTATATACCTACCTGGCTTTTATACGTTTTATTCCACATTTATAAATGTTTTCGACATCACGCTCAAAGAAGGTGCTGACTTTACCATCCCTGTAATAAAGGTTAAGGTTAAAACGAAAGCTCACAATAATCGTGTCATGTACAATTCCCAGTGATCAGAATGTATTGCATCTATGTATCCTCAATTTTCAGTAAATGTTCCGAATACGTAAAAAGACGCTACATGTCAATTTGACATGAAAAAAATATTTACCTAAAATTTACCTAAAATTGATATCAGTTTTACATGAATTTTTTTTTCAGGTCATGAAATTGACCTGAAGTCACATAAATTCAATTCGGGTCACTTTCAGGTCAATTCTACCTGAAATTTACATTAATTCACCTTAATTCAGGTTAAATTCACCTTGAATTCAGGTCAATTTCAGGTAGTTTCTACCTGAAATTCACCTAAACATTTTCTTCATGTGAAATTAAGGTCAATTTCATATAAATTTCAGGTCAAGGTTTTGACCTAAAATGACTTTTTGTTCGTTATAGGTAAATTTAACCAGAAAAAAATCATCTGTAATTGACTGGAAATTGACATGAAACTACCTGAAGACTAAGGCAGTCTTAAGTAAAGACTTACTGAGCCAATCAAAGATTACGTTAAAAGAAGTAACATCATTTTGATTGGCTAAGCAAAAACTTCTAAAAGTCTCAGTTTGTTTCATTATCCTGGGGCCAGATGATTAAATTAAACGTTTTCTCCTCTAAATTATCAAACCGTTATATCCACTATACATTTTCTTTCCAGAAAATAGAAGCAACAATAATTACAAATCGGGATAAAAACAATTTAAAAAAATGTGCGATTGCTCACAGCAATTATTCCTTCAAATAAGTTTTATTGAATTAACCAACTGTTAGTGGTATTGCAATTCAAGAGCTACAAGGAACAAGATGTCCCGAGTGACGTCATTATACTCACGTGATCAGGTACACGAGACATTTGCCGTTTGTAGAGAAGCCCGAACACGCGTACCGACCCGAAAGCACACCTCCAATCATATCTTTGTTGTGGCAGAGAAATTGCAACGTGTTCATGTACCTAAAATACAAAATGGATTCCTGTCACACAAGTAGCAGAACATCTTGTTCACATATTGGTACCTCCGAGAGACATATGTAATGCATTACGTGTTTAATATAATAGCATATGTTAACAAACTTATATTGAGAACTTTAAAAAAGCTAAACTTAACTTTAAATAACCATGTTAATCAATAAGAAAATATTTCAATATCAAAACTTATTTTATACGATGAATGGAGGATGACAAAAATATTTTCTGAATTTGACACGAATTTACCATAGCGTTGCTGGCGTTTTGGTAAAAGATGGCCTTTTAAAACAATACACAGTTACTAAACTACAAGTAGACGACAGTATTGATGAAATGAAACCTAAACTTCATATGTTTAAAGACCATTGACCTAATGTGAAGTCTAAATATAAGCAATATTGGAAGAATAATTTGAGTAAACAATGGGTAAAAGTCACATCTACAGAAAAAAAAACCTTACAATTCAATGGTCATGGGAACACGAAACGATTACTGAAAGATGTTTACTATGCTCAACGTAAAAACTCAACGAGCAAACTGAAGTCAGAAAGGTCGTATTTGCGTGGATGATATATTCTCACGTTAGCCGGTTTAACGTTGAAAATGGACCTCCGTTGAAAATTGACCTCGAGCCATTTTTCAACGTTGAGAACTGACCGGCGTAGGGCATTGCATCAAACAACAACTTACCTATGGTAGATCTCTGCGATCATCTCTCTAGGCAACTGCCCTAAACTCTTAGCATTAACGTCTTTGAGGCCACTTTGCACGATTCGGCGTATTTCCTGGTGGTCTGCGGGTTTGATTGTTAGAGCGGCATCCTGGCGTATTTCTTTTTGAAGAATGTCGTCGTCTTTGAAAAGATCTACCTGGAAAATAATGACGTGACACAAGAAAATAAAATCAAATTTAACGTATTATATGTATATATCTTATATTTCATTTTTTATATTATTTTTTTATGTTGTATCATTTTTATATTACATAATTCTTATAATATATTATTTTTATATTATATTTTTATATTATATTTTTTATGTTATTATTATTTGCTGATCAAGTGTATCCTGGATATCCAAGATCAAGACCTATAGGGACCGCAGAATCAAACCAAAAATAGATTTCTGGAAAACCCACGTTTAGACACAAGGTTCCATGGAGAGGTGAATGTAGGGTACATCAGTTTCAAATGTTTAATTTGTCGGTAGGGCAATACATGTGCATGTAACATATGTTAGGAAAATTTAAAATTCTGTCAAGTTTGTTTCTGACAGGTGGAGGTAATCAATAATGGAATTTTGTGAAAAGTTGGGTCAATTTTTGGTGCGGAATTTAACACAAGATGGCACCCCCACCTTAAGGTTTAGCAAGATATTAGACCTTCATTAAAATCAGTGACGGTTGACCAGACTTGAATATCTAACCTGGACGGACATGGCAAACATTGTCGTCTATGAGAAATCATTTGGTTTTGCGGTCTCATTTATTGCAGGAGTGAGAATACATGTCTACACATACAGTAAACAAGGAAAAGAACAGTCATCGTATTTTGTGTATTTTTATTCTTCATAGATAACGAGCGGATCTACTTAGTTCCGAAAATATTCTATTCTCAATCAGGCGTGATGGAATACCTTACTAGTATAATGTGAGTTTATACGGAAACTTACACATTTGAACACTGCGAACGCTTCCATTCACATCATCAAGCGTAATTTCAATAACTGAAGTAAATTAATTTCCAGTTGTTGTAAACAAAGATCTATTGAATATGGATAAACTCACATTGTTAAGTGCATATTGCAAAGCAGAGGTGGGTCCCGGTACCGTAGCAGTGAGAAACACATGTTGTTTCGTGTACCGTCCAAATAGTAAACACATAATGAAGACAGAGCCCAGGGCCACTAAGGCAAACTTGTGTAAAAAGGTAAGCCTCATCTTGATGTTTCTATGAATAAAGATATAGAAGAAATAATACAATTGATGCAATGTTGATTTTGATATGAAAATTTAAATTATAAACAAAACGTATAAAAGAATAGTATAACAGTTTCACGACCATCTTTTCTACGATTACGAAGTCATTCTTCTTCTCTATATTAAATTTACAACTTTTTGCAGAACTATAGGATTCTGGATTTTTCCTAGAAAATTGGCCATATGTTAGAATAGTGCATATTCATACGAAAGGTGGTGATAATACTACGTCTCCTGTATGGGCAAATTGTTTACATCAGTTTTGGATTTATGACTTTTAAAGCGGAATAAGAATAATAACCTGTTTACTGGAGATTTAAAAAATAAAAATCTCTACAATTGTCTTGTTTTACTCTAAGAAAGCATCAGATCTTGCTTATAAAATAAACCTTTGAACCAAATTAATTGAAGAATTATTTCAGGGAATTGGATATTGAAAAGTATAAAAATTAAACTTGCATTAAGAGAAAAAAAGCATATATCATAAAATATCGAAATTAGCAAATTAACAAAATTGGGCTCTTTCAAGGCGTATTATTTCCCGATTTTGTAAGGTCTGTTTGTGAACTCAACTTTATAAATGAAAACTGTCCATCTATTGAATAACGCATGATCACCATTCTTATATTGATGAACACAGAAGCTATGAATCACCAGGTGCATTACAATTTTTGTTAAATGATTTGTAGAAGTATATTGATAAATAACTTATTTCAGAATTATGAATTATTTCAATATTTAGGGTCATTCTGTTTTAATTTGTTTGTGACACGTGTATAGCCGGTTATTAGATTCTAGAGTACACAGGTGAACTCTGGTGTTTTCATAAATAGCTCAGCGGCTTTGTGCATACCTACAAAAGAAATGGGCTAGCCTTAGACGTTTAGAAAGTATACTTTTTCGTATTTTTTTTTTTTTTTTTTTTTTAATGTTTGAGAGTGGGTTACAATAACTAGTCGTCATATGTTTGAGAATAAGGTAGATAACCGTTGCATAATGTAAGTAAATTTTATTCTGAAATCTTATTACGACGAATGGATTGTACCTATACTAATAACAGATTATGTTTCGGATATCTTTGGACATGCAGCTTAGAAGGGAAAACATTATACAAGCTAATCTTAATTAAAAACTAATTATTTTTATACCTTTAAGATGTGAGGAGTAATATATAAACCAATGACGTTTTGTATTTTAACCTAGAGTGCTATCTAAAGAAACCTACATATATATCTAAAACACCGATATCATCGCATAATCTTAAAACTGAAAGCCGAAGACATATCAGCTCTCAGAGAAGATATCAACTTATGAACATTATGTGATATTGAAGAAGAGATTCAATTCATTTCATAATGAATTATTATTTACATTTACAGAACAAATATTTTAAAGGTCCGCTAACTTTCCGAAAAATGTGTGTTTTTAAAACAGTAATTAAATAAGAAAATACATAATATCGATGGCCTAGGATGAGGCTACAACACCAAACAAATGCAAGATTTCCTGATTGATGATCTTCTGTCATTAATATGTAGGTTAACAGTAAAGAATCATTTCTCTGTTATGTTGTCTGGCGCAGTGATAGCTCGGCAATAAGGACGACGACAGGAAACATAAGACGACCCGCGTTATGAAAGTTAGCATTTATTTTAATTTAATTTAATTGTTCAGAATGTGTTGACAAACGTAGCATTAACGGTATGCCGATAACTTTTGCGAATAAACAAACTTATCAATCTCGTTTACATTTCATAGGCCTTTAAGCAAAATATTGTTTTCGAAATTTAAGCATTCTCAGACGTATCCAACCATAATCTGTGATTTAAAAATGGTTGTCGTGTCATCTATTGTTTCTAAGGAGACATTTCGGTGAGGCTGATTCTGTAACATAACCAACATGTTAATATATTATTCTACAATGACTATGAAACATAAAAACAAAGAATATAAACAAATTAAACATCATTGTTACAAAAATAATTGAGACCGTAAAGCTAAACGAGTAAATATGTACAATATGTACACAATACCCATACCCGAGTTGGTGTCACTGACGTTAAATATTTGATAAAATCTTATCTTATAAAAAAAAATCGGAAAATATCGTGCGCCTTATAACGTAAACACAATATTGTAATAGCGGTTTTACTCATTTGACGCGGGCGAGGTGCGTTATGCAAGACAATATACACACGATAAGATTCACACAATACTTTGACCACAATTGCCTTTTTATCACAGTAAAGTCAACTACTCCGACTTTAGACAAAATACACAACACGGGTCGGTAAAGATCTTCAGTCATTATCTCGACGAAATACAACAATACATTTATATAAAGGTAAGCAAATATCAAATGAAAACAAACGTATTCACATGTTTTTCCGCTTCACTGAAATCCCCCTCTCGTATTCGTTATTACAATTCAAACTTCAAACTTTATTATTAGTCTCTGTACAAAATACATTGTGTAGAGAAACATATTTACAACAGTCAAGAAATGCAACATAGAAGGAGGAAAAATAATATGACTTTTTTTAAACATAGCTTTGATAAATTTACATAAATTTCTCATTATTTTTATATTCTTTGAGTTTATAAGCTGTGGAAGTTTTATGATATTTGGTATGGTGTGATAGTACTCATTAACATATAATTTCCTTTCTAAGGTCCAAAACGGACACTTTACTAAATAATGGAATTCATCACCAATATCATTGGTATCACAATAAATACAAATTCTATTTTGATAATTCATATTAATCCAATTATCAGACTCCACAAGGAATTTATGATTACTTGTTCTAAATTTACACATTAAAATTCTTTCATTATCATTTAATATATCAAAATATTTTTCAAAATTACATTAGTTTTTGTATATTCTATAGCAAATTGACTTTGAGGAACAAAAAATGTCATTATTCCATTTTTGTATGAAACAATGGAACAAGAAGCACACATTTAGTGCCTTTAGATAGTGGAGTAGGTTTTGTGAAAATTAAGGACAATTTGGAACTTAAACCCATGTCGTCCAAAAGTCTTCAGATTCTGTATGATATGTCATATGATAGTATGGTGGGGTTAAATTGAAGGCTCCAGTTGTGAATTCAAGCATATATATATACATTTGAGATTTACAAATTTTTAGTTACATTCGAATTATTGATGTTGAGATTTTATTTGATAGGATCAGAGATGAAATGAATTAGCTCATTAAAAAATATCAACCATATATTTTAACCTTTCATTATCATTTAATGAAAACACCATACATTTGGTTTTATCACTATTCACTCTTAATTTCCAGCGAATACAGTATTCACTAAATAAATCAAGCTGATTTTGAAGATCAGTAGGATTATTGGAAAATAGAATTGTGTCATCTGCATACAATAGAACGAAAAGCTTTATATACATACGAAGATCCATTTCAAATTTATTGCTTAGACATTCAATGCCTTTAATATTAAAAATCTTCTATATCATTAAGATACAAACTAAATAAAAAGGGGGATAAATTTTCCCCTTGTCTCAATCCAATATCGCATGGAAAAAACCCTGATTGACGACCATTGAAGTTAATTTTAGATTTAATTCCTTGATACGTATTATATATGACCGTGTACATTTTACCATTCACATTATTAATTAATAGTTTATTCCACAAACCTTTTCTCCATATTTTATCGAAAGCCTTCTCGAAGTCAATAAAAACGCAAAATAGCTTCTTTTTCAACATATTTGTAAGAAAAATTAGAGAGCAGAAAACGTAAATATAATCCAACGTCGAGTATTTCTTTCGGAAGCCAGCTTGACTTTCCGATATAACATTATATTGTTCGGAGTACCTTTGGAGTCTTTCATTCAATATACATGTAAACAATTTTCCAAGGCAACTAACAATTGTGATTGGTCTAAAGTGTTTAGGATTATTAACTGCACCTTTATTTTTATATATTGGAATTATACAACCCTCTAACCATTGTTCCGGTATTTTACCACTATCAAAAATAAAATTAAATAATTTGGCATAAAGATCTAACATTTTTGGAGCTGAATATTTAATATATTCATTTAAAAACTTATCGTCAGCACATGTATTAGATTTTAGAAACTTGATAGTTCTTTCAACTTCATCTCTAGTTATATAATTATTTATTTCATGGTTAATCTGGTTATCATTAAACTCAATTAAGACATGAACATTTTCAGCGTCCTTTTCAGCAGCATTGCATTCTTTAAAATAGTTTAACAGTCAAAATCTTGACACATGTTGTTCTCGGAGTAATGCTATACTGTGCGTGTGTAAAGGTGTGTCTGTGTACTGTGTTAGTGCATGTATAATCCAAAATAGTATCGTCTTTGGGCAAAATACACAACACGGGTCGGTATAGATCTTCAGGCATTGTCTCGAAGAAGTACAACAATTCTTTTATATACATGAACGCAAATATCAAATGAAAACAAACGTATTCACATGTTTTCCGCTTCACTTAAATCACCCTCTCGTATTCGTTATTATAAGACTAACGTGTGGGTATGAAGGAAAGGGATATTCCACCCGAAAGCATCGCTATCCTGCATATTCACATAAGAAAGTGTATTCTTCTCTCTAACATCGTCCTATTATTACAATTTTGCAAATATGATATACCTCGTCATTTTGAAATAAGTGTGAAGAAAACCACGACTGCATGTTTATTGCAAGTCATACTAAATTTCAAGTCTTACATGAAAAATGTGTGTTATTTTAACAGTCTTTAACAGTAAAACCCGTGAAAATAATGCTAAAGTTTTACCGAGTAAATAGTCACGGATAAAATTGGAATGTTAAACCTTGCCTTTATCCTTGGGAATGGAAGATACACAGTACATCTTATTATGTTAGTTCCAGCAAATTAATCTTTGACGCGATTGAGACAGAACCATTTAATAACACTTCATGGAAGAAAGAACATGTCATGGAGATCGACGATTAGTTAGATTATTTGGTAATACAAATGTCTAATGAAACGTTTAGGTATCATTTAATTAATGATCTGAAGTTGAAATGTGGTCTTCCTAAAAAACTGTTTGAAAGGCCCACTACCTTTCTGAAACATAAAAAAATCTTAAAATTAGATAAGAAAATTTAAATCGATGTCCTTAGATAAAATTACGACGCCAAACAAATGCGAAATAACTGTCTGTTACAGTATTTATGTATCTATGCGCCGTCTGGCGCAGTTAAAGTCAATTACCGCACGGTGATTAGATCTAACGATGGCGGAAAACAAGACTATCCGCGTTATGAAAACTGTCAATTTTTAATTCAAATCAATTGTTCAGAGGGTCATAAGTGTAGTATAAACGGTAAACTAGTAACTTTGCAAACTTTACGACATTACAAATCTCTTTTTACAGATTCGGTTTAAGTATGTAACTGAAATAAATAGTTATCCTTATGAAATACCAACGTTCTTACATTGTCAAGAGTTGGACACAACGAATACAACATCATAAACGATATCTGCTGGCAATCTTAAATTATTTGAAAACCAATTCTTACCTGTAAGTATGGTGTTGTTCCTGTCCTAGTGGCGATGTATAATGACGGCGATTTACATGGTGTTGTACGTGTACATAGCTTACCTACCATACACCACTGATCAACTCGGCTATACAACGCTCCTACGATAAACGTAACCTATTGAATCCGACGAGTTTCGCATTTCGTTTATATTATTTACCAAATCAATACAGCCAATACATGTAGGTTTCAAGTGACAACTTAGTCTAAGAATGAAATAAAATTTGTGAACATATCGAAAACAAACCCGACCTAATTGCAGTTGGTGATATGCCAGAAAAAGTCTACTGGGTGAGATTTAAACATCGATCACTGTCCCCTAACACACAAACGGCGTGCGTAATTGGAGTAAGGCATTTTTATGTCTATAACTACTCAAATCGCTCTTACAATAGCATGCTTACCTTAATAGTACAATAGCTTGTCGGAAAAACTATCATATTTACGGTATGTGCTCAACTTACGTGAACCGGGTCTTCTATTCTATATTTCTTATATATTATTACATTATTTCTTCTTTCTTCTATAGTATTTCTTCTACGTTACTGACATCTGGGGATATCGAATTAACCATTGAAGAAAATGAATTTATTCTTTCTAGCGTAAAGTGTTATTTCTATCTCTGCCACTAACAGATTCAATTAACCCTACATCTTATATTTTTGTCTTTATATTATTTGTATGTATTTATTTTACATAAATTGGTACTGATACGTGTATATACCTTATTCTATTTTCATTGCACAGTCAAACTTTTTTTTTAAATTTCAAACTTTATTAGTCTCTTTACATTTCTGATTTATTTAAACAAGAAGATTATTATTTGGTTTAATACCATACAAACATTTTGTATGTAAAAGATATGATAAATACCTATAACATAATGGTTGATATACAATTATACATCTTTACAACATGACTATATATATGTAATAATGATGATATTATGTATCATGTTATACATTTATGTGAACTGTATGCAGATGTATGTGATTATTCTGAAAAAAATAACTTGAATAAAAAATTGTTGAAATGAAATAGTGTATTTATTATACAGTACAGCTCACGTGGATTTTACAAAATCCACCCGCCCGCCACGGACGCCCACGCTATGCCCACCAGTGGGCATTCGTGGGCTATAGTGCCCACGCAAGGACACGGTCCGTGACGGATCGTCAGCCTACATGGGCGTCCATGCAATAGCGCGATTCGTCGCGGAATGTCAGATAGCGTGGACAGTGATCTTGCTTAAATATTTCCATATTCATCGTCTCCTCATCACGGTAAAAGGCAAAGATATTCCTCTCCCATTTAAGAGTTATCCCCCTTTCATTTGACAGCGTGTGATCTAATTTTCGCTCAGATTCTACTGTAGCAAGTCTCGGGATTCCCTACGTACATGCATTTTGTGATCATTGTGTGGAATTCATCAATGCTTCATATTCCAATATTAAAGGGTCTTACTTATAAATGTTATATCACACATCTTGCAAATATGTGGTCTACATTTAATGACATATAATAAACATCTAAAGAGTGTAGGTGTCAGATTCACAGACTACGTTTAGGAAGAGTTACACAAATTAAAGGAGATATTGTCTACATATTCTTTTGTAGAATTATTCCGAGAATATGGAGATGTTTATAAGATCTTCATTATTCATTGTTGCCATATACTTAACCATAGTTCTATGATCGTTTTAAGGAAGGATTAACAAAGCGGTCAAAATAATTATACATGGAATGGCAATTCTAATGAATCTACAAAAAATATATGTATATCATGTTTTGTAAACGTTTACTAGGCGCACTATGAAACGTGATATATATCCCCTGTTTACATTAATTGAGTATTGAATAAACTAAAACCTGGTACAAACTCAAATTGCATTTTTAAATCGTGTTGTCCACAATGGGACTGTTAGAACACAATGATTTATGAGTAATAAATATGATAATGAATTGTATGGAATAGATTTAGATTACTTTTGGCAAACAGATAAAATACACTGTAGATCGCATTTTTATCGTATAACCAAGCAAAACTTAATGGACATGTATTGACAAGATTTTATTGAACATAAAGAGTACGAACATCTTCAAACGATTCTTTTACTCATGTCTTGAATTCGAGTTTTGTTTACAATATTATTTACCAAAACCAAAATTGAAAGATAACGTTTTGAAAATGTTAATCTCTGCGCACAATCTTATCTAGAAAACGGTTGTTACCATTGTATACCTATACCACATCATTTAAGATATATGTTTTTCGTAATCTATATGATGCTGTAAATGTAATTCCTATGTTAATCTGATATCAGTAAAATTTCATCAAAAAACTTGTGTTTCGCAAATCAAGTACGTGTATGTATCAATTAATATAACGTAACAGAATTTGAGAATAATGCAAAATGCAATAAAGTCGCTTAAGCAAAAAAAAAAAGATCTTTATCAATCAATAACATATGTATACCAAGGATTTATACGTGATATCTACGACCTTGGTTATATTCTTCCGAATGTAGTACTGTCGATATTTATGTTTGTGATGTATAACTATGGGTAGTTATGACAGACCCTAGTTTCCATGGTATATACCATTTAAATGTAATCGTGTATAGATATGTATATCAGCTGATGAGTCAACATACAATGTACTCCAGTCTCCTTGTATTTGTTCCGGTTTAAACCGAGTATGAGACACACACAAAAACGGATTGTCACAATCATGTATTTATTTCATATTAAGCTTTTATCAATAATTTATAAATTCTTGCTTTCACTTACGACTGAAGAAATATACACATACTCCTGTAAAATAAAATAAATAAATGATTATCATTGCTATTCTACGTACAAGTATAATTATGGTTTATTTCTATATTGTGTATTTATTTATTTTAATGCATTAACGTACGTGTAAGGCAATTTACAATAACTATAATCGACGCATATACCTTAAAGTCAAGGATTTATGAGCGAGACATCTCTCATATATTAGTTCTTGTACTTGTCAATCAAAAGTTGTATCCGCATTTGATTGGTAGATGTCTGTCGTTAACCTGTCAGTCATGCTGTATAGGCAGTTGATTGGTCGATCGATGCGAGAGCGTAATGGTTATTTCGTCACACTCGAGTGGGCTTGCCCTGAACAGGGACAAAGATTTCTTTGCCCTGAAATATGCTGTATTGTTATATTGGCCTGATCTCCACTTTCTCGCTTTTAGGAAAATAGAGAAAAGTGAAAACAACAGTAACATATTGGTTTACCTACACGTTCATCTAAGCTACATGTAGCCTGTTAAAAATGGGGAAATTGCTAAAGCAATAAAAATTGAATTGTAACCAAACACCTGTGTCTGGATCCCCAGCTGACAGAGATCAATCAATGCCCGAGTAGTGTCCGTCTTTAATTCAAGGGGTTTACGTACCTTCGCGATAAATAGTTCAGTGTCAGTCTCAATGTAGGTACAATATATGGGTAAAAATTTCAGTACATGATTGGAAGTATATGGTTTTTTTCTGCCAGACAGAATTACATTCTGATTTAGATATGTTTTCTTGAAATGTTGGTTACAAGTGGTCTTTGGTTTTGCGAACAAAGAAGAGCTCGACGTATTAGCCTCAGATTTTTCTTTATAAAGCGTGCCAGTCGGTCAACTCAAGTCACGGGTATTTATGCAAGTTTTCTAAGATAATGCACATTTTAATTGAGCCAGTTTATAAATGATTTATTAAAATGGCACCGGACATCTTTATCAATTCAATTTGGTGATTACACCAACGTGTCAAAAGGAGCAGACCTTACCTGGCAGAAATCAGCGGATGTTCATAGGTCTTGTGTAATTATATCTTTATCGTCAACAGATTATATAAAATTAAAGATTAAATAATATATCCCGTGTGTGATTCAGCTTGTAGAATAAAGAGTTTGAAATAAACTTAGTTTCATTTAAAACATAAATCTTTTAATCAGTTTTGTAGCTCTAGACTTCCTTTGGCAAAAAAGTCCTATATCTTTTGAACAGTGATTAATGATAGTTGTCATTAACAGACAGATTTGACATTCGTTTTGGTGTATTCACAAAATGATATGTCACACAGCAAAATTCTCAGCAATGTAAAACTAAAGTTTCATGACGAATGTACATGTAGCCCGGAGTATAGATTTCTATCTTCAGGTGGATTTTACGTTATTTTGTTTTTTGGTTTATTTTCACAGGACTTAATTCAGGTTATTACTATATGAGATCTGGTGGACCTGTACATACCTGAGCCAAAATGTTAGTTACAGTTAAAACTGCCAGCGTGGTTTGGGTAGGGATAAAGGTAGTCTTAATTGGCAACATATACCGTACATATATAGTAACAATAATTGCATACATTTCAAATAAAATAATTACACACTAACAACACTTGCATACATTTCAAATAAAATAATTAAAAGTAAAATTTTATAAAATAGGTAAGTTTACAATTATTATTTTATTTTGTTTAAAACACAACCACCTAGGGTAGTATAGTACACTTATTTTACTAGTTATATTATACAGGTACAGATTCTGGCACAACATGATATCAATTTAACTGAATGTTATAAACCGGTCCCCTGAGGATAATATATAAATAACACGGTATACCTACATGTTGTGACGCTTGACTGGTCATCATATCGGGTAATTATATATAAGGTGTCAATTCAATTCAATTCATTTGGTGTTGGGTTGGGGTATGTTTGCACTTTTTTCTAAGTGTTCTAATTTATATTTAAATTTTGAAATCTTGTTACGTTTATTTGACACGTATGTTTCTAGCATCTTGCATTATGCTTGCGAGGTGTGGGGATCATCGAAAGGGTGTGATATAGAAAAAAATTCACTTATCATTTTGTAAGAAGATCCTATAAAAGTTAAGAGATCAACTTGTAACGCCATGGTATATTTTGAATTAGGCCGGTATCCATTAGAATGTTTAAGGAAGTACAGAATGATAAAGTATTGGCTTAAATTAATGGTCTCAAATAACTGTATTTTGAATTCCGCTCTTTTATATTGAAGTAATAGCAACACTGGTATATTATATAATACACATCTTGATTTCAATGTATAGCACAATTGTAACTTGTCTATGATATTGTACTAATTACTATGTGATTGTATATATATGTATATGTGCGTATTTTGCACAATTCCAATAAGTTGTAAACTTAAGGAAAATAAAGAACTGAATTGAATTGACCCCAGGGAATGACTGGAATGAGGATGGGAAGGCCCTGGTGGCCATGACAACATACCTATGTGCCTTTAGATAGTTAGAGTTACAATTATCAGAGATTTAGATAGATTATTACACAACTATACAGTACCTGTTTCCCCATCAGTATGTTCATGTCTATAGATGCATTGGGTATTCATATAGCTGAGTGATGATATGAAGTGCATAATGAAAATAAATAAAACAAGTAATTATTTCGTGTTGACAGTACTAAAACAGATTGACGATTAAAATATTTCTGACAACATGAATTTAGACACTCCACAAAATTTAAATGCTATAATTATCTGCAGCTTTTGTGTGATTTCAATGTTGATCTAATGCTGATGGGTATACCACCCAAAATTACATTATAAAGAATAAAAATGCAAAATATTAATCGTTTTTTAAAGCGTATGATCAAGGATTTGCAAGTCCTTGGTATGATTGAATATTAAATGTCTACAATTAATATGAATGTCAAACTATATGTTTAAACAGATATTAAGTTCCTGCTTTAAATATCGCCAAAGACAAGAACGTAGATGACTTATAAAACTGTGCATGAAATAAACTCATCAAAATATATTTAGAGGTGAACATGATCTGTAACCCCACCCATGCGCCGTCCCCAGCTAAGATAGCAATCCCCCGCCACGATCCCGTCTCTCTCTAACGTAGCGCATGTACGAGAAGGAATTGGGCCTCCCGTTGGTAGACGATGGTTTTCCTTTGATATCCGCTGGCGCAACCTTTGATATAACTTCAGCGGCGTAGCTAGGTTTGGAAGGGCCTGCATGCCAGGGGTGCAGGATCAAAATCGGCAGCTTCAGTACCGAAATACCGTCTCTGAAGTGCTCGATTTTTAAAGAATCAGCCGTTCACGATGATTTGGGGAATAACAGATTTGACGTCATAAGTACAACTATACACAAAAGGGGGTGATGTAGGACTACGTGAATTTTACAAATATTTTTACAGTTATGATGACGATAGGACGGAATCGGGGTGCGCAGGAGGTGCGTACCTCTGACTTAGAGGCGCTGAGGCGGCATTGGGGGGAGCTCGAAGCGAGAAAATAGCCGACGGTAGTTGTTTATATTTTTTCAATGCGATCATAGACATAGATATTGAGATGAAAATTAAAAAAACCCACTTTTTGCATGTAGAGTGGTTTCCATTCTACCGATGAGATGTGTTGATTGAAGTAAAGGATGCACGATTCGTTCAAGCTAAGCCACATAAGTTATAAGTTATGCGAGTAGGGGCGTGGAGTGATTTGTTTACATTTTTCGCTGTCAAAATACGGAGTATGCGGTGATTTTACGTACTTTAAAATTCCAGAACCAGACCAATTAATATTTTCATTAACATTTGCTATTAGAAGGAAAATTTCTCTATGACTTGTAAAATGGTTAAAATTTGGCAAAAATTACCCTACGTTAGCGAGGGGCGGGATGGGGGGGGGGGGATACCCTATTTTAGCTGGGGAAGGCGCATGGGTGGGCCCCGCGGGGTTACGTTATGTATATATCCGTTAGGCCTATATTAATCTGCAGAATGATCTCCTCACCTAAAATTAATTTGGATGAATTTAATTTCCATATACATGATTTATAAATCATCTATGTCCCTGTTTTGGCGATATTTAAACCAGAGAATGCTTTATTTCTTTCAAGCATATAGTTCCACATTGATATTGTAGACAAATAATATTCAATCATAAGCTTTGAAATAAATTTTAATTCACATATTTTATTTATTGATCGACATTATATCTACATTGAAATCACGCTAAAGTTGCAGACAATGTGTCATAATTCATGCTGTCAGAAACATTTTAACTGTCAATCTGTTTTAATGCTTTTACACACAGAATATTAAATTACTGGTTTTTATTTTATTCCAGTTTTATATTTTACATTTCTGAATCGTATCATTACATAATTATGTATATACCCAATGCATAGACGTTAACGTACAGACACAGATGGGGATACAGGTATATAGTTGTGTTATAATTGCACCTTATATTTAGATAGTGTACCTGTAACTATCTACAGAAACACACCTGTAGGTCCGAAGACACGCCGACAAGGCCTCCGCGACCCAAGCGACCCTCAAGTGTTGATGATGAACACAATACCAATGTAAATAGTAATCAAATTAGAATTTTAGTTCTTAACGTTTGCGGGATTCAAAGAAGAATTCAATATCCAGAATTTTTGGAATTGGTTGAAAATTTTGATTTTTTATGTCTGTCTGAGACAAAAACAGACGATGTTTTCTTGAAATACCAGGCTTTTATAATGTTATGAAAATCGCTTTGAATGTAAGCGGATAAAATCAGGAGGCATAATTCAAGCTTAAAACGTGAGTTTGAAAACCATATTAACCCTGTAGCCGCCCAGTGATAGTAAATATGTCAGTTGGTTTAAAGTTGATGAAAATGTATGTGAA
This sequence comes from Argopecten irradians, assembly GCF_041381155.1. Lineage (NCBI taxonomy): Eukaryota > Metazoa > Mollusca > Bivalvia > Pectinida > Pectinidae > Argopecten > Argopecten irradians. The sequence goes on along the minus strand of NC_091140.1, from coordinate 18,977,720 downwards.
TATGATGATGGGTTACTTATCGGTGTTGTTTATATACCTCCTGAGGGTTCAACTTATTGTATAGGAGACCCATACTCTGAAAATGAAAATGAATACATCAATATATTTACATATGCCCCTATGTAATCAACGGGAGGGGAGTTGCGTTCAAATTAGCGTAAACGCAATGACGTATGAATACAAACGCAGTGCAGGTTCGGACTACTTCTAGTTCACGCTTCGATAAGATTTTGCGTCATAAGTTGACGGATTTTAAAATAACAATAAAGAGTTTTTATTAGATCCAATTAAATATGTATTTGACATCAAAACAAAACATGTGTTCAAGCATTGTAACGGTAATAAACTACAAAATGAATCGCTGTTCGGGGCTACAACCGGGGGGCTTTCCTCATGAATGTTCGGGGAATCCCATAGTTACGTCAGATGTACATGTGTGTACGGTCACTCATCTCACCTAAATATACAGAACATCTGATTGTCGGTGAATAATTCTGGGAGCGTCTAAGCGAACAATTGGTTAACAGATCATATACAGGTTTCCAGAAAAAAAAACCCATTACAGGTAGCCTATCCGAAACAGTATCATCAGCTTAAATGGCCCCGTCTTTGCATTCAAAATAGGCCTACACACACGCAAACACTTGTCTATCCTCCGTACAATAAAATAAAAGTCATGACTGCGAAGAATTTAGTGTATATCGCGTTCTTAAACCGATACATACATGACAAACATTCAGCAGCTCAACGGTCATACCATCAATAGGCTTTATCACAGTCACTTTCCTCGGTTGAAAATCAAATATGGCGGCTCGCTTCACTTCGAACCGCATCACTACCCTGACAACGCTACATACCGGTAGTCGTTCCGCCTTGGTTATCTCAATTTTTATTCGAAATGGACATTATTAATATACATTATCAAATTGAAAAAAAAATATGTTGAAAATAATTGAAAAGTGTCATTGTTGTATTTCAAACCAAACTACAGCTATAACATTCAACAATCGGAACTATATCTTCGGTCATCCTGACTACCGTAGTTACCCAACTTAGCAACCATCACCGTTTTAAATTGTACGTAAAGGTAGATTTATTTATGTAAATATATAGATTGAACAGTGTTTTGATTGCGTTAAAGGTGGTATGAACGCAATGGGATACAGGCATATTCTACATGTAGCGCTAACGCGCTACATTGAATATGTCTGTATCCCATTGCGTTCATACAACCTTTAACGCAATCAAAACACTGTTCAATCTCTATTTAACGCGCCATAGCTCGCATGTATGTTTACTTGGAGATTTTAATTCTAGAACAGCTAATTGTCTAGACTTCGTTGATAACAGTGAAATAGATGAAAGTGGCGAGCTGGCTAACGAAATCCTTCGAGCAAATTTTGACATCAATATTTTTGATGGGAATATTGTAACCAAATACAGAACTAGTAAAGATAAGAGTAAAAATAACTTAGGAAACCGTCTACTTGGATTATGTTAATTTAATGAGTTGTTTATTTGTAATGGACGAGTTGGTAGTGATAAAAATATTGGTAAGTTTACATGCAAAAACTCAAGTGTAGTTGATTATGTTATATGCTGGTCAGATCTATTTGAATGCATTGACGATTTTGAAGTATTAGATTTTAGCTTATTATACTCTGATGCCCATTGCCCATTAGACATTGTAATCCATGGCACGAAACACATTATTAGATTTTTGAAGTATTAGATTTTAGCTTATTATACTCTGATGCCCATTGCCCATTAGCCATTGTAATCCATGGCACGAAACACATCGATGTCTCAGTGAATGAAGGCAATCCGAATGTTTTTGAATGTATTAATAAGTGGGATAGTATGAAAACTAGAGAATTCACGGATAATATTGATATCCTGCATATAGACGACATTATACGTACTATTGATTATGCCGGAAATGATTATAATTTAGATGTCAACAGTGTAGTAACGGAATGTACTAATTTACTACTAAATGCTGCAAAATCAACCCTAGGTACAAGGAAAATCTTTACTAATAATGACCAATCTAATAATAAAGTAAATATAAATCCCTGGTTTAATAGGGAGTGTAGCTGTAATATGTATTGTCTAGCTTGCAAGGTCGAATCAACCGGGCTCATAGAGGACTAAAAAGTGACGTCATTGGAATGTTCAGGATCAAATCGCCAAATTTAGAAATGGTAATCAGAATAAAGAAATTAAACGTTTATTTACTCACATCGCAATAATTTCCTATCGCAACTGTTCCAGGAAATTCTTATTACCTGGTATCGAGTTCTATGCCTGATTAATCTCGATATTAGTGCTGAAAATATCTGGTTTATTGATATTGTTCCGCTACTTTGTTGAGTTTGAATTCGCAAATTCGAAGGGCGTCAGAACGCTTGTTTTCAACCGGAATCAACACTGTAGTGATAAAGACCTTCAAAGTGATTTTTTGCATCGGGGGGAACAGGGACATAAAAAGTTGATTTTCTCAAAAAGTAAGAAAAATAAAATACATTAATTTTGCTAGAACACTAAAAAAATAATTCTGATTTCGGAACAGCTGGAATTATGAAGATAACTCTAACAGTATTTTTATTATTATTAGTATATATTATGTAAGTTGATAAGTTAATTATCATAGCATAGCAAAAAAGAATTATCGTCGTCATAAAAACCAATACAGACGTCATAGAAATGATTACTTCTTAAGTAAATACAAAACTTCTGAAAAAAACCTATAGAAAAACTATGAAAAAATGTATATATAAATATAGACGGCATATGAGGTTAAAATTTAATGATATGAAAAGTAGTAATCCTAAAGATTATGTGAAACTGTTTAATAATTGTATAAAGAAAACATCAAAAACGCAGATTCCATTAGAAACAATGTTTAACTATTTTAAAGAATGCAATGCTGCTGAAAAGGACGCTGAAAATGTTCATGTCTTAATTGAGTTTAATGATAACCAGATTAACCATGAAATAAATAACTATATAACTAGAGATGAAGTTGAAAGAACTATCAAGTTTCTTAAATCTAATAAAGCATGTGCTGACGATAAGATTTTAAATTGATATATTAGATATTCAGCTCCAAAAATGTTAGATCCTTATGTCAAATTATTTAATTTTATTTTTGATAGTGGTAAAATACCGGAACAATGGTTAGAGGGTTGTATAATTCCAATATATAAAAATAAAGGTGCAGTTAATAATCCTAAACACTTTAGACCAATCACAATTGTTAGTTGCCTTGGAAAATTGTTTATAATTACATGTATATTGAATGAAAGACCCCAAAGGTACTCCGAACAATATAATGTTATATAGGAAAGTCAAGCTGGCTTCCGAAAGAAATACTCGACGTTGGATAATATTTACGTTTTCTACTCTCTAATTTTTCTTACAAATATGTTGAAAAAGAAGCTATTTTGCGTTTTTATTGACTTCGAGAAGGCTTTCGATAAAATATGGAGAAAATGTTTGTGGAATAAACTATTAATTAATAATGTGAATGGTAAAATGTACACGGTCATATATAATACGTATCAAGGAATTAAATCTAAAATTAACTTCAATGGTCGTCAATCAGGGTTTTTTCCATGCGATATTGGATTGAGACAAGGGGAAAATTTATCCCCCTTTTTATTTAGTTTGTATCTTAATGATATAGAAGATTTTTAATATTAAAGGCATTGAATGTCTAAGCAATAAATTTGAAATGGATCTTCGTATGTATATAAAGCTTTTCGTTCTATTGTATGCAGATGACACAATTCTATTTTCCAATAATCCTACTGATCTTCAAAATCAGCTTGATTTATTTAGTGAATACTGTATTCGCTGGAAATTAAGAGTGAATAGTGATAAAACCAAATGTATGGTGTTTTCAAAAGGAAGATTTGTTAATAGACATGTTTTCAGATTTGATAATAACATAATAGAATGTGTTAATAAATTTAACTATTTAGAAACAGTATTTTCAAAGACATCTTCATTTAATGATGCAAAGAGTCAGAATATTAAAAAAGCATCGATTGCTATGTATGATATCGTGAGAAAAGGCAGAAAATTGAATTTATCGGTTAGATGTATTTTTGAACTATTTGAAAAAATAGTTAAACCAGTTTTGTTATACGGTTGTGAGATATGGAGTTTTACAAATGTACAAACAATTGAGCGTTTTTATTTAAAATTTTGTAAACTGCTATTGGGTTTGAAAAAAAAGTACACCAAGTTACATGGTATATGGCGAACTGGGTACTAGACCACTTATAATTGACATTAAAATAAAGATGATTAATTATTGGTCAAATATGATTCTATCTAAAAAAAATAAATTAAATGTTGTGGTGTATAGTATGTTATATCATGTTTTTGTAAATGAAAACAGAGTAGTTCCATAGTTAATTTTTGTACAAAATATTTTAAACGAATGTGGTCTGATGTATATATGGCACTCTCAGTTCTAACACAATTTGGAGACAATAGCAAGACCGTGCGATCGCTTTTTATTTTTAATCGATATACATATGTACGGTGTCTTCTCACTTAGCCAACATACTGAGTTTTGAGGTATACAGGTAAGGTATTTTATTGGCCAGGTGAGACTAGGTGTGAAAGATAGAACAATAGCAGATAATTAAGGTAAGGTTATAGACTGTTTCATATTTCGTATTAGAAACGGCAGAGACAATGATGGTGCTTCCAATGATTTCACTTTCTGTGGTCATAATGGTATGAGTGTGCTTGGTTATTTACTGATGCCTTTTTCATTATTTCCAATTGTAAAATCTTTTATTGTTTGCAATTTTACAGAATATTCAGATCATGCTCCTCTACACGTGCAACTTTTTACTGAAAATATTAGTATATTAAATAACTCGACAAAAGAAGATGAAGTGAATCGTAATAGGAAACCTAATTTCAGGTGGAATGATAATTTCAAATATCAGTTCATAGAATCTTTAAACGTCAACTTTGTTTAGCTTAAAGAACATGTCCTAATTAGTGGAAATTTAAACCAGGATTCTATTGATGTAAGTGTCAATCGATTCACCGTTGAATTACAAAATATTATGGAGCCTTTCTTAAGAAACATGTATCTACTGATTTTTGTAATAAAGACGGGGCGGGCCGAGCTCAGTATCAAAATAGTCAATCTACTGAAGACCAGCCATGGTTTAACGATGAAATTAAATGTTTACGTAGGCAATATTTAAGTGCTCTTAGCATCTGTAACAAAAATAAAAATGCAGTGACGCACGCTGAGTTGATTGCTAAGAAAGGCGTTATGAAATCATTGAAAAAAGAACAAAAGACAATACATGTTGCACGAGGGTGATAGGTTAGAATATCTTCGTAAGCATAACCCAAACTATTTTTACAAAAAATTCAGTAAAAACAAAAATTATAACTCGCCCCAAATTTCAATTAATCATTTGTTTGACCATTTTAATAATGTAGCTAACAATGGAGTTAACTCCGCTTCTACAATCGAGAACGAGGCTGTAGTTGATGAGGCGGTAATTTTTGGGGATTTTTCTATTAATGAAATACAATCTGTAATTAATAATCTTAAACGCGGTAAATCACACGGTCTGGACTGTTTAATAAATGAATGTTTTATCGAAGGTCAAGTGTTTTTATTGCCTATGTTGTATACATGATTTAATAACATTTTAAACTCTGGTTGTTTTCCGTCTGAATGGTCTACTGCAATTATTGTACCTGTTCATAAGAAAGGGAGTCGAACTGACCCTAACAATTATAGGGGCATTAGCCTAATCAGCTGTTTATGTAAATTGTTTACCTCAATTCTTAATGAAAGATTATTAGATGTATGTAACAGGCATGATATTTTAACGGACGCTCAATTCGGATTCAGACCTGGGGTTAGTACAATTGACGCTATTTTCGCTTTACAAACTATAATTGCAAAAACTTTGTCTAAAAGAAAACGTCTTTATTGTTGTTTTGTAGATTTTCGTGAAGCTTTTGACTATGTAGATAGAGCAGGTCTCTGGTACAAGCTGTCCAAATTAGGTATTCGTGGAAAGTTTTTGGCAACGGTCAAATCTCTTTATACATCGGTTAAATCTTGTGTTTTAGTAAATGGAAGCTGTTCAATATTTTTCTCTAATAACGTAGGTTTACTGCAAGGGGAAATTTTGCCCCCCTGCTTTTTTCTTTGTTTATAAACGATTTTGAGAATAGCTTTATTGAAAATGGTGCTCCTAGCTACGAGTTTGGAGAATTGAGTTTATTCCTTCTTCTATACGCTGACGATCTGGTATTGTTTTCTGAATCGGTTGAAGGGTTGCAAGGGCTTTTAAACAGTTTGAATACATATGCAGATAAATGGAAACTAACAGTAAATACAGAAAAAAACTAAGATTGTCGTTTTTCGTAATGGCGGTATAGTTAAAGCAAACGAAATTTGGAGTTTTAATGGGGAAAAGCTTTATGTAGTTGATCAATTTTGTTATTTAGGCGCTCTCTTCCGATTCAATAATAAACTTAGTTTTATGTCTAAACATGTGGCTGAACAGGGACGTAAAGCTCCATTTGCTCTTCGCTCCAAATGTAATAACATGAGTTTGAATATCAAAACTATGTTGCACCTTTTCGATTCATATGTTTGTAGTGTTCTTTTCTATGGCTGTGAAATATGGGGAATTAATAAATCGGTTGAGGTAGAAAAAATTCATTTGGAAGTTTGCAAAAATTTACTTGGTGTAAAGAAATCCACATGTAACGCTATGGTATACATTGAACTTGGTCGTCAGCCACTGGCTAATGCACAACTGTATAGAATGTTAAAATATTGGTTTAGATTATTAAAATCAGACAATGGTATCTTATCTGAGGTATATAACTTTCTTTACATGGAAACGGAGAAGAAACATCCTAAGCAAAATTGGTTAGTATTTCTAAAGCGTAAATTATTTGAGCTAGGTTTTGGTTATGTTTGGTCGAGACAGACTTCCAGCGATATCTATCTTTTGCCTCTAATTAAACAGAGAATTGAAGATCAGGCCAATCAAAATTTATTTAATTTGATACAAGTCTCAAGTAAATGTGATCTTTATAGGCATATGGTTGATAAAGTGACTTTGCAATTCTATTTGACTAAATCATTACCAAATCAACGAAGAATTATGATTACGAAATTTCGTCTTTCTGTGCATAATTTAGCTGTAGAATCCGGGAGATACAGGAATGTAGAAAGGTGTTACAGATATTGTCAATATTGTAATTTATTATATGTTGAAGATGAATATCATTTTCTTCTTGTCTGTCACTTTTATTCTGGTATTAGGATGAAATATATAAAGAAATATTATTGGCACAAGCCATCCGTAATGTTATCGAATTATTAAACTCAAAGAGTCAGAAAGAATTGAATTTGTTGGGAAGATTTATAGTAGAAGCCCATAAACGTAGAATTGTGTAATTACATTATAACTGAAATGTTTTTGTCTTCTAAGTGCTTCTCTCTATCCGATATTTTCGTGTCATTCAATCAGTCCGTTCGTCCGCATGTTCCTTTTTTGTCATTTGTACAGGTGTAATTTTAGTACATATAACTCCATATTGTAACTTAAGGTGCAATATCTAATTCAAAGTGTTATATATTGGTTATTCTGTTTACATTGTATGTATTTAATTCGTATGATTACTTTTTTTGGAAAATACGCACCGCTTTAGTATTTTGTCAAATGTATTCTTTATAATTTGTGTTATTGTGTAAATGTATATGCTTGTTTGTAGCCGATAGGCCAAATGGCCTAAGGTAATAAAAGAATTGAACTGAATTGATACTGAAATACCATGTTACAAATTGGTTATTTTCCAGAGTCATGGGCCCAAGGTGTCATAATTCCTCTGCATAAAAAGGGGGATATTAATAATGTTAACAATTATAGAGGTAGAACATTAATTAGTCATTTAGCTAAATTATTTACGTCCTTGTTAAATAAGCGCTTGTTAAAGTGGAATGCTCGTGAAGATATTGTCACCGATGCACTATTTGGTTTTAAGCCTGGGTTTGGTACTAGTGATGCTATCTTTGCGTTGCAAAGTTTAATTATTAATTCTATAGAGCAAAACAAACGACTATATTGTGCTTTTTTTGATTACAGTAAGGCTTTTGATAGTATTAATCATCGATATTTATGGCATAAACTTTGGAAAAGTGGTATTAGAGGGCGATTACTTAATGTAATTTCATCAATTTATGATAATGTACGTTCATGCGTGAAACTTAATGGTAAATTATATATCCGCCATGTTCGATTTGCATGTCGGTTTATTACAAGGGGAATCTTTGTCTCCCATGCTATATTCTTTATTTGTAAATGATATGGAAAGTGAATTTATAAACTCGGATTGTCAAAGTTACCCCTTACAGTTACTTAATCTTTTTATGCTAATGTATGCAGATGATACAGTCTTATTTTCCGAAGACTCTACTGACCTCCAGCATATATGCTCAACTGTCTACAGACTTACACGGTTAAATGGAATTTAAAAGTAAACACAGATAAAACAAAAATTGTTATATTTAGGAAAAGGAGAAGAATATTACCTGGTGAAAAATGGACTTTCAATGATAAATGTATAGAAATTGTTGATAAGTTTTGTTACCTGGGTTTGGTTTTTAATTTTAATGGAAGATTTGCTGTAGCACAAGATACATTAGCGTCTCAAGGCAGGAAAGCATACTTTCAATTAAAAAGAAAAATGAAAAACTTTAGTCTTAACACAGAAACAAAAATATCCTTATTTGATACATATGTTACATGCATATTAAATTATGGTTGTGAAGTGTGGAGGCAAGATGTTTCGCCCCAAGTTGAAAAAATTCACCTCCTTTTCCTTAAAGACATACTTAATGTTAGAAAAACAGTCAATACATCTATGGTGTTTTTCGAAACGGGTAGATATTCATTGTATGTTCAACGTAAGACAGCTGTTATGAAATATTGGTTAAAACTATTGAAAACAAACAATTGCATTCTGAAATCTTGTTATGATGCACTAGTCGAATTGAATAGCAGAAAACCTAATTGTAAAACGAATTGGGTCTATCATATTAAGCACGAACTTTGTAGTTTGGGATTTGGATATGTTTGGAAAAATCAATGTGTTTTAAATGAAAATCATTTTTTGCAAATATACCACCAACGTATTAATGATGTTTTTGTTCAAGAATTATATAGTGCGTTTGATGTATCTCCTAAATGTTATTTGTATAAACATATTGTTGATAATTTTTGTACACAGTTCTATTTAATTAAGCCTGTAAATCATAAATTCAAGAAGTTTTTAAGCCAATTCCGTATGCAATGTCACAGTCTTAATATCGAATCCGGACGTTATAATAATATTCCCAGAAATCAAAGGACTTGTTCATTATGTGATAAAAATGACGTCGAAGATGAAGTACATTTTGTTCTTCTCTGTCCGGCATATTCTGAATTAAGAGAAAAATACATTAACAGATATTTTTATCATAGACCAAGCGTGCATAAGTTTATAGAATTATTCTCTAGTAAAGATGTTAAAATTTTTAAGATGTTGGGTAACTTTTTGTTTCGTGCAACAGAGAAAAGAAAAACTCCGCTCACAATTAATTAAATGATAAAATTGCTTTTTTATTTGCCGTCAGCATCAACGTGGGTTCTGTTGTGATCACGTCTTTTAAACATATGTAGCTTATTAGTATATTGAAATACTGAAATATTGTCCTCCGCCATCTTATACTTGTATACATTGTCATACAATGTCATATTATAATGATAACAATTGTACTGTTCCCTATATGCTTGTTATAAAAAACTTGAAACTTGAAATAGATGTAAATCTCAGGAGATTTTACAGGTGAAAATAAAGACACCTTAAATGAAACAGTATATAATTGCATTCCCATTGTTTCCTAAAACAACACCTATCTATTGTTGATAAATATGTTGGCGTTCAGAGAACACCCCGTATGATCAGGGATATTTTATTTCCATTTCCTTCTCATTTTCCTATTAAAAATGGAGGTGTCAATAAAAACCCTAGGGCATAGATGTACGGGCATTCTATACTTCAAAGCACAATCCAATTAACGGATGTCCTAATCTGCTTAACAGTAAGACAATGCATCAGCAAATGCCCGAATAGTCCACCAAATAGCTAATTGCCCGCGGCTAGGTAATTACAGATGAGTTCGATGAATGGCGTTGTGTACAGGTAAACAAAATCCTGGTCCAGGTATTACATAACCATCAAACTAAAGGCATGGCTAATTATATATCTATATCGGTGTATCTACTCGTTTATCGATTAAAATTTGAAAACGACCACAGGTTCTGATATTTTCAATTCAATTTTTCAATTTGTTTATTTCCGTAAGCCTTGCGGCTTATAAGACACAAAGTACAATTTTAATACATATTGAATAATTCAAACATGTACAGGAGAGTGATTGTATACAATAAAACACAAACATTAGCACACAATTATTATACATCAGATACTATACAGTTACGGTGTATCAAGAGACTGAGAACGTTTCTGGAATGCAAGTTTTAAGAATTTTCCGAGATTATTTAAAACCGACGCCTAGAATTCTTTTACAAAAAGTAACATGTACTTTTTCAACCTCAAGTGCTCTATGAAAACCCCATACTTCACATGCATAAACTAATACACTTCTTACGTAAGTGTCAAATACTGAACATAATGTTTCGGTGTTAAAACTATGACTTTTTAATTTATTTGATAATGCAAAATATGCTTTTCTGCCCTTTTCAGCTACATGTTGTTGAGTTTTGTTAAATTTACCATTATAATTAAAAAACATACCTAGATAGTTAAAATCATCTACCACTTCTACTTCTTTATGGTTGTAAAACCATTTTTCTTCTTGTCTTACAATACCACCATTTCTAAAAACTACAATTTTTTGACATGCGTGCTAAAACTACAATTTTTTGACATGCGTGCTAATCAACAAAGCGTGACATGTCAATAAGCTGAGCACGCGTTTTAGTGGATTGCAACGCAGCATGACATCACCTGATCGGAAGGATTCTGATGCGGATACTTGGTATCTATTGTTTTGGGTTAATTAGTCGCTTTACATTGTATAGAGAAACATACATGTATTTTACAGTATTCAATAAACGCAACACAGACGGAGGACAATCTGTATAACGGAAATTTGATTTTACATAATTTAGTAGACATCGACATCTTCAGTCACTGTTTCACCTTTGTCTCGTAACTAAAAACACTAAGGTATGCACTTGAATGCAAATATGAACAAATCGTGCATTATAGGTGAATGTTTGCGTCATGAAAACAAATAGACTGAAAAATATGCGATGACAGTTCTCAAAACTTGGTGTATAAAATTATATCCTTCTATTGACGGTAGAATTAAATAAGATATATAACCAGAAACGTATATGTTTATTCTGATACTACGGGTAATAATTAATGGAATTACATGTGCACAAAGTCATACGATACAAAGTCTGACGTTACGCAATTAGCAGACGCATTTAGTTACTTACATAAATGTACACACGAAACGTCTATTTAATAATTCCTAGTTCGGCCAGGAGTCAGTTTACAAGGTTCCAAGTTTTCGATAATGCATGTATAACCTTGTAAGTATACGCCCTTTGTTTAATCTTTGATCATGTGTTCCAAAGACCAGCTAGTGAGTACGTACAGTTTATTGTGTATAATTATGCAGTAATCAAAGATGAACCAGTACTACTAGTTCATTTAAATCCCTATTGCCCCGCGTATTCCAAACTCAAATCTGCGAAAAATAACTTGATTATAATTTTGTATATATCTAAAATGTACAAAGGTATATGCGTCTTCGAAATCCTGATATTGTTCCACATTAGTATTGAAGACATATACTATTCAATCATAAGCTTTTAAATAAATTCTAGTTCGTATGTGCCGTAACTGGGCAAATAATTTGACATCAATTGAAAACCGCCAGATTTCATTATTATACTGTGAAAATCATCCAAATGAACTGCCAAACACTTATGATGCCTTGTAAACATCACTTAAAACAAAAGATTTATATACTGTAAGATTTTTTTTAATTCTTTTGTCTGTTAAGATGGAAACATAAAAACACAAATCAATTTACAACTAGAAATTGTCATAGACAATTTGGCGGGCTTTTCACTATATGTAGTTTACAATACCGTCATTGCCAGGTAAGTTAAGAACTAGGTAATGCATGGGTTTTGAAGTTGTAACCAATAAATGACCTTGACTTTCAGCCCTGAATAAAAGTGTTTTAGTGAAGATCTGCATGAAGTTTGATCAGCCGAAGAGAACTCTCATCTTAATCCAATTCATATTTCCAAATTCATTCGAGCAAATGATAACGAGATCGAATGCGCCTTAACGTCATCTGACTTGCGGTGTTGTTAAGTATATATACCCCGGTATGTATATTTAAACTCTGGACACCTGTGACCTTTAATGTATGAAGACTCTTGTCATTTTGGTTATTGTTGAGTCATTTAAAGATTTGAACATATTTGACTCATGTGACCTTGAATATGGGTCAAGGTCATTCCTAGTAATCTGACTTTATAGCCCATCCCCTGGACATCTTATATATGAAATATGAAGATCCTAGACCTTACAGAACTTCAAGAGAAAAGTTTTCAAGTTTATTGTTAAAAACAGGAACTTTAACATTTGACCCTTACCGAAAACCGGAAGCTGCCATTTTTTATAATAACATATAGAAAAAAAAGTTTACGCTTAAGATTATCTTCAAAAAATATTATTGGATGAAATCTGTGAAAAGAACTGTTAGTGAGTTATATGCATTTTTAAATTTTAAGATATGACGTCATAGCGGCCATTTTGTTTTTTTTGATGAAGATGAAAATCATATCAAACGTTAGAGCACATTAGAGGGGTCTTTTCTATAGCAATTGCAGACTATATTAGTCATTCAGTTCGACAATATATAATGTTAAACATTTTGGCGGGAATTTAGCAAAGATCAAAGGAATGTTCAAAATGGCATACAGCATTAACCGGAAGTGCTACCGAAAAATAAAAGATACCAAATTCATCAGAATGACATTCTGCATCGATATGTAAAAAGAAATTTCGCAAAATCAAAAAAAATAAAAATTTGTGAACTTTGACCTTATAGCGAACTTGTTTGTTTGACCTTTGACCTAATTGCTGTAACTGAATAAAAGTTAGTCTTTTATACGATCTACATAAAACATCAAAAATATTTGCTGTATCTTAAACGGTTTTTGAGGTATGGCTGTTTTTAACTTTTTAGGTATGACGTCATGGCGGCCATCTTGGATTTTTGACCTACTTAAAAATGTTGCGGTCATTCCTTCAACTCATGCCATACAATATAACAATAAGCCATTGGCATACCTCTTACCATTTTAAAGATCTTTTGGACACAAAAAAAAGTGTAGAAGAATAATAATAACTAGAAATTGCCATAGACAATTTCGCGGGCTTTTCACTATATTTAGTTTACAATACCGTCATTGCCAGGTAAGTTAAGAACTAGGTAATGCATGGGTTTTGAAGTTGTAACCAATAAATGACCTTGACTTTCAGCCCTGAATAAAAGTGTTTTAGTGAAGATCTGCATGAAGTTTGATCAGCCGAAGAGAACTCTCTGCAAAAAATATTATTGGATGAAATCTGTGAAAAGAACTGTTAGTGATTTATAAGCATTCAGTTCGACAATTTGGCGGGAATTTAGCAAAGATCAAAGGATTGTTTTTCAAAATGGCATACAGCATTAACCGGAAGTGCTACCGAAAAATAAAAGACACCAATTCATCAGAATGACATTCTGCATCGATATGTAAAAAGAAATTTCGCAAAATCAAAAAAAAAAAAAAAAATAATTCGCGAACGTTGACCCCATAGCGAACTTTTTTGTTTGACCTCTGACCTAATTGCTGTAATTGAATAAAAGTTAGTCTTTTATACGATCTACATAAAACATCAAAAATATTTGCTGTATCTTAAACGGTTTTTGAGTTATGGCTGTTTTAAACTTTTTAGGTATGACGTCATGGCGGCCATCTTGGATTTTTGACCTACTTAAAAATGTTGCGGTCACCCCTTCAACTCATGCCATACAATATAACAATAAGGCCATTGGCATACCTCTTACCATTTTGAAGATCTTTTGGACACAAAAAAGTGTAGAAGAATAATAATAACAAGAGGCCCAAAGGGCCTGTATCGCTCACCTGTTTTTTTTTTTTTTTGTAATTATCACAAAGACTCTTACAATGAGAAAAATTAGTACAATTGACTCCAAAATTTGTTTAATTTTGAAACACAACCATATAATGATGCTATAGATACCATACAAATATGCTATCCAATACAAAGGTTCAGAGAGGAAGTAATTTATAGGAAAATAGTAGCCTAATTGACCTTTTTGGCCCCGCGTCTAAGGCCCCAGGGAGTCAGCCCTATACTTTGTACAATTTTAAATCCCCATCCTATAAGGATGCTACTATTGCAGAGTGCTATTCCATGCTGAGTTGCAGAGAAGAAGTCGTTTATATGATAATAGCAAATATTGCTCCCTTTCGACCCCGCCCCTCAGCCCCCCCCCCCCGGGGGGGGGGGGGCGGGGCGGTAAGTCCTATCCTTTGTACAATTTTGAATCCTCCCCCTATAAGGATGCTACCATTGCATTATGACTGTAATGCCATGTTTAGGTACAGAGAAAAAGTTGTTTATATGGAAATAGCCAAATTGACCCCTTTTGACCCCACCCCTCAGGCCCCCGGGGGGTCAGCCCTATCATTTGTACAATTTTGAATCCCCACCCTATAAGGATGCTACCATTGCATTTTGGGTGCTATCCCATGCTTAGTTTCAGAGAAGAAGTCGTTTTAATGGAAATAGCCAAATTGACCCCTTTTGGCCCCGCCCCATCATTTGTACAATTTTCAGTAAGTAGCCCAAAAGGATGCTACCAGTCAAATTTTGTTGAAATCCGACCAGCGGTTATAGAGAAGAAGTCGATTGTTGACGGACGGACGGACGGACGACGGACGCCGGACGCCGGACGCCACGGTATGGCATAAGCTCACCTTGGTCCTTCGGACCAGGTGAGCTAAAAAACAGAACAAAAAACAATAGGTCTTTCACCACATGGTGAAAAGCCCTGTGGTGAAAAGCCCTAATTATGACTCGAGATATCAAAATATGACCAAAAAAGCTGTAACAAACCAATTGTGCTGAAATTCCACCGGGAATCGAACCCGGGTCTCCTGCCACATAGTGACAATTGTGATAACCACTTCACCATAGGAATTGCTTTCATATCTTTCACAAACATTATTTATCCTGAATCAAAATGACCAAAAAGCGATTTAAATTCCCACCGGGAATCGAACCCGGGTCTCCTGCCACTTGACAATTGTGATACCACTTCACCATAGGAATTGCTTTCACACTACACGATTTATCACAGTGTTTGTTGGGTTTTTTCAGTGAATACAAATATTTCCCCTCTGCTTTTTCAAGGGCTTGGGACCTTCTAGCAATGTTGCTAGGCAGCATTAAAATATTTATATCCCCCCTCGTGCCTTGTTGTTCAGCACTTGGTATATGTAAACGGAGATCAGGGATCCCTAAATCTTGGGATTTCTCTGGTGGTGTAGCTTCTAGTCTTCATCGTCTCTGTCCATTCTTCAAATGATAATATTGCAGTCCTCACAACCCTGCCTTTCTCGACCTCTTCGTTTTGACGTTTATAGTACGAGTTGCTGCTTCGCGATGGGCCAGGGCTGGATGGTGACGGACGAAGTGGTGATGGTAGACGCGACATCGTGGATTCCTGTGGTACAATCGAGACAAACTGCTGAGATGGAGTGGTGCTTTGAGGAACCACTTGGACAGGACTTGGTAGAGGAGGGGATGGCAGTATCTGTATAGAGACGAACTGCTGAGTCGGAATGGCATTTTGAGGAACCACCTGGACAGGACTTTGTTGAGGCGGGATGGCTGTATTGGTATCGGAACAAACTGCTGACCTGGACTAGGCATCTGTAACAGAAGAGGAACAGTCATCGAAGGGGCAGACCCAAAGTATATCTGGTATGGCCCTTGAGGAATCGTGGCAAAGGGAGCCGGAACAGAAGTAACAGAAACCGGCGCAGAGACAACGGTCGTGGTATTTTGATATTTAAAGTTGATTCAAGATCAATAAGTTGAATAACGTATTTTCCTGAAATAACTGAAGAAAATTTATTTCAAATTTCTTATTTCTGAAATAACAATTTCAACACTAATAAATCCAGTATAAATCAAAGTGCCGTTTCTTAATCAAATTAATCATTTTCTATATTCATATATTAATTACTAAAATTACCAATGTCTCTTCAAAGAAAAAATTAAATAAAAAAGTAAATATATCCATATCTTAATGTTTACTTAATATGAGAATATTTTCGAAAAAAATAACATTAGAAGTATTACCATTTCCTTTTTAGAAAACCAACATGGCTGCTTACATGTGTATCACTTTGATTTGCCGTTTTTTTGACTTATAAATCATGGTCAGATACTTTTGCCAAATAAAAAGTACATATATTGGTTACTTATAACACTTTTTATGAAATGAAACATTTCTGCAAGTAATACACTGTGTATTTTTGTTTAAACACAGCTTGAACAAGTCGAACAACAAGTGCTATGCACTGTTACTAAATATTGGAGTATTACAGAAATAACACAAAACGTTCATTCTCAAAAACATATTATACCTGGGAAAGTACCAATTTTAATTTTAGTCACTATCCAGGAATGTCTGCCATCTGATGGTCGTCACTATCTTGATGGTTGTCATTATCCTGATGGTCGTCTGATTGGCTATGAATGCCAACTGAAAGGTATTCATTACAATGATTCCAACATCAATGAATTCTGTTACATCATCTATGACTTTTTCGTGTATTGAATCATTTTGTAACTGAAGAATGTGTCTGATAATTGGACTTAAACTTTTCATCAAACATGTTCATTTCCACAAGTTTCATGTTCCCTCCATTTTCATCAGTACCTTGTTTCTCTGACATTCCTTCATTATCGTAATTTCCATATTTCCTAACCCATTCCTCATCGTTGTAGCAGATCTGGCTTACCTCATTATGGTATCAAAGGCTTCGTGTTTGTTATTTTTTCTTCCCTCGAGTCTTCATGTCTTCTCCATTGTTACAGGCTACATGCAGATGCTTGTCTTCTCCGCCATCAGATAACCATACCGTCCTTGTGGAGGTAGCCATATCTTTGCCAAACAGTTAATTGAGAGCTATGAGAAGGTCTCCTCACAAGATGTAGGTCCAGATAATTTCCTGTAATTTTTGGATATCATTGCAAGACTTATAAAATGTTTTATAAATTCAAGTAATTATATCATAGAATAAACAGATATTTTTTATAAATACGACCAATTTGTGAATGGCACACTCGTCGGTCCAATCGGTCAGAATAGCTTTGAAGGAAGGCGCGGCCCCAAGTCCCAAAATACCACGTCTGCCGTGGAAATTTACTGGGAACCTGTGAAATACCACTCATTTCCAAGACCGTCTGTTCTTTATAACATTTTCAAATACCGTTTTGTTCAGAATTACTTTTAATGTGTAAAATCTCAATTTGTCAACTATGAGTGTTTGTTTGCTAGAACTAATTAAACAGAAACTAGCGATGAAAATGTCGACTTTTGCCTGTTTGACCCAAAATTTCTCCCTCAAATGAATTTTCGCAGAGTCAACATCTATCTCAGTCGATAGATCACGCCAGGATTCACTTAAATTTAAAATATCGTTACAAAGAATCTGTCAGTTTCCTTATTAATTAACTTGCGGTTATAAGCGTGTTGGTAGGTAAACGTTGTCGTGTTAACATGATAACTCTGTTATGTCACCTTACGTCTCTCATTTCATACTAGTGGGGCGACACCTGAAGGAGTGTCGCAGATTAAATGAAGAGACTTGCGAAAGGGAGATAACTCTTGGAGCTTTTTCATTATGTTAGGAAATCATATCCCAGTTTCAAGAAAAATTAAAGTAAAGGAATGTCACAGATGAAATGAAGGGAAACGAGCTATAATGTACAGGTCCGAGTCAAAAAAAATACATTTTATGGAAAATTGAAGAAGACTATTTTATGGAGATTAGCCACTTGACAAAAAACGCGCTACAGACAATCTGTATCGGTCTAAATGTCCAGTGTTTCCAGGTGCGCCACGTGGAGGCCCTCCAATTGCACCCTATGTTTATGTGTGTTTGTTGCATGATTGTACAGGTTAAAATGTGCCAGAATATAAAACGGTATAGTAGTATTTAAGTCAAAAGATACACTAATGAGTGTCGTGTAGGGTGATATAAAGGTACTTGACCGACAGAAGCCAGCAAACCTCAATTAAGATCTTTTCCATCAAAACACAAATATTATATCGGAGATAAGCAATTAATATCTACACAGCAGGGGAGGCACTCATGAAATGGCCTCGGCAGTCAGGGACAAGGATTGGGTACGAACATCAAATCTAATTTAGCATGTCATCATGTCATTTGGTCATTAACAGGACATATGGTATTGTTATGTCTGTTAGTAAGTAGTAGAGAAATATAATTATATGAAATAAAGGACAGTTCTTAATAGATAATTCCTTATTTATTGAATGGCAAAAAATAAATAGAAAAATCGAATAATTTGAATGCATTATCTTGCAATGTTATTGTTACAGGCTTACAGAAAATGGGCTCCCCCCCCCCTCGTAGTTACAAAGACAAAATATGTTAAAGCGTTTGTGTGGTAGCTGCATGTACTTATATTTAGGTATGTAAAAGTGAGAAGAGTATTGGTGCAATGTTGCAGCTGTTAGTAGGAGTTGGGGAAAATTGTCTCCATCATTTAAAAAAATGAACAAAAACGTGTCACTGCTATTGAGTTCAGTCTGTTGATTTTTTTCAATCCAACAATAGCAATATTTATTAAGAGACGACAATTTTAATGGAAATGAAAACAATATTCAATTGAAAAGATGAAAAATGAACATATTACGTTAAACTGACACATATTCAACCTGTTATTTTTGGTGTGTTACAAATGTAGTGTACTGTCTATTGTATGCGTGCAGAAACTGTTAGACATCAGTCTATCTCGTAAATGATATACATGTACATGAATTTTGTAGTAGAGTATGCCTGTATATATTGACCATATTGCAAAATGACATCAGCAATTAAGCGCATATCAAGATTCAATAAACAATGTATGGTTATGTCAGCCCTCCACTGGTCCATAACCATTTTTATTTATATAATCATCATATGTTATATTCCAAGTGTTTAAACGTATCCAATCATAACTTCGCGATGGTTATGTCAGCCCTCCACTGGTCCATAACCATTTTTATTTATATAATCATCATATGTTATATTCCAAGTGTTTTATTACGTATCCAATCATAACTTCGCGATGGTTATGTCAGCCCTCCACTGGTCCATAACCATTTTTATTTATATACTCCTCATATGTTATATTCCTTGTGTTTATTACGTATCCAATCATAACTTCGCGATGGTTATGTCAGCCCTCCACTGGTCCATAACCATTTTTATTTATATAATCATCATATGTTATATTCCAAGTGTTTATTACGTATCCAATCATAACTTCGCGATGGTTATTTCAGCCCTCCACTGGTCCATAACCATTTTTATTTATATAATCATCATATGTTATATTCCAAGTGTTTATTACGTATCCAATCATAACTTCGCGATGGTTATGTCAGCCCGCCCCTGGTCCATAACCATTTTTATTTATGTACTCCTCATATGTTATATTCCAAGTGTTTATTACGTATCCAATCATAACTTCGCGATGGTTATGTCCACCTGTCATAACCAATCATATATTCCAGTGTTTTACGCGATGGTTATGTCAGCCCTCTACTGGTCCATAACCATTTTTATTTATATAATCATCATATGTTATATTCCAAGTGTTTATTACGTATTCAATCATAACTTCGCGATGGTTATGTCAGCCCTCCACTGGTCCATAACCATTTTTATTTATATACTCATCATACATTATGCTCCAAGTGTTTATTACGTATCCAATCATAACTTCGCGATGGTTATGTCAGCCCTCCCCTGGTCCATAACCATTTTTATTTATGTACTCCTCATATGTTATATTCCAAGTGTTTATTACGTATCCAATCATAACTTCGCGATGGTTATGTCAGCCCTCCACTGGTCCATAAACCATTTTTATTTATATACTCCTCATATGTTATATTCCAAGTGTTTATTACGTATTCAATCATAACTTCGCGATGGTTATGTCAGCCCTCCACTGGTCCATAACCATTTTTATTTATTTACTCCTCATATGTTATATTCCAAGTGTTTATTACGTATCCAATCATAACTTCGCGATGGTTATGTCAGCCCTCCACTGGTCCATAACCATTTTTATTTATGTACTCCTCATATGTTATATTCCATGTGTTTATTACGTATCCAATCATAACTTCGCGATGGTTATGTCAGCCCTCCACTGGTCCATAACCATTTTTATTTATGTACTCCTCATATGTTATATTCCATGTGTTTATTACGTATCCAATCATAACTTCGCGATGGTTGTCAGTCCTCCACTGGTCCATAACCATTTTTATCTATATACTTCGCAGTAGGTCATTCAATTTGTTTCAAGAGCAACTCAATTCATCACCCCATGAAATCGACCAAAGCAAGATTCAATCCTTAAATGCAGTTGGTAGTTTTTCACGACTCCAGTTTACCATTCATGGAGGTTAACCATGAGTCCACATCCAAGTGTGCTTACCATGTTGCCCTTCCTGTCGTCACTTGGGTCTCAGAAACTGAAACATATAGTCTCTAAAAACGGCCACCGTACGTGGTTACCATTTGCGAGAGAAAGAAGTATATAATTAGTGTGATAGCAGTGTATATGATGTTCTTACGACAGTGCGCCAATATGTCATGCGACAGTGAGACAAATTCAATATTTATAACAGTGTCTTTACAATTAATATGAGCAGATATTCTGGATATATGTTTGTCACGTTTTTATACTTACCTAAATGCAGTTTGTAGTACGTGACGATTTCAGTTTACCATTCATGGAGGTGAACCATCCGTTATCATCTAAGGATGCTTACCATGTTGCCTTTCCTGTCGTCACTTGGGTCTCGGAAAACTAAAACATATGGTACGGGCCACCTCCCGTGGTTACCATTTTGAGAGAAAGCAGTATATAATTAGTGTGATAGCAGTATGTATGATGTGCTTATTTCGAGACATCAATCAATACTACAATGCGCCATGCGACAGTGCGACATTATGCCATGCAACAATCCGACAATGCGCTATGCGACAAACACATTGTCACATGGCGCATTGTCGAGTTGTCGCATGCCAAATTGATAAAAATTCATCATTTAGAATAGTTTGTTTACAAAAACGTAAGTTAAAGTATACTTACCTATATGCAGTTGGTAGTTTTTCACGACTCTTTTTTACCATTCATGGAGGCGAACCATCCGTCGTCATTAAAGGATGTTTACCATGTTGCCCTTCCTGTCGTCACTCGGGGCTCGGAAAACTGAAACATAGTCTCCAACAACGGCTACGACTCGTTGTTACCATTTGCGAGAGAAAGAAGTATATAATTAGCGTAATAGCAGTATATATCACGTGCTTATTTCGAAACGTCAATGAATATGACAATGGTTCATGCAACAGTGCGCCAATATGCCATGCGATAGTGCGACAATATGTCATTTGAACAAGTACGACAATGTGCTATGCAACAAACACACTGTCGCATGGCGCATGTCGAGATGTCGAATGACGTATAGTTGCACAAAATGATAAACATTCATTATTTAGAATAGTTTCTTTACAAAAACGTAAGTTAAAGTATACTTACCTATATACAGTTGGTAGTTTTTTTCACGACTCTTTTTTACCATTCATGGAGGCGAACCATCCGTCGTAATTAAAGGATGTTTACCATGTTGCCCTTCCTGTCGTCACTCGGGGGCTCGGAAAACTGAAACATAGTCTCCAACAACGGCCACGACTCGTTGTTACCATTTGCGAGAGAAAGAAGTATATAAATTAGCGTGATAGCAGTATATATCACGTGCTTATTTCGAAACGTCAATGAATACGACAATGGTTCATGCAACAGTGCGCCAATATGCCATGCGATAGTGCGACAATATGTCATTTGTTCTGTAAATGGTTGGCGTGATGGTAACACTCTTTCTCAGTAATTACACCCAGTTACCTCACTCATCTACCCATCAATTCTCGTAAATATATGTTCCGTAACAGCTCAGAGAGTAGGAAGAATTTTCTCAATACCAGGGCTTTTCTCACTTCAATAGGAAGGGGTTTAGAATTTGTTTTACCTTATTACCTGGTAATTTAATTGGTAATTAGAAAAGGAATTTCAAAGAGTCAACCGAATTATCTGGGAATTTTGCTGATCTAAAAAAAAAAAATTTCATATTGTCAGTCCACAAATGTCATGAATGACAATCCGAATGAGAGGATACAGATATTTAATTGTTAGATTTTGCTTAACACTTTTTAAAACTGCAGGAGGATTATTATAAAAACTGAAGTTGGTTCCTGTAGTTTCAAAATTAACATATATAACTTCACCTATTATTATAAATATGACTGCCTCCTGAGGTTCTGAAGAGTATATTTCCATGAAGTTTGAAATTGTGTAATTCGTAAGAACACCTGCTCAGACCCTTTTTTTCTCCATTCCATAGGTGTTCATCATAGCAGGCCTCAAAGTAGCACTTGGGAATGACTAGCCAATTGGCGAGTGACCTCTAAATTTTACTCGCCAAATGTTGTCAAGAGAAATTTATAAGATTCATATATTGATTTGATGTGTTAAGAGCTTTATTGAGACACCTTACACTATTGAGCAAGCAGATACACATGTACAAGTATTAAAAACATGAAAAACATAATTTTGTGTTGGTCAAAACTCTTTTTTATTCAACAACTGCAATGTCCCACTAAACAGCCTCTGTACTTCAGCTTCCTTTTTGTTTTAAAAACCATTTTTCAATCTGTTTAAATTTTATATACGGTAATATAAGTAATTTATATATAAATGTATAGTAATTATCAATATATCTCAAATTTATTCAGTTACTAATTCATATCGCGCCGATTAGGGTTATTATATTTTATTTAAAATTGAATAAATTGGGCCTAATATCTCAGGCAGTAATGTACAAGCTTCCAAGAGTCCGTTTTTCGTTGCATATGTCTACCAGCGGCTTGGAATTTAGTTGTGGCTTGGCGATTCTATACATGTATGCATTGACGAACTTAATGTGCATATCTTGCAATGTTTTTGCAACACATTGTTTGCGTTGTTTGAAAGTTGTGTCCGACTGTACTTTCGTTTGAACTTGAAGCGATAACAATATCATGAATGTCTTACTGTCTTTCTGTGTCACACAAGCGTCTGTCTCTTTCGTAACAATCAGTAGTTGGACACAAAGTCTGTTTTGCCGGCCATTGATCAATTAATAACCTGTTTACACATCTTTCAGAACATCGTACCTTCGTCATGTCTTGGCCACAACATTCGTTCAGCCATGTCGAAGCGTTTGCTTCCTGTTGATGTATTGGCTTCAGTCCCTTTTTTCACATGAATCCAGAGTCAAAACTGCCATTGTTCTCTGTTTGTTTTGACTTTTTAAAGCCAAAACAAGTCAGGGGGATTTGCCCCGGCCTTTTTGCCGCCATATTGCTACTGATACATGAGGTAGGGTCATCAAGACGCTTTACAGCAGGCAGTGATTATGCTTTTAAGCGCTTTTCTTACACAGATTAGATATGTGTAACTATTAAAAGAACCGAACACATAAAATAAATCCGGAAATATTAAGGAATTTTTTACTCGCCGTTTGGCGATACATTGTTAATTTTAACTCGCCTTTGGGAATATTTACTCGCATATGCGAGTAAATTTCTCTCAACTTTGAGGCCTGCATAGACAAGTTTTAATGCATTTTATATTAAACTGTGAGTCTTGAATAAATGTTTCAATGGTTATTACATTATAATCCCGATAATAAATCAATAGTAATCAGGGAAAAAAACAACTATCATACTACCTTGGATTATCATTCTGTGGAATCTAATTCAACAATCAGTGATTATAGCATTGATACTTTATTTAATAGAAGCGTTTTCTCAGTGAAGTGATTTACTATGGTACTATCAGAGGTACTCAGGAAGACAGCTTTAGATTAACATTAAGATAGCAATATCAATGTTTTTATGTTGTCTTTGTTAGGAGCGAGATTCGTTTTAAATGACCATTTGGCATCATTTACATCAAATCAGTACTGGCCTGACACGGGATTAAAACATTTGTCATCTGAAACCGTAAAACACAAGTGATGTCCAGGGCTATAAATGGAGGAATTAAAGCCATGCAAGCACATATGGTCATTTTCTTGATCCTTCGGACTCCAAGAGAAAGGTCAAAAGTTGAAGACTGGTCCAATATGTAAGACACAAAATTGAAAATATCTTCAAAATGAGAAAATAGGAAATAGTTTTTAGAGCTAAAAATTACAAGTTAAAATGTATGGTTGATATGTTTTAATAAGCTGATTCATTTCATCATTGATCCTTTCAAATAAAATCTCAACATCAATAATTCGAATGTAACTTGTAACAAATTTGTAAATCTCAATGTATGCTTGAGTTCACAACTGGAGCCTTCAATTTAACCCCACCATACTATCATATGACATATATTATACAGAATCTGAAGACTTTTGGACGACATCGGTTTAAGTTCCGCATTGTCCTTAATTTTCACAAAACTTACTCCACTATTTAAAGGCATTAAATGTGTGCTTCATGTTCCATTGTTTCATACAACAAGAGGCCCAGAGGGCCTGTATCGCTCACCTGGTTTGTAATGCCAAGTAATGTTCTGAGTATAAGTTCATTGTTTCTTTTCAGAAGGAATTTGAATATTTACCTCTTTCTGCTCCAGGGGGTCAAAGCCAAAATTTATACGAATTCTGTTAACCTCAAGTTTTGTTTCCCTTCCCCTAAGGATGTTTGTGGCCAAATTTGGTTACAATCCATGCAGAACTCTAGGACAAGTAGCGATTTCTAGGATTTACCTACAAGTTTTGTTTCCCTTCCCCAAAGGATGTTTGTGGCCAAATTTGGTTACAATCAATGCAGAACTCTAGGACAGGTAGCGATTTATAGGATTTACCTCTATTTCCCCTATTGAGCCCGCCCCTCCTACCCCCCGGGGGGTCAGAGCCAAAATTTATACATGTTCTGTTCCCCTTCCCCCAAGGATGTTTCTGGCCAAATTTGGTTACAATCCATTCAGAACTCTAGGACAAGTAGCGATTTATAGGATTTACCTTTATTTCCCCCATTGGGCCCCGCCCCTCCTGCCCCCGAGGGTGTCAGAGTCAAAATTTATACAAGTTCTGTTCCCCTTTCCCTAAGGAAGTTTCTGGCCAAATTTGGTTGCAATCCATGCAGAACTCTAGGACAACTAGCGATTTATAGGATTTACCTCTATTACCCCTATTGGGCCCCGCCCCTCCTGCCCCAGGGGGGTCAGGGTCACCATTTATGCAAAATCTGATCCCCTTTCCCTAAGGAAGTTTCTGGCCAAATTTGGTTGCAATCCATGCAGAACTCTAGGACAACTAGCGATTTATAGGATTTACCTCTATTACCCCTATTGGGCCCCGCCCCTCCTGCCCCAGGGGGGTCAGGGTCACCATTTATGCAAAATCTGATCCCCTTCCCCTAACGAAGTTTCTGGCCAAATTTGGTTACAATCCATCCAGAACGCTAGGATAAGTAGCGATTTATAGGATTTACCTCTATTACCCCTATTGGGCCTCGCCCCTCCTGCCCAGGGGGGGTCAGGGTCACCATTTATGCAAAATCTGATCCCCTTCCCCTAAGGAAGTTTCTGGCCAAATTTGGTTGCAATCCATGCAGAACTCTAGGACAAGTGAGCGATTTATAGGATTTACCTCTATTACCCCTATTGGGCCCCGCCCCTCCTGCCTCAGGGGGGTCAGGGTCACCATTTATGCAAAATCTGATCCCCTTCCCCTAAGGAAGTTTCTGGCCAAATTTGGTTGCAATCCATGCAGAACTCTAGGACAAGTAGCGATTTATAGGATTTACCTCTATTACCCCTATTGGGCCCCGCCCCTCCTGCCCCAGGGGGGTCAGGGTCACCATTTATGCAAAATCTGATCCCCTTCCCCTAAGGAAGTTTCTGGCCAAATTTGGTTGCAATCCATGCAGAACTCTAGGACAAGTAGCGATTTATAGGATTTACCTCTATTACTCCTATTGGGCCCCGCCCCTCCTGCCCCAGGGGGGTCAGGGTCACCATTTATGCAAAATCTGATCCCCTTCCCCTAAGGAAGTTTCTGACCAAATTTTGTTAAAATCCATGCAGTACTTTATGACAAGTAGCGATTTAAAGGAAATGTTGACGGACGGACAGACGACGGACGCCGCGCCATGGCAATAGCTCACCAGCTAAAAATGGAATAATGACATTTTTGGTTCCTCAAAATCAATTTGCTATAGAATATACAAAAACGAATGTAATTTTGAAAAATATTTAGTTTTATTAAATGATAATGAAAGAATTTTAATATAACAAGTAATCATAAATTCATTGTGAAGTCTGGTAGATGGATTAATATGAATTATCAAGATAGAATTTCTACTTATTGTGATACCAATGATATCGGTGATGAATTCCATTATTTATTAAAGTGTCCGTCTTTTACCTTAGAAAGGAAATTATATGTTAATGAGTACTATTACACCATACCAAATATCATAAAATTTTCACAGCTTCTGAACTCAAAGAATATAAAAATAATGAGAAATCTATGTAAATTTATCAAAGTTATCTTTAAAAAAGTCATATAAATTGTCCTCCTTCTGCATGTTGCATTTCTTGACTGTTGTAAATATGTTTCTCTACACAATGTATTTTGTACAGAGACTAATAATAAAGTTTGAAGTTTGAATTGTTCCTTGGTTTTAACCTACATTTGCCCCAATTTCTGAAACAAAAAGCACCGACTGAAGTAAAAATTTAATCGATACACTATGTAACTTAAGTACCGGGTAAAACAAATTGACTTAAGTCCATTTTTGACTTGTTTGTTTTGAGAAATTGCGAACTGATATAGTATTAGTTTAAAATCTTGATCGTGTCATGGAGATCAGCTAATTTTCTACAGACTGAATAAGTAATGGTTGTGTAACGATTGTGTTTATGAACTAACAAGCTTCCGAACCCTGATTACTATTCCTCTCGGACATAAAAAGAACCTGCCTGGAATTACCTAATCTATTATCGCAGTCAACCAGCCATACACAAACACACGCCGTTTTTCTACAGAAACCAGCTTTTTCTCCATTTCAAATAGCTCTATCAAATAGCAGTAAAGACTCACTGCGGATTTTGCGGGTTATACTTGGGATGTGAAAAGTAAATAAGCTCATCCAGTAATGTGATTTCAGGGATTGTGAAGGAAAACTAATTCTTTTAGTGGAGTCAGTTTCCTCAAAAAATATTCTGTGTACCAAAGGAAATGAATTTTACATCTGCATGGCATGTGTATGAAAGACAGCATATTTCAACATAATTGTGTATACACTAAATCTTCTGAACAAGTTTATGTTAGACTTTTGGCTGATGTTACCGTAACTTCAAGTGAAGTTTGGTTCATTCTATCTAACTTCTTATTAAAGACTGCATGATGCTTTCAGTAACCTTGAGGTTTGAAGCTTGCGGGTTTAAGTTCTTCAAATAGTTGAGAAATGATTGGTCTTTGCTGTTGTAGTGATTTAACCTTAAGGTAGACCGTCCCTTCTGGTTTCCTCTCAGGGATTTCTTTTATTTTTTGATATTTTGATTTTAGGTATATCCTGGTCACGGAAACCACATAAAAAAACAAATGTCAACGGGTTAATTTTTCTTCCAGGGTTGCTTAAAGATATGTACTAATGACATAAAATTCTGGATTTTAAGGATTTTTGAATAAATAACATTCCCTCCCTGTAACATCCCTTAACATATAAAGAATATGCCTGTAACATGTTCATACCTTCAGTAGGTGATAGAATTCATAACGCTATTAAATTAGCTGGGTTTTCCACAATAAAACAAAATATCATTATTTCAAAATAAAATCCGGACCAAATCTTAGTGAAAAATTGCATCAATATGGTCATGTTTTCTTTTTTTCTGAAAAAATGATCTCAGGAAAAATCGATTTTTTATAATTTCCATGAAGATTGACTTCTTTGCAATAAGAAAAACCAATAAAAAATATACCTCACCGTATTATTTTTCAAAAAATGACCGATTTGCTTTCTAATACCCCTTAAATTTTGGCCCGAAAACCTTAGAATAGGCAAATCCGTAGCACTGTTCAATGTTTTATGCTATTCATTTACCCTGGTTAATGTTCTATATTTATTATATTATTGGAGAATACAAAATAACACAATGATTATATATATTGATGATTTTATTTATTTATTATATAAAATATACCAAACCAGTTTGTAAGCTACATGTAGACCTGACCTCAAACTTCCAAAAAAAGTCTAATTCAGCAGAAAATACATCAGCTTTTTCTGAGACGAATATTTGCTCTGTGTGATACCGTATTAAAATGGACTATTTCCCGTTATAGCATCTTTTAAATTATAAGTAAATATCTTAATAAAATAAAATGAAAATATTTTCCCGCAATTTTATTTCCGTATTTTGTTTGTCCATTTCCGGACGAAAATTAGTATACCGGTATCTTACGAAGAGTGCCTATCGAAGCTCGAAACTCTAATGTTTCCATTCATAACACCACTAACTTCCTTAGGCATCCATCTACTATGTAAATTTATTTCTATTCTGCAAAAAGATAGGTATACAATTATAACGATAACGGTAATTCAATTGTTACTATTGACGTGAAGTTTTTCATTTTGGCTCCCCGTAAATCCATGTGTATTCCATCTGACTGTTTACTGATTCTTGGATTTTACTTCATGCATGATTCTTCAAAATTATACTATATTTACCGACTGCCACACCTTTAAATTGATACACTTCAAGTAAACACTCAGAAAGGTTCCAGACGAAGTTTTGCTCCAATGCCGATGTCAGAAGCGAGTTATAATAGATGAGTACGGAGAAATAAAATATGTTTGCCGGGATCTGGATAGTAACGTTACAAACGTATGACGTCACAGAAGGAACGGTCTACGTTAATTACCAAGTGAGTTCATTCTATTTAAGATTTTACATCAAAGATCTGCATAATGCTTTCATTTAGATAAAACCCGAGGTTTGAGACTTTGTTACAGTTCTTCAAATAGTTGAGAAATGATTGGTCTGCACTGTTGTAGGTGTGTCCTTAACATTATTGGTCAGTTCAATATGGTTACTGCAACACATATTGTTCTTCTCAATATTTTGATCAGTGTCGAAAATATTGCATGTCTCAAAATTTTATGATCTAGCTCTGATTTTTTTTAATTATATTTCATATTACATGAAGATCAAAAAATTATAAGACTGTATATTCTAATGATAATTTTGATATTTTTGAGACATGGCAAATCCAGAATTTACTGTATACAAATGTGTTATTTCCTGCCTAGTCATTCTGAGTTTCAGGTCATATACCAAGCATAAGGGACAGATCAGACCAAATACTAATTACTCTCGACTGTTGCATGCCTGCACCTGAAACCCTGGATACATGTTTATCACAGAAGCTATCGGCTTTAGAATAAACAAAGGTGTTGGGTAAAAAAAATATACTTCCTTTCCACAGAGTTTATGGTTAAATGATTCCACATGCAAACATCATTTGAATTAAATGAAATAAAAGTCAGAAAGACATTATCAAATGTTTCAAGGTGTTGCCTTAAATAAAGTCACATGCAGGATGTTTATTTTCTATCCGGTTTGCTAGCAGGGACAAAGAAATAAAGAGAGTTGTTATTGTACGAAGTCCTGCCAACAATTTAGATATCTTCAGTATGTAAGATCATCTCGTACAACTGGCCCACACATTTATTCATTCCGTGTTAATCCTCCAATGAAATCATTTTATTTCAGTTGCACCTGTAAACATTTCCCCCCTCTTTTTCATGAAAATTCTCACACTATATGTGCAGTTTAAAAATAAAATATTTCTGTAAAAAAAAAAAAAATTTGTAAAGTAGCTATTTGATTTAAAATGCTAACCTGAAAATTGAGGCTAATAAAATTAAAAATACTAGGTATCATAATATGATGTAATTCATTTAAATGCTTTTAAAACATGTACATATTACAATTCCTAAGTGTTCGATGACATTTCATTTCCATTAATTTATATGGTATTTATAAAATTACTTAACCATTGAAGCAGAAAGATGAAGTAAATTAAAGCTTAAAAGATAACGGCTTACCGTATGTCTACCTACATAGTGAAGACGTCAGATCAAAATACAGGTATGGTTCTCGACGGTTTTAAGCCATTTTAAATACCATCAAATTTATATGATATCTCCCAACATATCATTACTGAGGTTTTGTATCGCGGTAACGTATGATAAACATTTTACTTTCCATCATCGCATTATGATTGTGCAGTTAAGCTGAACACCGAAACCCAGAAATTAAGAGGTTTGCAATCGAATGGATTTCAACAGCAGGTGTTTTTCGGCAGTTGAAAGCATCTGATTACATTTTAATCCTACAAACTTTCAGTCTAAATTAGGATAAAATGTTTAAAACATTTCTCTCTGATACTAAAAAGGTTTCAGAGAATTTGGAAAAAATTTAATAATTAAAAGTTAATTTTAAAGAATCTTCAGAAGAGTAGATGTAAGATAATGAAAATGATCAATTTCAAATATAGTATTCACACCTTTATAATCAACAGGTGTCGCATACAACTCTTCCTAAAATTCCAAAATGGTACTTCAAAGAAAAAAATATATTTAATTGTAACGGATATTTCCTCAAACCATTGTATGCATCAGTAACTCAACATGTGCTCCATGTCCCCATAAAGAACAAACGGAATAAAGATCAAGAGTTAAAAGACAAATAAAGTGGCCATCTTTAAACGTCAGCTTCTGAAGTTAGATCAAAATTTGGTATTTATCGTGAAATATTTACTGAATCATTTAGTAAATCCATGACAATCTGGACGTTGATAGTTCAGAAAACTTGCAGTCCAGACGGAAATGTTAGGGAACGGACAATATTGACCAAGAACACAGAATCAGCAGTCCGGAAAATTTGTAATTCGGACTGGGGATGAAGATGTTCAGCTCATTAAGGGTTCACTGTATTATCCAATGGACATTTTCAAGATGGTCTTCTAGTTTTAATGACCTATGTAACTAATTTCTTTAACCATATTTCTCTTTGATCTGTGTATTTTATTGTGATCTACACTCTTTAAATATTATAGCTCAATATGTTTATTTAATATTTTCTATCATCTTTGACAATTTTTACTGTGATAGAATGGTGTCTCATAGGGGTTTTAAAATATCAGGTATTCAATATCATTTTATATCTGGTCTTTTTCACAATACCTGGGTACATTGGCTATCACTGGGTATGATCAGCAAAATAAACAATCAGTATTCGATTGTAAAATTTTTCTATTTAATTTTTTTTTTTTTTTACATCTGATCATCTGTTTTAGCACAAATGTTTGTTGAATATGAAAATATCTAATCATCTCAGCTGTTTCAGTCCTTTTTACACCAAACCAGAAAATTTCAATATAAATTAAATGGTCTTGTATATATCAAGCTGATCAACATACTGATGCTGTGATATTATCATATATAGTATCAAGTTCATTTTACTATTTAATGTAAAGATATAGTTGGCATCAAATCTAAATAATTTTATATTGTCATCATCCATTACATTGTATTTGAGATGGTTGCAATACATATTTACATAACACAAACACACAAACACACACACACACACACCCTCACACTTAAGACATCTGGATGACAGTGCTGAAAACTTTGAGTGAAAATTTTGGTCCATCACACCACTAAATTATTGGTGTCTCCAACTGTATGAAAGACCATCTTCCAAGTTTTCCTAGACTAATGCTATAATTAAATGATCCATGATGCCTGATGAAGATCTTCGTATTTATCACATACCCATACAACGTTAACTTACTCCAGATCAAAATGGAGAGAAAGTGACATTAATGCAGCATTTTATCTTTAATTTTTACAAACAATACTCAATGTCATATTTGGCAGTACATGTAGCCTCTTTGTCAAACAAAGTTTTTATTTTCAAGGCAAACATAATGAAATCTTTAATATTCTAAGATGTATGTGACCCTATCGTGAACTTTAAAACACAAACATACAAACAATAACACAATACACAGTGATAAACAAATATTAAATTTACCTGTAGGGAACTCTTTACATGCAGACAGCCTAAACCACATGGTCCATCACAGGTACAATGCCAGACACTGCAGGGGGTCAATTAAAAGCTGTTTAATTAGTCAATTGTTCATCCAGTAACCTCAAAGACCTGTTGTATTCCTCTGTCTATGCCCACTGTTCTATCATAATGGTGGAAACTCCTCATGCTGTGTGCCTGCTGCTCGGTATGTAAATCTACAGATTCTCTCTTGTCATGCTACACTGGTTACATGGAGCCGAAGTCAGATCGATGCTGGGGAAATCGCTCAACCATGTCCTGAGGATATTTGTGTGATTAAGAGCCGTCATTGCTGGAAAGCATGATGATGTTGATCTTTTAATATCTTCCTTTAAAGTAATACTGGGTTTAGACGCGTGTCCTGACAATATCTCATTCAATTGGAGAACTTCATTTCTTGTTGGCCACATATCACCTTTTTTTCTTTTCTTGTAAATAAAACTGTGAAGTTTTAACAATTTCATGTGAAATTAGGAATAAAATAAAAAGATACACTTTCATCTGAAGAATATTTCATTGTATAAAATACTTGAAAACAGACAAAAATATAATGAATTCAATATCAAAAACAAATTTGCCATTATTACCTACAACAAATTCACAAGTCAAACTTCTGGCATGAAAAATGTTAAAATATCTATGACTTTTTAAGCTTCGAAGAAATAAAACCAACGAAAAATGACAAATAAATATTTGAATTTGGAAAATGGCCAGCGGTGACTATATAATGTTCATGTTGAAATTAAGTTTTGTACAGCGATTGTAAAACTGTAAAATTTAGATAACCAGTGACTTGGTTCATGTAAGCCTGAAATAGTACCCGAAGTATGTAGAACTTTCAGGCTTTGGAATACAACATACAGCGACTTCTACCATTTTGTTTCAGTTACCATGTCGTCAAGGCTTTTTCACGCTAAAACTTCAGATTTTTTTTTCTAATCTTAGGAATAGAATTAAAAGATTCACACATTTCAGAAGTACACTGTATATTTTGGGAGAATTCGACTATATTGTGGAATTATTTCATTCAGAATGGGGCCCATGCAGTGACTGGCCAAAACATCACAAGGAAAACACCTGCCAACAGTCTCTAAAACGAAATCAAAGGATGTGTGTGTTCCGTTATGTACATTTTTGATAACAATATATTCCTATTAACTTTTGATGCAAATTTCTCCATTTCTATATTTTTTCTTTTAAGAAAACAACAAAAAAAATATAGAACAACAAAAAGTCCCTTAGCTTTCCCTCCATTCAAATGAAAATTGATATCTATAAACGTTTGTGATATCACAATTTGTTGTAGTAGATATAAATTTACAGCTATGTCAATTTGTCATTTCACTTTATTAGGGATAACACTTCCATAGCCCTGAAATTCAGCCGTTTTCTTTACCTAGTAAATTATTCATGAAATTGATAAGATGTCAGACATGGCCAACCAAGGGAGGCTAAAGGCAAAATGTCAATGTAAAGTCAAGGTGTGAAATATAGATGTAAGTGACAATTTTAACATTAGATATATTTCCTTTTTAGATTGTACCTGATACATTAAATTGTAATATCAATGATATGTATCTGAGGCTGATGGTTACAAGATTATAAGGACAATGACAATGTTATCGTTAAATTAGCATAGCAACAATATATAATTTTTTACACATAAAACAAGATTTTGGTTTGAAAAAAAAAAATGCAAACTGATCTCGATATAGCAACCACATTGAATTTCACTGGAGAAGCAGAACCATCCCTGACGTAAATAGCAGTAAATTATATAAGTTGTCATATCTTTATCAAGAGAAAACTTTTTCCATTTTTCAACTCTACACACTGTTTCTATAAATTTACATTTTCTTCAAATTTACTAGATAAAATTAAACATAATTATCCTGAACATACCGCCCAATTTAAATTTCTTATAAATAAATATTTCTGTCTATGTATACATATAATATTTTTTTTTTTTTTAGAAATTTTCATATGATACAAGAAAATGACCATGTACATTTCTACAAGCTTTTTTCTGTAATTATCTATTAATTATGACATTAATATTTGACTTCTGGTGAGTTTTACTGACAAATTCTACATGTAGTTTTACTCAACAAATTTAACATCCTGAAGTTGCCCATCAAAATAGCATACAAGTGACACGGCCAGTGAATCATGTTTAAATTTATAGTTAAAACGTATATATAGTGTCCGCCCTTATGTACCCATTCAGTGCTTTCTAGAAACCGAAGATGGAAAGTGAGAAATCAT
Organism: Argopecten irradians; assembly: GCF_041381155.1. Taxonomy (NCBI): domain Eukaryota; kingdom Metazoa; phylum Mollusca; class Bivalvia; order Pectinida; family Pectinidae; genus Argopecten; species Argopecten irradians. The sequence goes on along the minus strand of NC_091140.1, from coordinate 18,942,767 downwards.
TTAATTGTACGAACATTTATGACTGTGTGAGGAAGTTCAAAGGAAGCAAACGTTTGTATGACCTAATGATACTGAGGTTAAATGCGCAGACAACAATTTAATGCTATTCTGAAATGACAAGGTTTTTGCATAGTATTTTGAGCCATCTTTTATTCCAACGTTTTATTATGCGAAAGTGATTTAAAGATTTACTCCTTTTATGAGAGAAATTGGATACTAGTTTTAAAATGGGGACATCAAATTTGTACGGAATGACAATGTGATTTGTTACCAGAATTCAGCCATAATGATGTTTTCTCATGCACAAAATCAGAAGTTGTGTATACAGGGTTTGCGATACTGTTACACAGGGTCATCCTGTTATGTCCCCAGCGAAACAGATCCGACACAAGATAGGGTTGAGGATGATGTCGGTACAAACACATTTCGGAGTCACAAGGTGAATAAATGGAGAAGAAAAAGGTCTTTGACAAGGTTCTTTACATTACAACAGCAACCATTATACAATGCCTAATGGACCCCTAACACAGGTGTATGGGGCTATCGCCACAGACACCGCTCTGCAGATCTTTGTGTCGCAGAAAGATAAAATGCAATCAAATTTATTTACTAGAATGCAAATGACAATTGTCAAAACTTGTGCTGTTAACAGGAAAGATGGCAGATGGAGATATTGTAACCAAATTGGGCGGGGTACTTCTATCTTAGATACACAGGTTGTAATGAAAGCTACCATTGTCAAACTGTATAATTTGCTCTTTACTATTCACTATTGTGGGCATTCTGATTTTTTTAATTTATTTCACATTCGATCTACATGGACTTTGGAAGTTAGTGAACTAAAAAGGTATTTTCAATCGGGAGATCCTGTAATAATAATTTTTCTTCACTAATCCAGCTTGAACAAGTTTGACAATATAATCTATAATTGTAACACTGTCTTATACTAACCCTTAGGCTGCTGCAATCTGAATGGTTTGTATAGTAATATGACTCTCAGTGCTGCATTAATTTTGTAAAATCCAGGGAAATGATAACTTAATTATAAATGAGTATATCTTGAAAACTATTTGCTTTATGTGAATAAAAGTTGTACGAAAATTGTTTGTTATTGCCTGCAGTTTATATTGATGCTGTTTATTCCGCAAATATACTTCTTGTAAAGCATACAGGTAACAATACAGGTGACTAAAGGTAAAAATATTAGGTTTTATCAAATAATAACAAGAAAACTCAATTAAAATTATGAAATAAAACTACTTTAATTGTATAACCTTAGTATTAAGAAGCATATGACTTCATTTGGTTATTAATTTTTTGAAAAAATCCAGGTAAAATCTTCTAAAACTAATTAATATTCACAAATAAAATCTTGATAATTGTTCATGAAGGAAAGAAGCTAGTTTCCTGTTTAATTTCTGATCTATCATCACATAGTGTATGCATCTGCATTATATACCACATATTATCTCTATCTTAGACCAAATTACCCTTAAAAGTATCGTTATAGCTCAGGTGAATCCAGGTAAGTCATTTTCAGTCAGGTGAAAGTTAATTAGACAATATAACTTGAAAACGATCCTAAACAATTTCTGAAAAATTGTTTTTCGAGTGCATCATGACTTGACCAACAGTGGTGTAAATCACTTAATCTGCATGGATAAAACCTGTAACCGTTATCACGTAAAAGAAACACCTGCATCTCAAAAAACGTAATACTGTCATTTTTCGTTCGTCTGTTTTCTTTCAACATGCCGGTCATTGACGGTAAACTTCGTGTAGATAATAGAAATATATTTGTGTGAACAACTTTATTTTTGTATGCTGTAATCATCCAAAAATGCTTTTAAAAAGGAACTGGCTTACATTTATTCATAATTTCAACTTGCCTGTGAACGGAGCATTGTCAAGGTCAATCTTGTCATCTCTCAACACGGCAGCCGGCCGCTTGGGGGGCTGCCTATGTTCTGTGTTGGCATCGGGCACATACTTATTTATAGGAGAAATTAAAATAATAGTGCCTTCTATTGGATCCCAATCTAAAGTATTTGACCCTTCAAATTTACTTTCAACTTCTGTCAATCGCTAGCAAAGAACTGTTATGTACAAGTTCTTCATCACTTCGATCTATCAGAGCGGCCATTTTGACGAGTCAGTATACTGTTCAAATTCCTTCCACACCTGTGGTTATTTTTTAGGGTATAATCCCGAGAATATCGAATGTAATGACATTAGAACCAATTGGAAACATTCTACTTTCGTTTTCAGTCATAATTTTAGCAACAGGGGGGAGATTTGATGATCTGATCGCCGGTTGAAAACTCGGAGTCAAAAAACGTCTTTTTACGCGTGAAGCACTGAGGGCCATTTAAACAAATGCATAAATATGTTTAGCAGTCTAAGGGCTATAGTAATACCCTTAGGTACTAGCTTCATAGAAAGGCAGGTTTATAAATAGTGTATTATCTCCCCTCATTGCAGTGGTAATCTCTCTTAATAAATTCCTTGCTTTTTACAAAAGTAGATTACTTCCCTTTACTTATGGTTGATTAGAAGACAATGACTTCAGTTTACTAAATCATTTCTTTTTTCTTCATATAGGAACCTTCATTGTTTTGTAATGTTACGATTTTGAAAGTTTATTTTTGTTAAAATCTTTCTCCAATAGAGTATTACTGTAGCTTTCATGTTTGATTCAAAGAGTCTTATAATTATCAATCAACATAATGTACAAAGTTGCCTTATTTGTATATTGTTCTTGTTTATGAAAATCATATCTTGCTGATCAACTTTAAGTACATTGTGGTACATAAATTCTTTGAAAATCTTTTCTCAATCCTCAAAGAAATCCAATTAAATCAATTGAAACATCTTCCTGGATGACAATGATATAAAATAATACGTTACAACCTATAAATCACTGGAGTGGAACTGAGAGGTCACGGAAGGCTGCCCATACCAGGTACAGCAGTAAATCAATATGAGTAAAAGCTGCAGTACAGGATGTTATTGGTGCAGTTCCTGTAGAGCTTCTCCGCTAAGTCATTATACCCCATTAATGCCTTTACTTTTATACGCTGATAACAGGGGCCCACATTGTAATATATGGATACATAATTAATGATATCTGGCGACTGTTGACATGAAAATGAATTTTACCTGATGAATGTGATGGTTGAGCGAACAGAACAAATCTATGGTCCAACGATTTTAGTCAAATGACAGGTCCTGTGTCAAGCGTCGGCTGTTTCATGATGTTTTAATTCTTTCGGTCTGAAGTTTAGTAGCATCCTCTAGCTAGGGAAATTGAAAGCTGTAACAAGAAGAATAAGACAATTGTCAAGTGTGTTGAAGTAATAAAAGTTTTTTTCCAGACTGTTGATTGGTAAATATATAATTTATTACTTTTATTCAATTACTGAAAACAGACACCAATTGTTTAGGAATGATTAGAATCTACTCTGACACGTGTGTAAATTTTAAAATTTACTCTTCTGTTAAGTGTGACATGATGCTGATCATTAAGTATTAAATTATGACATACTGCTCACTTGAAATGTCATTGAAAATTAAATTATAAATAGATTAATCATCAACTAGCTCAACTTCTGTATTGAAAACACATTTACCGGTAAAAGCTATTTTGCTTACTACATGTACTTTCAAAATCAATGAATTCATTTACTGGTAAAAGCATTTTTGCCTACTACTTTCAGTTGATAATAAAATAAGTAAGTTACAACCATATAAATCATGGATGGAGTGGAGGTCAAACCACGTGAGAGGTCCACGGAAGGCATGCCCCATATACCAGGTACCATGTACAGCAGCAGGTAAATCAATATGAGTAAAACGAAATGCTTCAGTACTAAATACAAGGCATTTGTTATTGGTGCAGTTACCTGTAGAGCCTTCTCGCTAAGTCCATTATAAGAGACCCCATTAATGCACCTTTACTAGCACGAACGTTTGAACTTTTATATGCTGATAACAAGGGTGCCCCACATTGTCCCAATATATGGATACAATAATTAATGATATCTTGGCGACTGTTGACATGAAAATGAATTTTACCTGATGAATGTGATGGTTGAGGTCGCGAACAGAACAAATCCATTGGTTCCCAAGATACCCACACACCCACAACGATTTTAGTCAAAATGACAGGTCTTTAGTACAAGCTGTGTCAAGACGTCATAAGTCAAAAGCTGTTTCATGAACATTTACTTTTTTATTATTTTTTTTTTTTTATTCTTTTCGGTTGAAGTTTAAGTAGCATCCTCTATCCTCACAAGCTAGGGAAATTGAAAGCTGTAACAAGAAGAATAAGACAATTTGTCAAGTGTGTTGAGGTAAAAAAAAAGGTAATAAAATATTTTTATTAATTTTTTTATTTTATAAGTTTTTATTCCAGACTGTTGAATTGGTAAATATATAATTTATTACTTCTTTATTCAATTACTTGAAAAACAGGGACAAAAAACACCACCCGAATTGTTTAGGAATGATTAGAATCTACATCCGACAAAAATACTGTGTAAAATTTTTAAAATTTACTCTTCTGTTAGTGTGACATGATGCTGATCATTAAGTATTAAATTATGACATACTGCTTTCACTTGGAAATGTCATTGAAAATTAAATTTATAAATAGATTAATCATCAACTAAGCTCACCTTCTGTATTGAAAATAACACATTTACCCGTAAAAGCTATTTTACTTACTACATTGTACTTTCAAATTCAATGAATTTCATTTACTGGTAAAAGCATTTTTTGCCTACTACCTTTCAGTGAAAGTATGTTAAAAAAATATTATTGCTTTATCCAAATTATTTTTAAATTTGACGAGAAACAATTTTGCAACTTGTTTTTGAATTCTATGATGCCAAACAGTAAAATAATTATGAATATGCAAGTAGAAAATTTTGGGGTATAACTCTTCTGATTTTGTTATTTAGCATTTCAAAAACATATGATTATGACATTTTAGATCAATTGTACAAAATATAGTTTTTTCTTCATTTCCCACAAAATGTGCACTGAAAAAAAGCATACCTGGTTAATTAGCAGCATTGCAGTTTTATTAAAATAACAGGATTTTTTTTCGCCATTACCTAGATAAAATTTTTGGAATGCTGGGGCTCCTGGCTTTGAATTTTGGAAAATGTGTGAGTCAAAACCAAAGATTTTGTTGAAAAAATAATTATTTTGAAATATTAAAGCATATAATTAATAGAACCATTTATTTAAAGGAAGTATATAATGAGAATAGTATTATATTCACTTTTCTGAAGCAAATATACATGTAAAAATAAGTTCATAACAAATTTTGGATAGTTTTTTGGGGATTACATTTGGGAAAACCTTTCCGAATTTTGGGTTTAATACAGGTTTTAAAAATTAACACAAATACAATAATAAATGATTGAAGTGTTTAGTCATAACAATGTTCAAGCGCAAGTAATTTCATATCTTTTATTTATGACTTATACCATTACATTGGGTCGTACATCCAACATCTGTATTTTCTCTAACTGACCATAAGTGTCTAGTGGTCAGTTTTATGACTGGACATTGGTGACACCATGTTGATATAAGACATGCCAGACCCATGATGGCTGGAGTTAGGGACTAGATAAACAGCCCCTAAATCACCCTAATTAGTCCCCCTCAATCCCTAATTAGCCCCTCTAATTACACTTGGGTCAGATAACACCATGGGGACGGTTCTGATTCCAGCCTCCCTGGTTCAATTTATTTGTCCAAACTCTTTATTTATGTGGTCAATCACTGGTCAAATTTCACATTCCACATATATATACATTGTCAATTTGTCAGCACAAAACTGTAGCACTTTAATTAATACTTATATAACCCACAGATTCTAAATATTTCTTACTATTTAGTTCTTTGATATAACTAGATGCATGTTCATAGCTACATTTTATATATTTTTATCCGAATTCATTCTCTACAGCAATATTTAGATTGACAAACTAAATAATATAATCTAAATATCTGGTCTCTAATTTAAACATTCACAGGATCATGAATATATATTCAAGGATATCTTTGTCTTATCAAGCACTTGTTCTGCCCTGTTGAATTAAGATCAATATTGGGTAAAATTTGACATCGATGCATGTGCACGGAATTCAACCGACACCGGACTTCAGTGCCTGTTATTTGCCTTGGTGGTCAAATGACTTTGTCCCAATGTGCCTAAGTTGGCGTTTGCATATTTTTACCGCTTGTTGTCCATGACAACTCAATTCTGCTTCTCACCATCAAAGGATTCCATGGTCCATAAATCTGTCCACTTGTGAAGAATTTACTCACGCGTTTCATAGGTCTACTGTCATCCGTCCACATTTCCCGCCAAAACTACCACTGACTGATCAAGGTCATTTAGACGCTGCACATGCACAACCACTAACCAGGTGCCCGAGACTTACATTTTGTATTTTATGCTTGATATATCGTATATAGAGCCATTTCCATTTTTTGCCACTATTGTGAGATGGGATTGATTTAGTTTTTTTTGGGTCAATGGAAAGCTTTCCTATTAGAACATGCACATGCCTACAGGGTTGTATGAAAAAAAGTTGCAGTTTATATCATTATGGACACACCAATGTACCCCCAGACCATTTTTAGATGTTTTAGAGGTCTAGATCAAAAATCGATAAAAATCGTACTCTACATTGCACTATAATGAAACATCTAAACATGGTATGATGGTATATGGGCATTTGATAGGTCCATAATGATATGCTAATTCTGTAGTATTTCGATACTATGCTCTCGCTTTCCACGATATAAATTTTTACGCTAAAATATGTATGGTAATATCGATATAACAGATTGCGCGAATTCATAGGGCTCAAGATCGCTAAATAATAACTGTACATGATCTGTAGTATTTCGATCTGATGTGTATGGTATCGATGAACACTAGGACAGATCCATCTAGATACTGTAACTAATTATATATTAGATCCTTGTATGAACTAATTTTCATCACAGGGATCTCAGAATTAGTTTTGAACCCACCAGAGCGTCCAAAGACCATTTTAGACGATTTCGTATTCTACATGTACATGTACTTTAGACGATGTAGAAGAAAAATACTTACAATACACTATTTGATATATATCCGTGTCGGTTGTGGAACGTGGGATACATGGGTCGTCTATAAACCAGTCATAAAGTTAGAGAGAATTACGACCGATTCACCTGGTCAACTGTCGCACGCGCTCACGTTTTTATTCCCAAATTTGACACCGATGATTTTTACGATACACATTTGAAGGAAAGTGACAATATTTTTTTATAAGATAGGAGACAAACATACAATATATTCTTCTTCGATAATATTAGAAACTTTTAAAAAAAAATCAAATATAAGCAGACCTCCTGTTTAATGAAAATGAATGGGTGCACCTGAAAAGACCCAAGGCCACACGAGTTACCCCCCTTAACTGATTTCGTCTTGTGTTCAAAAGAAAATCCTTTGAACAATCTTTATTGTCAAATGTTTTTGGGGAGTTTCAAACTTTCAAACTCGAACTGATGGTTAATTAAGTTGTCTACGAGTTCAAAAGATATTAATTTAAAAAGGTATACAGGGAGGTTCGCTTAATCTATTCTCATTACGACAACGTCGTGAAAAATAAACATCAACGAAAGTAAAATTCAATTAATGAAACATAAAGTGAATGACCGTTTTGATGATAATTTGTCTATGAAATTTAATTTGGCTTTTCTGTCTATGTCTAACGTCCCCATCTCTAAAAAGAAAACCTGTACAATGTACTTTTGAAATATATCTTATTGCCATATTTGCAATAGGATCGGGCACAAGTCAATTCAAAACATAATCGACATTGTTACCAGTGAGAACATGTGTACTCCAATGTGACACACAGGTACAAGAGGTCATAACAAAAAACTCTACAAAAAAAACCTTTCGTCTCAATTCAGCAAGAAAAGTTTTCAGTAACAGGATAGTGGAGTCCTGGAATATTATCTCCCTGTTGATGTAGTCAATGCTGAGAACCTGAACATTTTCAAAAATAGATTAAACAAGCACTGGAAAAACCAAGCCACGAAATTTTTACTATCAACCTAGGAACAACAGTATATTATACACAAACCTAGGACACACTATTAAGGATTTTAAGCAATCACTTTAAATACAGTTGGTAGTAGACTAAAGGTTACACTCTTGTACACGGAGTGCACTACGTTTAGACTACAGGTACAGGTAGACACGGAGTGCACTACGTTTTTAGACTACAGGTAGACACGGAGTGCACAAGATTTAGACTACAGATAGACACGGAGTGCACAAGATTTAGACTACAGATAGACACGGAGTGCACAAGATTTAGACTACAGAGTAGACACGGAGAGTGCACAAGATTTAGACTACAGGTAGACACGGAGTGCACAAGATTTAGACTACAGATAGACACGGAGTGCACAAGATTTAGACTACAGGTAGACACGGAGTGCACAAGATTTAGACTACAGATAGACAGGGAGTGCACAAGATTTAGACTACATGTAGACACGGAGAGCACAAGATTTAGACTACAGGTAGACACGGAGTGCACAAGATTTAGACTACAGATAGACACGGAGAGCACAAGATTTAGACTACAGGTAGACATGGATTGCACTACGTGTGAACACGGTGTCCACTACAGGAGGACACAGTGTCCAGGTACATTCAGACCTAGACAGACAAGGTGATGTGTTACAACTAGGAATCGGGGGAAGAATACATTCTTCACTTTGAAATAATACATAATTATAATTTTTTTAGTGTTTATTTGTTAATTATAACATTTGCAATTTACTGTACATCATATATAACAATATATGCTATTTTTTTTCCTAGTAAATACATCTTTGTACATAAATAAGACCTTTTCACTGCAAAAGTAACAAAGATTAATTTATATTCATTAAGTATGTGTGACTGTCTGTTAAATTTTATATCATTAGTTTCCATTTCATATCTAGAATATATTACGTTTTCAAAAGTCATTATTTTCTGGATAAATTGAATTAAATCAATATATCATTTACATGAAATACAAGCATTTTCACCAGTCAAAAATAACTTTGAATTGCAGTAAAAACCAGTCCTGTTGTGCTTTTGAGACACTTTTTGTATTTTATCATTATTGCAAATATCACTATATATCTCTATAAACCTTTTTTGGCTTCCCAATGATGATGGACTGATGGGAAACTGACGAGAAACTTACAAACGCCCTTTCCATTCAAATTTACAACACATATAATATATAATTATACTATAATTTTTAATTCTTAGAGAAGGAAGAGACAGAGAGATAAAGAGAAAGGTAGGAGAGCTGATATAATATCAATAGTCAACAACTTATTAACAATTATTTGAGACATGTTTAATATGTTTAATTAAAACACTTTGTACTATCTAGCACAAATGTACATAATTATATAACGTAGCTGTAGGATCTAATACTACACGAAGATTAACACAGCTCAGTACATCCAGAGATAAGGACGTAGGAGTTGTCTCCCTTCTATAGTATGGATAATTGCCGGATGTGTTTGTTTTGTAGCGGTTTATGACATAAAATATGCTGTAATGCTTGCCGTCGGTAGATATCCAAATCCTCAAGCCTTGGCGTTTTATTGCAATTTCACAATTATGATATCCCGCCTTTTTGTAACAGGTTCGAAGAAAACCGCGACTGCACTTCTCCATCCATGAAAATTATGTGATGTTTTCAGGACAAATCCCTTGGTTTAATTAAAGTCTTTTATGATAAAGCCAGCCTAGTTTCTGAAAAAAATGTTAAGATGTTACCGAGAAAATAGTAATTTTGTTGACGCCACGAAACTTCATTGCATGGGTAGCCTCAGGCGACATCGGTGCATGTATTGCTCAAAGATGCTCCACCGCCGACAGAGTATAAATGATATTCATCATTTGAACAATAATTGGTGTTAAATCGTGTATAAATATGCCTATTTAACACAAAATATAATATAAAATAATTTATTTCGCCTGTTGTGCATGTGCAATCAGTACTTCATTCCATATAGAATATAGTGCCACGGATTTTTTTCGGGATACAATTAATTATTTTTCATATTTTTAACTTGAAGTAAAATTAGAAGCTCAAACTTTTCAATGGTGGTAATAGTGTAAAGTAAATAACTTTTGTAACTGAAGAAAAATACTAAATCGTCTGCTCCTATTTTTGATAGTGAATAAATTCCATTTGTCAGCGGTGGAGCATCTTTAAGTATATGAGATAATTTTGAGTAAGTGTGCAGTCATCCATATGCAAAAAGTGATAATGTACAAGCTAAGTGTCCCTCAAAATTGAAATCCAATTTGAAAAACCAAATTCTTCATAGTTAATTACCAGCAAATTAATGAGGATGTCATGGAAACCAGTTAGGGAGATATTCTAAATGAAATAACAGCTACTGAACCCTGGAACATTTTTGCAGAAAAAATACATCTATAAGTATCGAACAAAACATACCAATGATAAAAAATAAGTCATGAAAGAAATGGAAACTGTTTCTGGATAACTAATACGTTATAAATAAAACAAAACAAAAACACACCCTGGGCAAATCATTTATCCTATACAAAGGACTACGAATGGAAGATAGCAACCCCCAATCCGAAAAAATTCCCGGGATAAAAAAAAAGGTACAATAATGAACAATAATACCACGACTGAAAAGAAAGAGAGAATGGAACCACAACTACAACTGACCAAGAAACAGCGACGGAACTAAACTTGTTCCTTAACAGTGTCTTTCCCAAAGCACCAATATACCACAACTAGATAACCACGGCATACTATTGGTATAGATATAGATGGTTATTATTTAATGTGTAGATCTGCGGTAATTACATATCTCACATGATGGTGTTTAGTATGTATAGATTGTCCATTTGTTGATTAAAGTTTTTATTATATATATATTTTAAACGTAAGAAGATTGTTTTTTACCTTAGTAATATGTTGGTTTTCTCTAGCTACTACATGTATAGATTATTTTTACTCATTATCGTAAATAAGTTGTCCTTTACATTGTTTTTATTTACAAGTTTCGTTATATTTAAGTCATGTGTTTACGCTATTCTAACTTTGGACTACTCTGAAGGTTATGTAAGGGGTCTCGTCTGGCCTAATTACTCATCATATTTCAATTTTATCCCCCGATTACGGACATATTTTGGGATGCTGAAATATAGAGTCAATATCGGTACGTAATTCAAACTTTGATGAATTTTTGAATCATTTGATTTTTACTTTTAAACTATATACATGTATTTATTACTGTCGTACAAAGAATTGTATTCAAAACTTTGAAATTTGTAAGATTTTATTCACAAAAACTATAAAAGTTGAAAAATCAGTTGCAATATAAAACTGAAAATTAGATGTATTTCGAAAAAAATTGGGTCGCTTGGAATGGAATAAATAAGAATTTCAATTAATGTTCATAAAAATTACTTATTTGTAAACCAAATTTAGATCCCCTTTTAACATATTATGTATACCGTCTTCAGCATCCTCTGAACAACATCAAAGCAACTTTTGTTAAAATATTCATTGTATTGTACTAATTTTTTTTACGTATGTGTTTATCAAATTATATCAACACAGTTATATATAATATAATTTGTAACTTCAATAAGTAAAAAAATATGATTACTCTGTCCTGTCGGTATGAATGAATGTACAAACTTGTACGAATGAATGAATGGAAAATAACTGAATGTCTTCATGTATGTGGTGAATGTTTATATCATGGGATGATAATGAGATGTGTGGAGACATTCTTTATATATTTGAAGGCTGACCCCAAGGCCCCAACATTGGCAGCATTCACGTGTATACCATATGTTTTTGGGGGGATTAAATGTTGTTATTGTACCTAAATTATCTGGGTGTTCGACACGGTAACACATAAAAGATTATACCCAAGAAACTAGAGGTAGTTGGTAACAACAGGAACAGATTGGGTTAATAACTTCTATATATACAGTAAATAAAGAACGAAATAGTGATAACGAAATTAATGGACAAACCGTTTTATGATCACCAGTGATAACTGAGTCCTGCAGGGGAGTGTGTTAGGACCAATGTTATTTCTAGTTTATATAAATGATCTTAATAGATAAAGAACGGAATAGTGATAGTCAATGGCCATACTTCTTCATCGTCACCAGGATAGTGTGTTATGACCAGTGTTATTTTTAGTCTATATAAAAGGCCTTCCCGAAGTAGTAATTATAGTGGTGAACTTTTGTGAAGGGCTTTACTGCCATTGCAAATATAAGTGGATCAGAAAGGGAAATGGAGACGGTACAATCAGATCTGAACAAACTGGAAGAATAGTAAAGGACTTAGTAATTACACTTCAACAATAATGGCTTACATTTTGGTCTCAATAACTCCAACACAGTGTATTATACGAGAAGACTAGGGCACGAAATCATCAAACAGACTAACAAAGAAAAGGATCTGAGAGTAATACTATATACAACCGTCAAATTCAGTAAACATGTAGAGAAGGCAGTAAAAACAAATCAGATAACAGTTCTAATAGAAAAAAAAAACTTTCAGTCACATGGATATGGATATATTCGTAACAAATCGGACCTTATATGGAATATATAGTGTAACTATCAACCAATTTAAAGGTACATATATGTAATCCAAGTCCGACCAACAAGTATATAACGAACAAGAAACTAGGCCTGTAATGACTTTTAGTGAGACTTGCGAAGGCAATGTAAAGGTTTTTTTTAAATGGATTCTCCGGTGGAAAACTAGAACGAATATACGTACCCGGCCTACTATACCTTTCGGACGGGTACGAATTGGTCCCTATGTGTCGTAGTGAAGCACTGCCTCCGAAAATCACTCGGGCACAATTTTCTATACTTTTTTGTAGGTTTCCAATTATTTTAAGTGCATACGTGCATTAACATATCCTTTTTGTCCAAAACAAACATAACTACCATTCTTTTTAAGGATGTATTCTTCTGAGGTTTCAGTCCCGTTGAAGTCTCGTTTCGACATAGATCAAAGAAATTCTTAGATTTTCAAATACAACTTATTTATATCTGTAGCAAGTTGCCATTTGCAAATTTGGTAAAAAAATTACATTTCTATTTTTAGTATATTTTTTTTCACAGGGAATTTAAGAAATGGGCCATTTGGCGGCCATTTTGAAATTGTGTCTTTTTTCGCTTGAAGTAGAGCCACAGTTTTATCATTTTGTACTGAAATTGTTTTTACTTAAATCATCACTTCGCCAGCATTTTTAGCTGTATTGAGCTAATTTTTGTTGCAAATCTTTACTAGTTTCGTCGTAATTAAAATATTGAGCATTAATGTGTGTGAAATGATACACTTCTGTGACTTTATTTTTACATTTAATGGTATTTTGAGCACTTTTATTTTTTACTCTAAAATACTGAAAAAATAACAAATATTCAAATGGGGAAAAAAAGTTAGCAACACGGACCCCCCATTTTTCTTCTTGATTTAGAAAGAACAACCTTTCCCTATTGATATGCAAAATATTAACAAAAGTTAATACCAGAACTTTTTCTAAAAAGGGTTAAATTTGGCAAAAAAGGCTGAAAATGGTGCATTTTTGTAGCTCAAAATTAAGGGGTAGGGGTAGCATATGTTGTTATTCTGAGAAAAAATATTAGTCTTATTAATCAAAACTGGCATATTTTTAAAGAAGAGAACTAGGAAATAATTTCTACAAACATCCATTCATATCAAACACCTCATTAGGAAATTATGGCTTTAATCTCTTGTGTATATGGTCAAAACGGCAAAATTCCCATAAAATCCCAGATTTTGTCAACTAGGTATCTTTGAGTGACAGTAGCTCAAAAACGAGTACACGGACATATGTTTTTTTCTTCCATTTTCTTTTATGGTATGAACTCCTTTTTCCAAAAATCTGTATGAGAAAAAAAGTTTAATACAAGAAAATTTTGACTTCTCAGAGGAGTACATCCTTAACTACCGTACCGCTCATAAGACGTCAAATTCACAATTTGTGGACTTGCCGTATAAGACCTTCATATGTATTATGTACAAAAATAATGCCTGGATGAGAATTTGATATTTTATGTGGTTCAGTTTTATTGTCTAGTAGGTGAGCGATATCAAACAAGTACGATAAAAATGCAAATAAACGTTTTTATAGTGGTTTACATAATCATTAAGTTGCTCCGGTAGCAGTAATAGGCACCAATTGTAGCTCTAAAGAGTTAGACGACACCATTTTCTGTCTAAAGTCTACAATATTGCAGCTAGAAGCCAAGTAGACCAGATATGTAGATACTTTAAGTTTTTTTTTATTCACGTACATGTTTTACAAGAGGTCATTTATAAACAATTAATTTTTCTTTGTTTTCATACCAAATCTGGCATTTTGATTGGCCAATATTTTTTATGCATACCACTATGAAAAAAAACGCCGACGTTATCGTGACGTCACAATAGAGAAAAACCACTATAATGTTACATTTAAACATACTTCATTTTATCAAATAGAGTATAAGATTAATTATAAGTATTGATATCACTGTTTTTTAATCTTATCGGGTTATGAAAAAAAAATCGTTTGCAAACATTTTTTTCCATACCCCGATAAAATTAAAAAAAAATAGTGACATCAATGCTTAAATGAAAAAAAAACGAAAAGAAAAAATACATAATTAGCACGTATATCAAATTAACGGTATAAAATCATTAAATTGTGAAATTCATATATTAATTATGGAATATAAATCATGTTTAATACAAATGTAGATATATATCAATTATGGACCTTTGTTGAGGTTAATATGGTGTTATATTACTCCATGGGCGTAGTCCGAGGTCATTATTTGAAATTTTACAAATGTAATACATATAACACTTTACTATATGACTGGTGCTTTTGCTGCATTTTGATTGGCCAATAAGTTTTTTAGAAGTATTCATCAACTGTGATATCAACCCCGAAATCGGCGGCAAAGCACGCGAGGTTATATATAATTACTGGACTCAGTCCAAATACCTCTCGCGAGTTCAGTAACCTGTGTCAAAAATAGATCGAGGAAATCTCCCTTGAGATGTGACGTTATAATCACTTTTGACGTCGAGTCGTACCCAAATATAGCGTAACGGGAGTTTCCCTCATTCAATGACGTCGGGATAATCTATTGTGACGTCATTATCATAGCCGGCAACATATATGGCGGAAGGCAGCATGTTTATTGCGATTAACGGTTATCAATTGCAAACTTCAATTTATGGAAAACGTTCTGGAATGCCAGACGGGCTGCAGTTGATACAATATTCCGGTTCTACCAGTCTACACCGTTAGGAAGAAGCATTTGGATATTTACTATATACATGTACTACACGTTAACTGCTTTTGTAAACAGAAAGTTTGCAAATATCATCCTGTTTTTTGTAGTTAAGTCTTTTTGAAGTGCCGGGTTAATACCATGTAAGTGTCATATAATAAAACAGTTATCGACCTTATTTCAGGTGGATACGGTGAGTTATCAACCCTCGAAAATGATATAACCCTCGGTCTCCGGCCTCTGGATATATCACTTACACAATAAAAAAATAATGGCATCAATGCATTACATACGACTTGCCAGCGAGAAAGTGGTACAAAATATTACACGCATATATTGTCCGAAATTAATCTTGCACAGATAATTCCAGACCATGTCAAGTTAGTTATAAGGTGATTATTTTGTTCATAGCTGAAAAAATCTACTACTAGTGTGTATCAAAACGAGTCGATTTTGCTATGATCGAAATTTCCGCTTGCATTTGAGAGCCCCATCCAAACATTAAAAAATAAAACGAACACAAATCACGGAAATATATTGACACAATTAGTTTTAAAATAATGCACATGGTAATTAATATATAAATATTCAATAGCAGGATTGTTTTGCATAAATATACTACTGTTTTATTTACTGACTCGCTGGTTGGCACGAAAGCCCCAACCTGTCTATAAAGGCAATCTGTCTATAGTGACTGTTTGTCTATCTCCCCTTCCGTGGTCGTTATAAACAAGTTTGACTGTATATGCAGTCAAGAGTGTGTGACAGAAAAATGAAAGTTATGTACATCTTGACGCTGTTTTCAAATATTTCATGTTTAATGTCTGACGATGTGAATTGACACTAAAGTAGTTACAGGCAGCATACATTATAATAGTATATTATAAGACTCTTTCATATGTGGATATGAAGGATAGGGATATTCTACCCGAGGGTCACAAAATGTTGTAATGTTGTGATCCGGAGGGTAGAATATCTCAATTTCTCTTATGAAAGAGTTGGGTTTTTTTCATACCTCGACGTTTTATTGCAATTTTACAACTATAATATCCCGCCATATTGAAATAAATTCGAAGAAATCCACAACTGGAAGTCAATTTTCCATACATGAAAAATAACGTGATATTTTCAACACAAATTCCGTTATTTGCACCAGCCATATTTGTGAAAAAATGTTATAATTTTACAGAGAAAATAGAAATTTTGTTGACGCCGTGACGTCACGAGGTACAGTACAGCTCACGCGGATTTTACTATATTCCCACTGGCCCGTCACGGGCGTGGGCATCGTAGACCCCACGGCCCACCGGATAAGACGGTCCGCGACGATCCGTCATATAGCGTGGGCATCAGCGGTGCCTACGTGATGTCGCGGTACATGACGATCCGCGATATGAAGTGGGCTTAATTCAACTCGAGACACCGTGTTTCGCGACGATCCATCATACAGCGTGGGCGTGTATATTATTTCGATAAGGGTAGTCCTTCGCGGTCCACGATATGCCGTGGGCAAGAGCTGCCTTTAGTTATATAAAATATACGAGTTAACTCCCTTTGTCTAACGGTATCGGTATCGACCAACAGGTATTACATATTGGATTTCGCTGGGTTGAGGTACATATATTTCTTATCGCGAAGAATACTTTATTACTTAATACTTCTGTTTCAATCGAGATATTGCTATTTGGGGGGTTCGGGGATCTTAACCCTGGAAATAAAATGATTTAGAATGGCTGAGCTGAGTTTTACGATGCATTTTGATGATTTTGGTGTTTTGGGGTCCGGTGATCTCCCCGGGAAAAGAAATTACGATTTAGAATGGGTGAGATGACTTTTACGATGTATTTTGACGGTTTTAAAGCGTTCTTAACATGGTAAGTTTTCGATTTAAAGTTACTCGCACTTAGAAATGATAATTGTAAATGTCGTCATATCATTATACAACCCTGCTCGATCTGAACACACCGGCTTCCCACCATCGGCACATTGTTGTGTAACTTAAACTAATAATGAATTCATTGTCTTGCTAAGACATATAAACAAGTAAATCTTTTAAGAGACATTTTTAGAAATAGTAGAATCCCTTGATGGACATTTTAAATCTAGTTCAGGTGTATTGACTTTTTATTGTTAAAGGTTTGAACATAACGTGCTTGAACGTTTTAGGAAATGCGCCGCGCAACGGAAAATTTTCTAAAATGAAGTACGAAAAATGTGCAGGAGGACCCTTTTTTTCTTTCAAATGTGCATTTTTAGAACATTTCAGTCAACGATAATGGGGGGCAAAAAGACATGTTTGCCCCCCCCCCCCGTCCTGGGGAACGATTGAGGGGGAGGGATGGGCAATTGCCCGCCTGCCCCCCACCCCAACCCCGCTTCCTACGCCCCTGTTATACAGTCTTGTATCCTCATCTGTATCAGTATGTATACACTTGGTACATTGGGTATACATATTATTTTCGTTTAAAGATATAAAGTGTATAATATAAATGTACTGGGTGATAATGAAAACAAGTAATTATTCTGTTTGTAAAACACTGAAAATGATTTTTGGCAGAACAGCCAAAAATCATTATATTTATATCTACATCGCAGTGGAACGAGTACCGGGTACATTCGGTCATATTATGAAGCCAAGTTGTGGTCTATATTTTTCACATTTTTACTGTGTCATTAGTAATTAGGGCTTTTCACCATGTGGTGAAAAGACCTATTGTTTTTGTTCTGTTTTTTATTATTAGGGCTTTTCACCATTTTGGTGAAAAGACCTATTGTTTTTGTTCTGTTTTTTATTAGGGCTTTTCACCATGTGGTGAAAAGACCTATTGTTTTTGTTCTGTTTTTAGGGCTTTTCACCATGTGGTGAAAAGACCTATTGTTTTTGTTCTGTTTTTTATTATTATTATTATTATTCTTCTACACTTTTTTTTGTGTCCAAAAGATCTTCAAAATGGTAAGAGGTATGCCAATGGCCTTATTGTTATATTGTATGGCATGAGTTGAAGGGGTGACCGCAACATTTTTAAGTAGGTCAAAAATCCAAGATGGCCGCCATGACGTCATACCTAAAAAGTTTAAAACAGCCATAACTCAAAAACCGTTTAAGATACAGCAAATATTTTTGATGTTTTATGTAGATCGTATAAAAGACTAACTTTTATTCAATTACAGCAATTAGGTCAAAGGTCAAACAAAAAAGTTCGCTATGAGGTCAAAGTTCACGAATTTTTATTTTTTTTTGATTATCCGAAATTTCTTTTTACATATCGATGCAGAATGTCATTCCGATGAATTTGGTGTCTTTTATTTTTCGGTAGCACTCCCGGTTAATGCTGTATGCCATTTTGAACAATCCTTTGATCTTTGCTAATTTCCCGCCAAAATGTTTAACATTATATATTGTCGAACTGAATGAATAATATAGTCTGCAATTGCTATAGAAAAGACCCCTCTAATGTTCTCTAACGTTTGATATGATTTTTATCTTCATCAAAAAAACGATATGACATAAAGACAATGACTACTGCTAGGTTTATTTATCGGGATTCATTAGTAGTAAGTAAGACTCATGATGGATTTAGACTTTGCTTGATATTGAATATGAACTTGGATAGCACAAAAACTTTCTATGTATGAATGAAATCAAAATTGCAAATGGAATGCTGTATGACTTTAATGATTATAAAGTTCCTTAAAAATGAAGATTGGAACCAAGGTCATTTAAGGTCGTGCCAGGTTTAGGAGGTAGAGTCAGTAACTTCACTTAGGTTTTAAACCTTGAGGTGGAGGGCTAAAACCTCTGAGGTGGAGGGCTAAAACCTCTGAGATGGAGGGCTGTGGTAATACGGTATGTCTTAAACACTTGGCAATTGCCATCCTCTTATAGAAGCCAAAGCATTCCATAAATCTTCATATAAATCATTGAATGGAGAAAGCTAAGTAAGATACCCGTATAATCTGTGTTAAATGTATACCACATATATAAACCCTGACATCTCTCACCTAGCCTCCATCACATTTGTCAACCTTTAATTTGTATATCCCTATCTTAGTGTGAGAGCCCGCTGCCGATCTAGATCCCCCCCCGCTTCCTACGCCCCTGTATTTGTCAATAACATCATTAAGAATTTGAAGAAATTTTTCATATATGTCATTAACATCATTTGAATGGCCAATTAGAGTATCTCCCAGTCTATTGATTGTAATTCGTTATTAATGAAATCCCAGTTGGCACTTTCAAATTGATAAAAAGTTTTTTTGTAAGATTTTTCACGCAGTGTTTTGAAAACAAGATTTAAAAGAATAGTACAGTGGTCACTACAAGTTGGAGGTAGTACCTCAGTGTTACTAACAATGTTAGGATTGTTTGTAAAAAAAAAAGACATCAATACTTTTAGCAGATGTGTCAGTTATGCATGTTGGTGTTTGGATTAGGCTGTCTAGTTGGTATTTTGTTAAAATAGTGTGTACATGTGAAGTGTTGGGGAGTCTCATCATGTCCTGATTGATGTCACCAGTAATGATTACATTAGTGTTCAAGTTAATCAAGTTTTCTATAAGATCATCAAAATGTTGCCAATAGTTAACTCTGGAGTTAGGTGGACGATAGATGCAACACAAAAGATTTTTTTTATTAGAGGTTTGCACTTCTATAACTAAATTTTCAATATTGGGGTTTTCCAGATCAGTTCGTCTGGTAGATATTAAGTTTTCTTTGGTAAAAATCAGTATACCACCTCCATTATCTTTTTCTCTATCTCGTCTGAACATAACTGGGTGTGAATTTAGTGCCAAGCTATCATCAGTTATAGTGTTGTTTAAGTGTGTTTCAGTTAAGCAGACTATATCATATTCCGAAAATTCAGTTTCAATAATATCTGATTTGTTTCTAAATGATCTCACATTAGAAGGAATAACTGACAAGTTAGATAGGTAATGTCTCTCAGGGGGTTGACCAGGATTGGGATGAACATCACCACTTAGAAGTATTAATAGAGTTGACAAATAGAAAATTAAAAGAAAAATGTATTTTATAATGTATACATATGACATTTATGAAACCGTTTGGGCTTAGTAGAAAAGTGTAGTCTATTGGCCCTGGATTAGGATGGATGTCACCAGATAGCTCCAATAAGAAAATACTCTGATGGGCAAACAAAACATTTTTTGATTTGCATAGCAATAATTTGAATTATTAACATGTATAGGGTAAACAACAAATAAGCACTTCCACACACACATTCATACCAAAAGTAGAGATTAATATACATTTTAATAGAATATTACTGCTAACTTTAGTAGGTAGCAGTTCAATTAATATAAGAATTACTCTGAAAGAAGAGTATTTATGTAACATAGACAAGTTGTTATTTAGTTGCGACTTCACAAAGGTAATTAATTAAGTAATATTTGGTCTAAATATAGATCTGTGGTTACATATAAGATAATATATATACAAACAGCAGTTTGGATACAGTCAAAGGGGGACAATAAAATAAATAAAATAGAGTAGCTAGAATAGTATGTACATTGTAGCTTGTTAACAGCAACAACGGATTTGAATACAATCAAAGGGAGACAACCAGTAAATATAGTATAGCTTGTAATTGGCAATAATTGGTTTGGATACAGTCAGAGGGAGACAACCAATAAATAAAATAGCAGTAGCTAGAGTATGTTTGTAGCCTACATTGTAATTAGCAACAACACAATTTTGTCCTGTTCATTATCTAGTGATTAAGTATTTAGGTAAAAATTAATGAGCAGAAAACACTAAAAATAACAAATGATGTAAAAAGCCAAGTCTTTCTATTTTTTTTAAATACTCAAATTATTTGATCTATTTGATATAATATAGGCATTATTGCAAACTTATTAGTGCTAATTTATATTCACTATACAGCCATACAAAGTGGAGAGATATTATAACAGAGTACAAGAATCGGCTAATACAAGGTTTCCACTCATTAACTCATGACGAGATAGTTTTAACTAGTGTCCGCTAAACCTTCGCTATATTATTAGGTTTTTTTTTTAATTTTTTGTTATTTTAGCCTAATATAGTCCCAGCTCACACGCGAACCTCTTAAAAATGTGAAATCGTAGGCCAGATTTGGCTACGCTACGCTACGTCAGCGGCATATTTCTAATATATATATATTTGCAAAAAAAAAAAAAAAAAAAATTAAAACGCCTAATAATATAGGCAGGTTTAGCGGATCATGTACACGTCTGTTCTGTAGCTAAAACCGGCAAGGTATACATATATCATTGGAAATGGTGTAACAATAAATTAACTGATGTGAGCGAATATAATCAGTATAATGCATAAGATCAAAATTAAATTCAGGGATAAACTCGTAGAATTACAAATAACGTTTCGTATTTCTTCACGGCTATGTGTAATATATGTATTTTAATGCGTTCACGTATCGATATAGATATTATGCTCATCATAAGCGACCGTGCTTAGTCACATGACTTCAAAGACTCGATCTGACCGTTGGTCGGAATATTCCCGCTAAATCCATTGTTCATGAGAAGTCCGGCGAACTGACAACACAATTTTGAGCTTCCGAATTGCAACACTTTATAAAGGCAAAAGGCAAGTCCGTTCTGAACATTTCATTTATATGATATATAATATGATATACAATACAGTATTGTTTAGATTTAAAGACTTATTAACAAAGTCTTACATTCCCGTATGTGAAGTAATACTGGCATAAATCACAGGGACCTGGCAAGAATTTTATAACCAACGGCAACGGTATTTATCTCTCCTCTCAAAAAACCTAAAACCACATGTACGTTTTTTGTATTGTTTTTCTCTTTGTTTGATATAATATGTGAGCCACCGAACATTGGACATACTCATGAACATATCTCAGTTTCTACATGCAATTTCTACATGCGCACACATCACAATCATTTGAGTTATCGCACAAAATTACAATTACATGTATTTTTTTATGAAAACCATGAACTTCTCAATATTTTAAGGTTTAAGACCCTGTTTAAACTAGTGATGTTTTTGTATGCCTATACATTGTATATCACTGTATTCACTTCTTAGGTGTATTTGCATAACATACATATACATGTACCTTAGTTACTAAACATCCTCGATATTCCAGGGGTTCCGATCACTTACGATCTCTATACGAGTAGAGATAGTAAGTGATCGGAACCCCTGGAGTATCGAGGATGGTTACTAAAAAGTGTCAATGCATCCGTACTAACTTTACTAGATATAATACTGTTGACTCTGTATAGGCTGATGTGTTGTTTGTAAATTTTGGCAAATTATGCAAAAAATGTAAATTTTCAGTTTTGCATGTCCACAGGGTTCAGTACATATTTCTGTCACCAAACAACCATGTCATTATGTTTACTAGTGTTTATAGCATGTAGTAGGAACGCTGGTTTGACCGGATTCGACTTTATAAAGGCATACACATATACATTGTTTGGAAAATTTGACATTATTTAGGTTTTCTTCAACTACAGCTTAGACATGATACATTAAACAGGGTCTTTAAACCTTAATTGCCCATTCAAGATCTCATTTTACACTCTTCTATTTCAGGTTATACACGGTTATTTCAGTAATACAAACTTTATTCTAGTCCTACATATTTTACTATTAATTTGTATGGATATACATGTAAAACCTGGTCAAGGCACAAACACTGATATATTGACTATATTCCACATAAATATTCGCAGCTTAAGAAATAAAATAACTCACCTCCAAAACATTGCAGGTGAATTCCACGTATAGTATGCATCACCGAATCTCATTTAGACAGCACTATTTCTGATGACGATATACAGACCGTGTACATTCCTATGGTGGAGGTGTTGTCGTCTATATATTTTATTATATTTATGCCAAACGTTGTCTTGACTTAGAATTTCCATCAGGTGAAGTCGTATGGGTAGAATATTCTTTAATAATTCCTCATACCTCCTTTACACAGTTACAGACCCAATGATAGTATAAATCCTCTTTGGGAACAATTTGAAAACTCCACTGAAACCGCACTTGATGAAAATCGGCATGTAATAATAGTTGAAGACTTGAACATTTGACTCTCAGAAACCCGTCACATATACTTAGTGATAGTATACGTCCATATTCCTTTTCCAATGTCATACACTAACCTGCACGTGTAGGTCAAACGCGCGCTTTGTCACTAGATCCCGTACGCGTGCTGGTCAGCGATGCGTGCGAAATAGGGCTTGCCGGTGTTATCGATGTATGTAGATCACGATATATTTCTGATCATGATATCGATGCCACTATGATTGAAATGTACCAAGGATTTATAAGTGAGATATACGTCCTTGAATGTACTAATAATTGATATAAAAATGCTAATTACCGATCTTATACAAAATATGCCAGGTCCCCATGGTTGTTATTTAGAGGCGCTCAATCATGTAATGATATGAGTAAATTTTTTTCTGAAAAAAACAATACTCGGACTATGCCCATGTTTGTATTCCCACTAAAAATATTATTATAAGACCTAATGATAAGCCGTGTTTACCTATGAATTACGACATGAAATAAGAGTGAGAAATAGGTTACATAAAAAACTTAAACGTAGCTATCCATTGCTAAATTTAGATAAATTTGAAAAAGCAATAATTTTAAAACGCAGAACCAGGGAATTATTTTTCGCTAATGTAAATGGACTATTAGACAATTTTGCCAAAAACAACCAAAAAGATTTCTGGAAACTTCTGCGTAATTTAATAAAGGGTTGTGATAGAGT
This sequence comes from Argopecten irradians, assembly GCF_041381155.1. Lineage (NCBI taxonomy): Eukaryota > Metazoa > Mollusca > Bivalvia > Pectinida > Pectinidae > Argopecten > Argopecten irradians. Next base: position 18,918,566 of record NC_091140.1, on the reverse strand, counting down.
TTCTAATATCCCCATTAAGATATCATGTTAATAATACTATTATGGTAGATAATGAACGAAAAGCTAATGTTTTAAACGATTACTTTATATCTATATCAACCTTATGTGATACTGGTGTTCCCTTACCATATGTTAATACCAGAACACAAAGTCGTATGGGCGATGTTTTTTTTTACGCATACTGATATTATCGATATTCTAAGTTCCTAGACATAGGCAAAGCTGTAGGTTTTGATAAAATATTACTGTAATAAATATATATATGTATACTGTTGGTTAAAACATTTCGTGCCAGGTCCCTGTGGACATGGTAAATAGACTTATCTGATTAAAATACTTATAACCACTCCGTTCAAAAGAGGATCTGACAACATCCCATAAGAGGTCATGTTCGCATGACCTTTATACCACCTGTACATCAAATCAAAAGCATTTTCTACTCCTAGCTACATCAATTGAAAACGCCATTTCGTCCCAGTATAAATATACACTTAGCTTTGTTGTGCTCTTTGGGCGAGATGACTATGTACATTAAATAATTCTGACTGTTTTTTTTAAACTGTTTCGTCCCAAAACAATTCTGGCAGCAGCAATATTTTTCAAAAGGTCACCAGAACGTGACCCCTAATGGGATGTTGTCAGATACTCTGATCAAACGTGCATAGTGATAATAAGGATCTGTATCTTAATCAGATTGGGACTAGTCTGGAGTAGCTGGGGCTAAAAAGACTAACTTTGGTCATATTTACTGAGCAATCGGAACTCCTCGGGCATTCTCTAAAGAATACAAATAAAAAAGAATATTTTCTCGTTTACGGAAAGTGATGAAGGTTCCCGATTGATTTACTGAGTTAAAGGCCCTCTGGGCCTCTTGTACTTATTATATTTGGTGATTTAATATCCTGGTTGAGGATTATTTTCAGAAATTACCAGAGATTATATAGTACATGTAGTTTGTGTAATACATAAAGGGAGACAATCTGTTCCCACTCTATAACATTAGTCTAGGGGAGACAATCCATTCCTTTATAACATTACCTCCCTTTAATAGATAATGCTTTAATTTCTTTTTTCCTTTTCCCAATTAACATTTCATCTTTACAATATATATAAACATATAATTACATATACTCCTATACATACACTTTTACTCACTTTCACACCCCCATTCAAATTTCTGATTTATATTGGTCAATCAATCTATATCCATCTTTCCATACTTTTGTTAGCCTTCTTTTTTCTTATAAATAATCATAATCTTTATTGTATATTTTCAGAATATAATTCCACACTCGTTTGCTTTCATTCTCTTACTCATTCATCATGGTTTAAGATAAAAACATAAGAAACATTTCGTTATGATTTTTAGTTATAATTCTTTAGTATATTGTCACTGTAACTTTTTGTAATATAATTTTTGTGAATTTAGAATTAAGTGTTTTTATACCCCGCCCAACGAAGTTGGCGGGGTATATACAAATGGGTTCCGTCCGTCCGTCCGTACGAATGGTTTCCGGAGCATAACTCTAAAACCAGTGGAGATATTTCCACGAAACTTCATACACTCATTGGTCTTATGGTCTAGTAGTGCCTTCTGCTATTTTTAGGTTTTCATTTTTTGCATTTTTTCCGTAACCATGGAAGCATTGCTGAAAATATATTTTTGTACCAGGTTCGTTCCGGAGCATAACTTTAAAACCAGAAGAGATATTTCCACGAAACTTCATAGACACATTGGTCTTATGGTCTAGTAGTGCCTTTTGCTATTTTAAGGTTTTCACTTTTTGTACTTTTTTCTGTAACCATGGAAACATTGCTGAAAATGGCAGATTTTTGTGTAAGAATCGTTTCCGGAGCACAACTCTAAAACCAGCAGAGATATTTCCATGAAACTTCATAGACACATTGTTCTTATGGTCTAGTAGTGCCTTTTGCTATTTTTAGGTTTTCATTTTTTGCACTTTTTCCGTAACCATGGAAACATTGCTGAAAATATCATTTTTTGTACCAGTTCGTTTCCGCAGCATAACTGGAAAACCGGTTGAGATATATGCACGGAACTCCATAGGCACATTAGTCTTATGGTCTAGTAGTGCCTTTTGCTATTTTAAGGTTTTCACTTTTTGTACTTTTTCCTGTAACCATGGAAACATTGCTGAAAATGGCAGATTTTTGTGAAAGAATCGTTTCCGGAGCACAACTCTAAAACCAGCAGAGATTTTTTCATGAAACTTCATAGACACACTTTATGTAGGACTTCTAATTTTGTATTATGCTTTACTTTTAATTTAATATACATGCAGTAAAACTCAGATATATCAAACTCAATTACTATGAACATTCACTTAATTCCTATGTAACTCGTCGCTGTTTAAAACAAATCAAAAATCGCACTGTTAGCTGCTGAACTTTGTTAAAGCTAAGATCAATTCTGGTATTTTTCAAAGAAGCAAATATTTTTAAAGTCGGTTTCACTTTGTTAAAAAAAATATAAATATGTTTGTATATATTCTTCAATTGCAGTTGGGTTTTAAAATACTTTCCCTATACTCTGACTAGCATATAACATTAATGCATTAATTGATTTAGCTCTCCATTGGCGGGGGATCTGAATGACTATGTCCTTGTTTATGATGGCATCTAGTTTATCTTTATACAAATATCTTGCTATCTATACAGTGGTCATGAGATGTATTGTCTCCCCTTCATTGGTCAGTCCAATCAAAAACGTTTTGCAAACTGATCGTCGCCGAGCTGTGCAGGAGATCAAAGGGATCCGAACTATTTACCGTTAAAAGTTTTGCTAAATAATAAGCGGTATCGCTGTAATTGAAATTTATTGATCATTTTACACTTGAACAGCAAGCTGAAAACAGCTAACCGGGTGTCTCTCAATCCATTTGATATTTAATATAATTTAATTATATTAATTAACTATATGTTTCAGTTTTCCATAGATCCATTTGACGACAGGAAAGGCAACATGGTAAGCATCCTTGTATGAAGACGGATGGTTCACCTCCATGAATGGTATACTTGAGTCGTGAAAAACTACCAAGTGCATTTAGGTAAGTATACTCTCACTGTGACAACACCCGGTATATCAGCCAGGTTTATGCATTTTCAATCAAGTGTTGTGCGCATAATGAGGCCTTGCGACATTGCGGATAAATGTAGCCTGAGACAGGTGTGTATTGCAAATGTCTCATTGTTTGTATGTGTATCGTCAAGTGCTCCCATTCGACGAGTGCTACAGAACCTAAATAATCAAATCAACCATAGAAATCAGAAATATCTAGTTTTCGACTTATCAATCTGGAAGGGAAAGACCCGCCATATTGATAGACGTTTCGTAAATAAGCAATTGAATATAGTAGTATGATATTGCCGATTACAATAATTATGTAATTGTCATCTCCTCGCAAATAGTAACCACTGAAGTTTCAGATTTTCCTGAGGCCTGATCCACACGAACAGTAAGGGCAACATGGTAAGCATCTTGGATGACTACGGAGGTTTCACCTCCATAAATGGAAAACCCGAGACACCGAGTGACGACAGGAAGTGCAACATGGTAAAGCATCATTGGAGGACGACGGGATGGGTTCACCTCCATGAATGGTATAACCCGAGACCCGAGTGACGACAGGAAGGGCAACATGGTAAGCATCATTGGATGACGACGGAGGGTTCACCTCCATGAATGGTATACCCAGACCGAGTAACGACAGGAAGGGCAACATGGTAAGCATCATTGGATGACGGACGGGAGGGTTCACCTCCATGGAAATGGTATACCCAGACCCTAGTGACGACAGGAAGGGCAACATGGTAAATCATTAGATGACGACGGAGGGTTCACCTCCCATGAATGGTATACTGGAGTCGTGAAAAACTACCAAGTGCATTTTAGGTAAGTATACTCTTACTGTGACAACACCCGGTATAAAATGTGCCATGCGACAGTGCGATAATGTGCCATGCGACATTATGTTTGTCGCATGGCTCATTGTTCCAATGTCGCATTGTCACACATGCGACATTAGCGACAAAGCCTAAATCAATCACCAAGATAAATCATAAATATCTAACATTCTACTTATCAAAATAAGAAGGGTGAAAGATCGCCAATGGGTTGATTGACGTGTAAAAAATAAGCACTTCATATATATATAGCTATTACAGTAATGATAGATTTTCGTTCTCTCGCAAATGGATAAACACGAAACGTTGCCGTTTGTCAGAGACTAGATGTTTCAGTTTTTTGTCGAGACCCGATGACGACAGGAAATGGTCAACAAAGGAAAACCTCCATGGCTGACGATGGATTTGTTCCAATTCCATGAATGGTAATAACATGAAGACCCGAGATGACTACATGAAGGGCAACATGGTAAGCATCCTTGGATGACGACGAGTGGGTTCACCACTCCATGAATGGAATGCTCAGATCTTGAAAACTACCAAGTGCATTTAGGTAATTATAACTCTCACTGTGACAACACCCGGTATAATCTCTGCCAGGTTAATGTATGTTCTTCAATTTGTACGCAAATGTTACAGTGCGACATTCCGATAATGTGCCATGCGACAGTGTGTTTGTCGCATGGCTCATTGTTTCAAAGTCGCATTGCGACAAAGCCTAAATCAATCACCAAAGAAATCAGAAATATCTGATTTTCGACTTATCAACTGCAAGGGGAAAAGTCAGGCCATATATGAATGACGTTTCGAAATAAAGCACTTCAAATATATATTGCCATTACAGTAATGAATATATTTTTGTTCTTTTCGCAAATGGTAACCACGAAACGTGGCCCTTGTTGGAGACTATATCTTTCAGTTTTCCGAGATCCGAGTGGCGACAGGAAGGTGTGTGTGCAACATGGTAAAAATCCTTGGATGACGACGGATGGTTCAACTCCATGAATGGTATAACTGAGAGTCTGAAAAACTACCAAGTGCATTTAGGTAAGTATACTCTCACTGTGACAATACCCGGTATATCTGCCAGGTTAATATATTTTCATCAATTTGTACGCAAATGTGCCATGCGACAGTGCGATATATGTGCCATGCGACAGTGTGTTTGTCGCATGGCTCATTGTTACAATGTCGCATTGTCACCCATGCGACAGTGCGACAAAGCAAAAATCAATCGCCATAGATTTCAGAAATATCTAAGTGAATTTCGACTTATCAAATGAAAGGAAAGTCGGCCATGTTGATTGACGTGTTAAGATAAACACTTCATATTTATATTACCATTACAATAATTCTATATTTTCGTCTCTCGCAAATGGTAACCACGAAACGTGGCTGTTGTTAGAGACTATGTCTTTCAGTTTTCCGACAACCGATGACGACGGTAAGGGCAACATGGTAAGCATCCTTGGATATGACGACGGGATGGTTCACCTGCATGAACGGTATACTGGATATCCGAATTGACGACAGGAAGGGCAACATGGTAAGCATCCTTGAGTGAACGACGGATAGTTCACGCCATGAATGTTATATCGAGACCCGAGTGACGACAGGAAGGGCAACATGGTAAGCATCCTTGGATGACGACGGATGGTTCACCCCTCCATGAATGGTATATACCCGAGACCCCTATTGACGACAGGAGGGCAACATGGTAATCATTAGATGACGACGGAGGGTTCACCTCCATGAATGGTATACTGGAGTCGTGAAAAACTACCCCTAGTGCATTTAGGTAAGTATACTCTTACTGTTCGACAACACCCGGTATAAAATGTGCCATGCGACAGTGCGATAATGTGCCATGCGACATTTATGTTTGTCGCATGGCTCATTGTTTCAATGTCGCATTGTCCACAACATGCGACATTGCGACAAAGCCTAAATCAATCACCATAGAAATCAGAATATCTAACTTTCTACTTATCAAGATAGAAGGGGAAAGTCGGCCATGTTATTGATTGACGTGTTAAATAAGCACTTCAATACATATATTGCTATTACTGTAATGATTAGATTTTTTCTCTCGCAACAAATGGTAACACGAATATCAGTGTGGCCGTTGTTGGAGTCCTATATTTTTTCAGTTTTCCGAGACCGCTCTATTGAACGACAGGAAAGGGCAAATGGTAAAACATCCATTGGATGGACCAGATGGATTGGTTCCCGATTCCTATGAATTGGTTCATACTGGGAGGGGACCCGGAGTGACGACTGGAAGGGCAACATGGTAAGCATTCCCAATGGATGACGACGGGGAATGGTTAACCGTCCATTGAATTGTATACTGAGAGTCTTGCAAAAAACTACCCAAGTAGCATTTTAGGTAAGTATACCATTTACAGAATTACTAACTGGCTAATTTCGAAATAAGCACTTAAATATATTTTGAATTACAGTACTGATATATTTGTTTCTTCGCAAATGTAACCACGAAATGTCGGGCCCTTGTTGGAGACTATTTCTTTCAGTTTTGCCCGAGGATCGAGTGGCGACAGGAAGGCAAAACATGTGGGTAAATGATGATGTGACCCAGGAAAGCTATTGATCAATGATGCTCATCGTAGTTGATGGTTTTTAATCAATCAAAGAACATATTACCTGATGTTTGTTTCGTATTTCACCTGGCCATGGTCAGACTGGGTCCAATAGATTTCTTTTTTCACATTTATCATCTTCTTTCTGCTGTCATTTGTTCATTCAGAATTTACAGCATCAGTTATTGCCCCTGTTTGTTAAAGGGCAATGGCTTTGGAACGAATCAGTTTTGTAAAGCTTGAGTTGATTGGGTTAAGCGTCCTATTAACAGCCAATGTCATTTAAGGACGTGCCAGGTTGAATGGGGAAAAACATCAACCATTGGTCAGTACCTGGTAACTGGGGCCCATATTGGATTCAAACTCGCCACCCAGAGGTGGAGGGCATGTGGTAATATGTTGGGACTGAGTAAAATAGCAATTTATTTTTGAAGTTTTGTATCCACCTATGCAGCCTTTGAGTATCAATGTTTATCTGTTATATGTGCAACACAAAATCTTGGCCCAATGTTTTAAAATAACCTAAAAGGATTTTTTGTCATATTACAAATTTATTAAGTTGATTCAGGCCAATAGACAAAAAGAACAGAACCATTTGATTTTCAATCAAGAAATTTTAGGTAATAGAATTAATCTTAAATATTTTCACCTTTAGTAAATACCATATAAAGAAGTTTGTGTAATTTCTCTATTTTAAGTAAAAGTGACATTTTGAAAAATTTACATTCAAAAACATTTTCAAACATTTCAAAAGCTTGTTTTTTCTGCTGAAGAGATTTGAAGAAATTTAATGAAGCTGAAGAAGTAAAATATTTGTCTTGGTTATGACTGTAAAACTTTGTTCAAATGAAGAAAAATGACTTTTCTTGTGCTTTTGAATTTATTTGACTCTGGGAGTTCAGTCCTATCATCAAATTTAATACTGACAAATGTGTATGTGTCCAAAGATATTTTTCTGCTGGCTTCTCAACACTTAGACTGAGCATTGTGATGATTGGCTATGTGAGAGGTGCCTGTGTACTGTAAGTTATGGTGGCTGGGGGTGATATGCGAGGCCCTGCACTTCTCCAGTTTGCCTCCTACATACAATTAGTGGCGCGTTGACAGGGCGGTTATATGTATACACTATCAGGTGCTTCATCACCTCCTTGTCTGAACTCATTCATCGTGAAATTGGCATCAAGTGCTGGAGACAAAAAAAAACTAGAAAATGTAAAAACTTCAAAACAGTAAAGAAACCTGCTATGTACACTGTGACTGTAAACCGTCTGGACCTTTGTTTATGAGGTGTTCAGGTTTTAAGTGGATTTTTAGAGACTGATGATTTTTACAAGTTGTGTATATCAGACTTGGGTTATTCTTGTTTATTCAGCATTCTCTTGTTAATTGTATGAAATTCTTTTGAAAATGTTTATCCTTTTTTCTTCTTTCATGTCAGATGTACTGAACATGATAAAAATCTGTTCTCAGAAAATTTAAAATTTGATTACCTGACCACTGCATGACTTCAATTCTTTGCTCTGAAGTGATTTTACAAGAAAATGTAGCAAACTTAAACGTAAAATTTTTAAAGACAAAAATTTTGTGATGTACGTAATCTATATCAGAAGAAAATACCTCTACCTTGATCACAGTTATGTCTCTTTATGACAAAACTTTGGGGGTTGAGGTATATTATAAGTTGGCTTCCAGGATGACAGTTCCCGTATTCTTTTGTGCAATCAAATTGCTGAGGCCAATCTTTTGAAGTCTCATTTCATTGATATTCTAGCAGCAGTCTAACCTGAATTCATACAGATTTTAATAATGAATGGCTAAATATATTATATATGACAACATGTGAAATATCATCACATTAAGAAATACATTTTCTTCTGTATAAAAAAAAATGTTTGAATAACAATGGTATTGTATTAATATTGTCCTGAATGACATATTTTCCGTAGTTTGATATAACAGTTATTTAAACTCCCAGGAGAGTGTGTACCAGGGCCATTAGACAGGGCCAAATAACCGCACCATTACAGAGCATAACGCTAATAGGGACATTGAAATCAATATAACACTGATATAGGGAGGGAGAGTGGGACAGATACAGGAAAACAATTAATGGATATCTCCATCTCTTTTATGTATAGAATGACGTATATTGGTACTCGGAATTAACATGACAATTTACATCAAGTGCTGAAAATGATGTGCCAACATCAATACACCATTTAACAATTGAGATTAGCATGATACAGGAGAAGCAATGATTTATTTTTTTATTGTGGTGATTTTTCAATTTGTCCTTGGACAAAAACTCGCCAATTATGTATGTAAATGTCTATCTGTATAGATTTTACAGTAGATAACAATCCATTGTGAATCTTGAAAGCAAAATTTTGAGTAACGCATACCATGTGTGGTAATATTTAGTATTATGAATAAATGGCGTCTCGATTCCCTTTAAATTCATATCCAAGGCATCTTAATCATTTATAGATGATGTGTATAGTGCACAGTAATTGGTTGTCCAGGCAGAAGTCAAAGATCATAGGCAGGCCTCAAAGTAGCACTTGGGAATGACTAGCCAATTGGCGAGTGACCTCTAAATTTTACTCGCCAAATGTTGTCAAGAGAAATTTATAAGATTCATATATTGATTTGATGTGTTAAGAGCTTTATTGAGACACCTTACACTATTGAGCAAGCAGATACACATGTACAAGTATAAAAACATGAAAAACATAATTTTGTGTTGGTCAAAACTCTTTTTATTCAACAACTTCAATGTCCCACTAAACAGCCTCTGTACTTCAGCTTCCTTTTTGTTTTAAACCATTTTTCAATCTGTTTAAATTTTTATATACGGTAATATAAGTAATTTATATATAAATGTATAGTAATTATCAATATATCTCAAATTTATTCAGTTACTAATTCATATCGCGCCGATTAGGGTTATTATATTTTTATTTAAAATTGAATAAATTGGGCCTAATATCTCGGGCAGTAATGTACAAGCTTCCAAGAGTCCGTTTTTCGTTGCATATGTCTACCAGCGGCTTGGAATTTAGTTGTGGCTTGGCGATTCTATACATGTATGTATTGACGAACTTTATGTGCATATCTTGCAATGTTTTTGCAACACATTGTTTGCTTTGTTTGAAAGTTGTGTCCGACTGTACTTTCGTTTGAACTTGAAGCGATAACAATATCATGAATGTCTTACTGTCTTTCTGTGTCACACAAGCGTCTGTCTCTTTCGTAACAATCAGTAGTTGGACACAAAGTCTGTTTTGCCGGCCATTGATCAATTAATAACCTGTTTACACATCTTTTAGAACATCGTACCTTCGTCATGTCTTGGCCACAACATTCGTTCAGCCATGTCGAAGCGTTTGCTTCCTGTTGATGTATTGGCTTCAGTCCCTTTTTTCACATGAATCCAGAGTCAAAACTGCCATTGTTCTCTGTTTTGACTTTTTAAAGCCAAAACAAGTCAGGGGGATTTGCCCCGGCCTTTTTGCCGCCATATTGCTACTGATACATGAGGTAGGGTCATCAAGACGCTTTACAGCAGGCAGTGATTATGCTTTTAAGCGCTTTTCTTACACAGTTTAGATATGTGTAACTATTAAAAGAACCGAACACATAAAATAAATCCGGAAATATTAAGGAATTTTTTACTCGCCGTTTGGCGATACATTGTTAATTTTAACTCGCCTTTGGGAATATTTACTCGCATATGCGAGTAAATTTCTCTCAACTTTGAGGCCTGATAGGTCAACAATATCTGACTGATTGTTTCCAATACATGTACAGTATATAATTATATTATATGCCAAGGTGACTTATTGTGTAAACACTTAAAAACAAATTTTGTCATGGACACCAAAGTTGTTTAATTTCTTGAAACAGTCAAATTCTATAAATGCTTGAACCAGTATTGAATGTGTCAATTTAGTTGCAGAATGTATAAAATTTATTTTATATAAATTATGAAACAAGTTAAATATTGTATACCAGTCCCTTTCAATGGCCCAATATTAAGTGTGCAATGGTCCAAGAGGGGAGGAAACTACCATAGTGCCCAGAGAAAAGTCACTTAATCAGGCAGGTGACCCCTACATGACCTTTTCATATCCATGTCCCTAATCAAACCCCTGCTGGCTAGGTGAAAGCCGAGTGACTTAACCACTACACCACCCAATCACTGATCACCAGAATACAGCTCACTGTAGGAAGAATATATGATTGCATACCAAGGTTTGGTACCCGTTGGTTCACTGAAGTTGTACTGCATTACCATGGTCGACTGACTAAGACAAACAGCTCGCTGTAATATAAATACACATCACTTTTACTGAATCGTACCTGGATGATGTAAACTAATTAATGACATATGTTAAACATATAGGTCTGGGGAAACACTTGTACTACCACACACAAACAACTCCAGCAGCTCCATCCGAATATAGTGTAAACATCACCGGAGGTTTAAAAAAGCAGGAAATTAAAAAAAGTCCATAGATGCAAAAAAGTGAAATAAAGAAAATTAAGAAAGTTAAACAAATTTCCTTTCAGCTTCATTGACATCAGTACAAACTACATCTGGTAGTTGTATTTTGCTCGCTCAGACATGTGGAAACCTCTCGGTTCTCATAGCCATAGATATTAATTACTAAAACATGTTGATGTAACGTTTGTTCTTTTCCATGAATCTTTACCATGGTTCTTTTGTAGACTTGATACCCCGAAAAAGGAACTATGTGTCCAAAAATCAATCAAGAATAGGGCAAAATAATATATTCACAGCCGAGGCCATAGCAATAAAAAAAAGCTATCAATGTTATGGATATAATTAATTAGCAGTTCTGGAATTATGACTAATTAATGACAAAATCTATATTTCTATATATAATCCCTCTACATTTGTCCAAATATACTGATGAATGGTTAGGCTAAATGATGGTATTGCCATTGATCTAAAGCGTTACTCCCATTGCTTTTCACCCATTTGATTTTTTTAACAATAATTTTGTGTATATACATCAAGCCACAGCTTTTCATGTTCTTCACTCTTAAACTTTAAAATCAAATTTACTTGTCTAGAAGTTAAATAATGGAAATTTCTTTTTGTTTACAAATAGATCAATTTAATGCTGAAGACAGCTGTTTATATAAGTTGCTTAGAAATTAACTTAGAAGATAACAGTGGGCTCATTTAAAAAAAACTTATATTATCCTAAAAATGTTTATGAATAATTTTATTGAAGTGAGACGTTTCGTAATGGCAATGCCTGATCAGATCACTTGCAACTGTCAAATATATTCAATTGTTTTAAGTTTTGATTGACTAAATTGTTTGTGAGATTTCTGTATTGATCGTCTTGTTAAGGAATCTTTCTTTACAACCAAACATACATTGTGTGCATGTGTAGAACAAATATACAATGTCCTGATGTCCAACATTGTCAAGACCTTTTTTCCTAATTTTTCATTGTCATGCGGCCATATTACAATAAGAATACGATAAAATACCAGAAAAAGCCATCAATAGCTATTCTTTATACTCTTTTATGAGTAATGTTGTCTACAGATTCAAACATGCGTGTCTATCCAAAATGTTGTTTCATCGACCTCTCTATGTATAATTCACGACCCTACTCTTGTGGAAGAATATGGCTGATAGAGAAGTCATCGACATGCTCCAGCGCTCCGGAGTAGGATGTGCCGTTTTGTCTCCAAATCTTCTTGTTTACACAGCAGTTATCTTGTCATGGCCCTTGAACTTGGAGATGTGTTGAGGTATTATTATCTACAATGATAAGTACCTATACCCAGGTAGATACACACCTGAGATATACCTGTGTATATAACTGTACCTGGAGATTGGACCATGATAGGATTGATGGCGGTGAAGAGCCTTACAATGTCGGCATCTCTGATTTATTGTGTATTCTTGCTTTAAATAATTGCGACGGTGAAAAATATTACACAGAAGGACAATGACGTAATATTTGCCATGGTTGGTGGTTTTGAAGATTTACAATGGTATAATATATTTCAGGTGGTATATCATAAAGAACAATCTTCATGCTGTGATTTCTACAAAGAAGATTATACTGCCAGAAACATCAACTCTTAAATTCAATTAATCGGACATCAGGAACCAAAGTGTTACAAAAGGATTACAACGGAAATTTTTATGATCAGTAAGTCTTATGGCATCAGTGTCATCTTTTGTCGGACATTTTCTGCTTAATATTTCATTAGCTGACTGGCATATATGAAAAAATGAAGAAATTCAGCAGTTATGTAATGCTAATTTAAATGCTACAGTATCGGGGCTTTTGACCTCATTGGTGGCAATTACTAAATTAGGATTTTGGAGTGAACGTTATTTTTAGTAGCTAGGTTAAAATTAATTTAAGTAATTCTCCATGAGAATTGGCCCATTATCATGCAGCCACAACAAGCTTAGAGATCCCGCTTTTACGCTAAAGTTGTGTGTTTCCGTAGTAAACATGGAAACAGATCCTTAGTACTCTGAAATGTGATTCAGTTGTCGCATGTTTGTGTGGTAATTTGATTGGAAATTCTGTTTGATTTCATTAAATACGTTGATCTACTGTTTATACGGGGTACTCAGTAGTGTAATGTATAATGAGATTTCTATTGGAATTGAATTCTACCATGCCTGAATAACATTGTCTTGAATATGGTTGGTTGTAAATGCATTAGAAGAATTATTCTCAGTGACAGTTTTCATTTCAGAGAATTTAATGGAAATTGAACAGGATAGCTGTCACTTACATTAAGTCTTTATTCTTAATTATCCATAAACAGATCCATAAATAGATTTATTGCCCTTTTTTGATTATTTGTACTAGGTATCATTTTCAATACTTCTTAACACCAATTTGAATGATTGAAGTGGAATGAGTTACAAATCCCATGCAGAAAATATTGAATTATTGAACTTTAATTAATATAAATAAAAGAGAATTATATGGCTCAAAAACTGAGTTGTTCTGTGGAATTACTTCTTTATAGAATTTTTGACCAAATATATTTACCTGTAAATAGTTTCTACATTCCCATGTAATAATGTTTTCTGTTCAAAATGGCAGCTGTCATATTATATCAAAGTAAAACTTTTAACTTTACTTTTCGAATTAAACGTTAAGCTACTGTACATAAGTTAGGTAAATTCTGAAATTTTTGGAATACTTTTAAATTCAATCATTAAGGAATTAACAGACTTTCAAAAGTTATGAATTTTAGTAACCCTAGCCAATATATCCATTGTGTTATGTTAAGTGAAGCAACCAAAACATCTGTGCATCCTGTGTTAAAAGTATCAATAATTTATGGCAGGTGAGCAATAGTGAAATTCACTTGTAAGGCATGGTATTATCGATTGTAATAATGCCAAATATAGCACGGTTTGACTGGGGCCTTTGGGATATCAATTAGCATGGTGTTTCTTAGATGTCTGGTTCTGGATCTGACATAACGAAAACTTAACCTGGAGAGTAACGTTATAGGTTTGATTAATTTAATGTCCTATTGACAGTCTTGGTCATTTAACTAGTTCACCCCTGAAAATTCATATTGAAGTATTCCAGCCCTTGAATCAGAAGAGTTCCATAGTATGTCTGGAGGTGAATGAGTTAGGACATGCCAAATTTAAATTGTGGAGGGAATTAAACCAGTAGCTAGCAACTGCCTGACATGGGATTCGAACTCGTGACCTAGAGGTATAGATGGCTTGTGATAATATATGTTAGGAGATCTGAGCCCAGTTTCATGAACATTCCTTAATTAACTTTAAGGAATTCCTTAACTTAGAATTCAATGTAGGAAAGCATTACAGAAGTTAAGAAAAATCCTTTAGTTAAGGAGCCTTCTTTGAAATATTAATGCTTTAATTCCTATGGAAAATTTTAAGTTAAGGAATGTTCTTGAAACTGGGCCAAGAACTATTGGGCCTGACCATGGAACCGTAATGCTTAAGGTAGAAACACACTATTATGTAGATACTGATGTATATTACCTTAGCATGCTGTATAGGTGTTTCAGAACACTTTACTCCCATTATGTAAAATCTATTGGTGGTAAATGTTGCTTGGTTATAAATTATTGATAGTAACTATTAGTATTGTTTGTATCATACCTGACAACTTTATTGTGAAGTTTTGTCCCTCTAATTGTTTTGTACTGGTTTGGTAAGTAAAATTACCATCATTGTTATGTGGAACTCTGCAATATTGTTATCGTTTTTCAACTCAACCACAGTATACATTGGCTCTCGCTAAGGTTCGAGAGCTGAAATATCTTTATACCCAATAATCATGAAATGGTGGGCGACGTCATAATGGTGTTACAATTGTTAGTCCCATCACAAAGCATCGCCTCGCCATGTTCTTTGGGGTGAGGCATTATTGTTTTACAGATATTTCTAGTTACAGTTGTTAGTCCCATCACAAAGCATCGCCTCGCCATGTTCTATGGGGTGAGGCATTATTGTTTTACAGATATTTCTAGTTACAGTTGTTAGTCCCATCACAAAGCATCGCCTCGCCATGTTCTATGGGGTGAGGCATTATTGTTTTACAGATATTTCTAGTTTCTTTAACTGGTGATGCTGCATCTCCCTACGATGTTAACGAAGTCACCAGTGCATGGTCTTATTAAGCAGGTTGTCGCTATAAGTCTCTCTCTTCATCATCTAGATTATTCCACTCTTCCTAGAGAAATACATTTTGGTTCCATTTGATTATTTATTCGGTAACAATATGGGTGGCGCCTGTAATATATTGGCATGTATAGGACAATTTACCTGAAGGATCATTTACCCCGGGGAAAATTAATTTACCTGGGGGCGATGTACATATATAAACTTGTGTATCACTGTATTGACTGGTTCTAGAGAAGCTTATCACGTTATCGCTCTGAAAAAAATCTCCATTTTCTATCTACTCTGGTTTATCTTGTGATCTGCGGATGGCCGATCCATTGATGAACAGCTCACACGACAGGGTAGCGGTGAGGAAAACATTACGTTGTCTTTGTGGACGATACGACTGAAGCAATATTGAGGTATTCACACTATAGCTCATCTGATAGGATTCTGATGTTAAATGGATTTTTATTGTATCATACTAATGGTGTTGTTTGTCTGGGGAATCTTTGAAAAAGACGAAAGAAATGGTCAACTTCATTTGATTAATTACACCTTTATGAGTAAAAATGAAAGTCTCTTTCACTGGAATTCTGTGTCATCTTTCTTTAGGAAAAAAAATCTGATTTCATAATCAACCCTTAGATGTCATATATTTTTTATTGTTTCCAGTATAAGTAATTACAAACATGAGCTAAATCAAAGAAATGGTCTGGAGATTACTTGTAATTTCATTGTTTCAAATTTAAAGATAAAATTAATATACCGGTAGATCAAACACAGTTCATGGTGATTGTAAATCTCATCATACCATTTCAAAAGCAACATGCACATTCTTTGCTTTTCCAGAATCATCTGCTTCTGTCATTGTATGTTCTCTGCATTTGTAAAATTGAAAGGATGCTTGATTTTGTCTTCAAAGTATTTCTGTGCGTGAGGGTATATTTGTTACTAGCTAATTCATTAGATATTTGGAAATCTGTTTCCCTAAAAAGTCATCAAAACATGTAATCATATCTTTTGGTTATGTTATGATTGTTAAATTTTATGCAGGCATTATTTTAGGTTATAAAAGTACAAAATTAAATTAAAAACTGGTATCCAACCATCCTAATGACATACAGATGTGTGAAATACAGACACATACAGATGTGTGAAATACAAACAAAACCATATTTCCTCCTTAATATTCCTGGTGTTGACACTGCTATTCATTATACACTTGTCACTTTCAATTTGTCTTCCAATTTTTTGTCTTCTTTGTGATGATTTTTATCAAAATTCTCGTTCTGTTTTCCTCGTTCTAAGAATGTACACAATTTCATGGCTACTTACACTATGGCAACGATAGCATCAGGTGATTTATCCATGGTGGAGCCTAGTTGTTGTAGACGTTAGCGAAAGCTGCGCCATCTGAACAGGTCCAAAACAAAACCCTACCACCCATATATCTTGTCCTACCATAGCAATGGTCCACGTTACAAAATGGATGATGATTTGAAAAGTGGAAGATATTTTCATGAAGCATGATTCCCATTCCATCTAAAGTGTCAGAAAATTAACGTGGACCGTAAACAAAACAGAAAACTAAGGCAACCTAACACCGTGGCTTTCTCTGATCTCCTCTGGAACATTTGTCTTGTTGTGTTTTGTAGATTGGGTTTTGATTGTAAAATAAATGTTTGGAGGTTTGAGTACCAGCTGCAGGAAGCTGTTTATAGGAGGAAGTTGTCTTGGAGTGGGAGACGGATGAGACTGGGATGCTGAGGGGCTGTGTCAGGTCATATTCAAAACTTTTTCTTTAAAAAAAATGGTGTTAAAGTTGCACTGTAGATTCTCTGTATAAAAATGCTTTACTGTAATCTGATTTGTTTTAAATGTCAAGTTGTAGCCCAAGACCTGTAAGTCCTCTTTAAAAAACTTCCGATACACTATTGGCTCCAACGCGAATATCTCTGTAAAATTCTGTGTATGAAGTTTTTTTCTTTTTGGAGCAGGAGAAGGAATAAAAATGATACATTTGTGAAACCATGCGTTTTGTCGGTCTTTGGAATAGGCAAATCACTGATGAGTTTTATAAAGATAAAATAGCTGTATGGTGTAGGTTTCTGGTGTTTTACAGCAATTTAACTTATCTCATTCATTCCAGAAATTCATAATGAAATAGTCCAGTCTTTGAATCAGAAGACTCCTAACTATGCCTTCAGGGGTGAATATTTTAATTAAACATGTACCAGCTACTTACCACTAAAAGTCCTTGTGATTTCTTTTAGGACAATATTGCTGATTTTTGCTGCAAATTATTTGAAACAATTAAGATAACATACATAAAAAAAATTGATAACATACATAAAAAAAATTGACATGCTACCGTAAACTATTCCAATGCAAAATGTTTGATAAAGATAATAATAACTATTAAAACATGTTATTGTTAAATAAAGCAAGTTTAATGTCACTTCATGCTACATTGGGTCAAAGATATATCTTTATGTATCTAAGTACAACTTTGTATTAAGTATATGTAAATTTGATTACCATAAGTATTATCTTCTATTTCCAAATGTCAGTATTAGTGGTTGAGTGTGAGTTAAAAAGTTGAAGATTTCAGGTATTATTTTGTATGATCGATATTAAGTTAAGGTGTTACAGGTTTGATCAATAACGTCACGGACCAGCTTTATCTCATTTTAGATTTCGAGTTGTTTTGGCGTCATATAGAATTTCCAATCAGGGAAGTGGCAGGATTTTAATTTGAATTGCTGATTTATTTTGATTCCTGGCCAGCTTTTGACTGATCAATTTTTCAGTGACCTTTGAAGTTTTAATTGAGTGGTCAGCTTCACAATGGATTGAATGACCTCGAGAAATATACGAAGCAATGTTGATTTTGGCATGAGGTTTAATTTAAACTTGATTGACAGTTACGATGATTCTATATTTGTCTTTCTCCTCTATCCTTACCTTTAGAGAGTTGACTAGGAATTTCATTGATTTCCTAATAGTATCCATTGCTATATACTTTGAACACTTGTGTAACTTCCACGCAAGTTTACATTGTGAAAGACTGCAAACTGCCAAGCAAGTTTTAGTATATTTTTTAGAACATTACAATGGATTTCACAAGTTTTTAAATGATATCTGTCTGCTTTGGTAAATTGAATTACCAATTGAAGAAAGTATCAGATTAGAAAAAAGAAACAAAATTTAAAAAAAGAAGTATGGCTGCCCCAATTAAATTGAATGAATCATCTATGGATTGTAACTTATAACTTCCTTTAATTAGAAATCATTGCAGACAGAAATTGTGAAAAGTTGATTTAATGCTGAAAAATTTTGTGTAAAAAAAAAAAAAATAGAATAAAATATGTTCAAATAAATGAAATTAAAAGTGTTCAATTTAGGAAACCTTTCAGAAATGTTGAATTGAATTAAATCTTGAGTCCAAATTACTTTTTTAAGCAGTGGATGTTGGCTTTAACCTTGAATTAGATTTAATTTAGAAGCTGCTGTGTCATTTTGACTATTTGTTCACTTATCCTCTTGTCCTGTCCAGTACAGAAGGATTACCACTGGACCAATAAAATGCTGGCTTTGTTACCGTTTCATCATTGACCAATTGGGGCTAAGTTGTGTCAATCGTGTTAGGCTCAAGTCCGTGGTATGGGGTCAGAACAGCACCACAGTGAAAGCCAGGGTCCCCAGGGGCAGGGCACATCTCAAAGGGCTCTAATCAAAGAATAACAATCTCTGCAGTGGGGCAGATCAACAGCCCCTAAGTACCCAGGCAGGTGTGATAAAAATCACCAGTTCTAATTGGTATCACCTCAGGTCTTGATTTGTTTGCAAGTAAAATGAAAGTAAAAATAAGATGATAATCAGCATTAGGCGTTCATTTCAAAGGATTTAAACACCTTTTAGGGGTCAGATACTGTCAACTTACCTGTAATGATTGAACTCACCTGTACAATGGGTGATTGGCCTATGTTGTAAGATGATCTGTTCACATCAAAGAAATAACTGTTTATTTTATTAATGACACATCTTGGAGGCCTTTGCTATCTCTTTAGTTGAAAGTAACTGGGAGGAAAGTGTTGGTCAAAGCTTTAAACCTGACTTTCAATGTTTATCTCAGTTAATTTGTCAAAACATTCCAAACCTGGAATATTTTCGGAGAGATGGACCCCACAGTCAGTAGGGGTTCTACCTGTACTTGTTTGGATGTCCAGTTTTACAGGTAGGAGGTAAACAAAATCTTTATCTGTTGGTTAGCATTTGTATACAAAATATTTCATCAATTTAAACATCATAAATAGATAACATTTGGTTATGTTTGAAACATGAAATGAAAATTAATAGAGTTTATAAAATTAGTATGATTAAATTGATAATTTTCTGCTGTATAGAAGGGTGCTTTGATTGTTTAACTAAAAGAGTATATTGAAAATGTTGAATATTTTGTTGGTTGATTTAGAAAAAATCTGATTTTCACTGTAGAAAAAATTCCACACAAAAAATGCATATTCCGTATGACTAACTATCTGTGATGAAGACCGATTCCGCTTAAAGTTTGAAATGAAATGCAGAATCTTTTTACATATAGTGTGCAATATATATATATTTTCTATTAAATGAGTTAATTAAAATGTCTTTCATCAATCACAAAGAATATGCAATATATTTTGAAATGTCTTCTCCAAGTTGGTAAAGATAGATACAAACAGATATTTTGCACAAACATTGGGGTATGACATTTCTATGACGACAATTGTCTTTCTCAGACAAGTGGCATATAGTGTATCGGGTCATTTGCACTTTAATTATCCCACCGCCGTCACCAATTCTTGTGTTAAAAAGGGCCAGTGAAAAACTTAACACTGTTTTCAAAGTATTATTGTTAATGATGTGAAGTTAACCTTGTCAAAAATATATATACAAGATGGATGAAAGTGTAAATGATTTGAGGTAAAGGTGCACAATATTTAGTGTATCATGACCGTCTGCTCATTGATGTGACAGGCCCCTGTTTAATGTTGTGTGAAATACACCGTCAGATGTAGCTTGTTACGTTCCTCGGTGATGGACTTTGAGGTGAGCTGTCCACTGGACATGCAACGGTCATCTGTGGTCATCTGACTACATTGGTCATTTATATCCATCACAACTCATAAAGACCTACAATGACAGCTTTATCATATAAAAGGCTATCCCAGCCGTTGATGTTGGCCGCATGTTATGGGAAAATTCTGGGTTTTCCAGGAAGTCAGTAGTTTGGAATGTCGGAAATACGTAAATAGAATATATGGAATATTGATAATACATTAATGGAAACAATTTTTCAATGGTCAAGCTAGTAGATAAATCTAAGCAATGACTCAAATTATAGATATACTCACTTTACCACTTATAATAATAGGTTCTTTCAGCATTGGTTCTTGGAAATTAAGGTATTTTTATGCCCCTCCATGAAATGAAGGGACTTCGGTGTTGCTGGTGTCCATCCAAAATTATCAGATACTGTACAAGGGCATTTAATTTGTCATACAGATATATCTAGTTCCTTTTACTACTATGTATTTCCGTAGTGCAAACAAAATTGTCCTCAAATCATTCTGAAATTCATTGAAGTGGTTTTTGCAAAAAAAGAATAAAAAAAATATGACATGTTGAAATATGAAATAGGGGGATACATGAATGGTCCTGATGGTGCTATCGTGTCCTCCACCTCTGGGTTACAAGTTCAAAACCCGTTGTTATATATACTGATCTGTGATATCAGTAGGTTAAATTTGTCATTTATACAATCTTGAGGCAAAACAGATAATGAGAGAAGTATAATGTCATATGATCTATTAGATAGGAACAGCTGTCTGTGGAGCTGGGGCTTCGTATCCTGTATACATTACTTAGATATTAAAACAGGCTTCAAATAATAATAACATGGCTGAAAACAAGATGCCCACCCGACATAAAAATATTTTTAAAATATGGATTTCGACAGAAACTTTATACCAGCTAGCGAACATGTGTAGGAGAGAACCAGGGATTGGGTATCGTAGGAATACCCAGATTAAATTAACTCTGGGGGGAAAGTTTGAATTTAAATAAGAACATTTGAATATTATTTGCATGACTTCAGGCTATTATCTGACATGCAACTTAATGCAGAATATCCTTTATTCATGTCTGCACCAGCAGGTGTTGACAGTGTTCAGATCATAGGCTTCTGTACTTGTTTTTTTTTTTTGGTTTTTTTTTCTGAATTTGTCACAATCTTGAGCGATAGTTCAGATGTAGGATTAGATCCTGCAGTAGCTGATGGCTACAACATACAAGATGCCCCACTATGCTCTTCAGAGCAATTACCGTATTCAACCCAATAAGTACTCAGGATTGGTTGGAAAATTGAAATATGAATGAGCGCTTAATTGGACCAAATTAGAGCTAATATTTCACAATATTATTGCACAGAGTAAGTCATTTATCATTTGACAATAGAGACAAAATAGAGAAACATACAAAGTTTTCATAGTCTCTGTCTGAAAGTGAAATTCAGGCCTCACAAAGGGGAGAGGGGTTCTTAAATAATATATGGACAGGGGCCCTTTCGGGTCGAACACGGTAAACTGAATTGATTTAAGTGAATTGTTATAGAAAAGGACCATGTTTAATAAATACCAGTTTTGAAAATGATTGATTTGGTGGCTAAAAAGGGCCCAAACCATAAAAAGTCCTTTGCTCATTGGCTCTGACCAGACCATTTCTCAGAATATATGGTACACATACCATTTTGCATGTAAATAGGTCAATCCTAAACCTTAAAATCTTAATCTGTTATTATAAAGACAAAACATTTTTTAAACAATTTTTCTCTATTATTTTACAAAATATTATTTGGAAATGATGTGATGCAAGGATGTGTTTGTTTTTGGATTTGACATATTTTTGCTACAGAAAGTATAGGTTTGGGAAGTAAATTTTGTACACCAGAGGTTATGGATGTTCCTAATGGCACGCGGTGTGAAACACAGTCATTCATCATGCATCTTGATTGTGAAAACTACATGGAATAAATTTACGAAAACAGATTTTTTTAGAGAGCTCATAAAAAGAATTATGAAGATGAATTTGACAGGTCAAAGGAATTTTCGTGGTTCCGGTGTCTGGGTTTCGGAGCCCAGTTTACCGTGCTTGACTGGCAGGCTAATGTTATTCTGTAGGGAGGTCTATCGTGAACAACTTTCATTTGTTCTAGCATAAAAATTAATGGGGAAAATGGAAATTTGGGTCCATTTGTTTCAGTTTTAAAACTAGCTTTTGACATTGTATAAAATAGATGATCTTCATTTATTATGTTTTCTACGCCAGTTTAATGTTACTTCTAACAGCTTGAGTGACAATGAACTGATCTTCAACCTCTTGACACCCTACTAGTTCTCAACGCCATTGGCTGTTTGCAAGGTCAATATTGCCATTTGTGCCTTCATTTTGCTCTAGAATTCTCAACTGTAGACAATTTTATTCAATAATCCTGACATTTTTAGCCAACCATCATCAGATGGCTATTCAAAACGCTTTTCGTCCGTGGTCTAATATATTTCTTGTTACCCCAATTTCTCAGAAAGAGCTGAAGGGATATTTCTAAAATTTCATATGTAGGTTCCCCTCGGGCCCTAGTTGTGCATATTGCATTTTTGGACCAATCGGTCAACAAGATGGCTGCCAGGTTGCCATCTTGGATTTTGATAGTTAAAGTTTGTTACTGCTATTTTTCAGAAAGTACTGAAAGGATCTAACTCAAATTTCATCTGTAGGTTCCCCTAGGGCCCTAGTTGTGCATATTTCATTTTGGGACCGATTAGTCAACAAGATGGCCACCAGGCAGCCATCTTGGATTTTGACAATTGAAGTTTGTTACCACTTTTTCTCAGAAAGTGTTTAAATGATCGTTCTCAAATTTCATCTGTATGTTCCCTTAGGTCCCTTATACTTATACATATTACGTTTTGGAACTGATCGGTCAACAAGATGGCCGACAGGCCACAATATTGGATTTTGACATTTGAAGTTGATTACTGCTATATCCCAGAAAGTACTGAAGCAATCTGTCTGAAATTTTCTATGTATGTTCCCCTAGGATGTTAGTTATGCATATTGCATTTTCGGACTGATCGGTCAAGAAGATGGCCGATAGGTAGCCATCTTAGATTTTAAAAATTGAAGTTTGTTATATAACTCAGAAAATACTGAAAGGATAATTCTCAAATTTCATATGTAGTTATATATATGAAGTCAAAGTTTGAAAAGCAGAGAAAAGATTCCTCTTTCCATTGTCAGACGTAGATCATTCTTTGGTGGACGCCAAGATCCCTCTGGGATCTCTTGTATGTGTATGTTATGTGTCTCAAGTAATAATATTGTGGTTTAGGGCTATTCAGAAGCTGTTTTAAATTTATTGAAGAAATCTATAATTGTATTTGATATTTGAAAGTCTTGAAGCTATAAGCCTTGCAGTTCTAACCTAGTGACAATGTGGTTAAGGTATCCCAACATTTTACCACCATGAGTCGACCTTGACCTCTAGATGTGTGGCAGTTGCCAGGTACCGAGTGTCAATCGGTGGTTTTTCTCAGGATTTTCTGGTTTTTCTGCACTCCCAAAACCTCATATGACCCTGGCTATTAATAGGACATTATAAGCAAAAATAAACCAATATCTTGTATTTGGACTGCAGACCTGTGTAAGACTTTTCCCATTCCTGCCAGATTGTTGGATCAGTTGAGATAAAGTTGTTGGTATCAGTGACATATTCAATACAAGGACTACAAAGTAAGCACCAGTAGCTGTGAGGTCACAATCTGTTTTTTAAGAGGTGCAGATAAATGAGTTTGACATTACTTAACCGCTATTCAACCGGATCATTAAATCCTTTAGAAAAATCTGCAACATTAACCTATTGAATTCAGCAGGTCAAACGGTGGCACCAGGCGCTAACAGAAAATAAATTTATGTAAAGGGTCATTTCAATGTACAAAGGTACACCGCAGACATTAATTTAAAATCTGATAAGGCCGAAAAACAAATCATTCAATTGCCTATCACACTTATCGACAGTTTAAACTGTTAGAAGAAGTAATTACTCTAACAATGTCCTATTGTTGGGTCGGTGGCAACTCAATAAGGAGGAGAATTTTTCGGCAGTGACAGATCCTTCAGGTGTAGGGTTTGACCCGACCAAAGGGTTTTTATCTACAGGTATCACAAGGAATACTAACCTGGTCTGATGTTTATAAAGATTGGGGGAAAAAACCAGGAAATACAAAGAATCCGATTATAATGGTTCTACAATGGTTTCTACATCTTGATTTGGATTTGAAATGCTCACTCTTAGGAACTTTGGCATAAGGATTAAAGTTTAGACGAAAGAAATGAGTAATTAGTAGCAATGGTTTAAGGAAAGGTTCAAAAGAAAAGTTTCTTTGATGGTAGATCGTAGATTGTACTGTTCAAGGAAGTTGTGAGTCATTCATTACCACAAAAATTTGATCAATATTAGACCCAGTAATAATAGTAATACACTAAGCTATGATATTTTTTTTACATTTTGTAAAACCATGCAAGAATACTATTTATGGAACATATTAGCAGCTGACAAATATGGAATTTCTATCATTTATTAATGAAATTTCTTTTTTCTTGAAATATTGTTTTTGAAGACAGGAAATACAGTAGATTAATTTTACATAAATGGAAATGTTAGTTCCTTATTGGCATGATCTTATCACAAGATATTGGAGGACAACAAAATGTTCATAACATATGGAATACAATAGCTATAATTGTCTTCTTATTTATAATTGCAACTGTTCATAGATACACTTAATAGCTTCTAGAGGGATTCATTGCAATGTGCACATGCTGCAAAATCAGTAATTTCTACTCTGAAAATGTGCCAATAAAAGAACTTTAAAGAAAATATATTTAAAAGGATATAAAGGTGCCAATAAAAGAACTTTAAAGAAAATATATTTAAAAGGATATAAAGATTATGTAAAAAGAGTATTTGTTAGGTAATAAAAACAGAAATTAAAAAAAATAAACCTATGATTTTAGTGGAGACTCAATTTTACAATTTTACCCTAAACTTTTTAATAACAATTTCGCAATTGAGATCTCTTAGTGTGATTCTTTTTTTACCTGTTTTTGAAACATTTTTTGTAGCAATTTGTTTTCACCATTTTTTACTGCCCACGAAATGCACTTAAATTTGATCACACAAGTTGGTTTATACAGAAACTGTTTTTCATTGTTCTATTTGTGTCTTATTGTGTACATCATACAAAGTAACATTATCAGACTGAAATCTTCTTTGATTGGAAACTTCACTTTCTGTTAAAATATTGTTTGTTTTGAAAATGAACCCACAGCAAATATTGAACTTCGGTCTGCTTCCAAGCAATTCTATCCGTTCCATTTAAAACCTTCTGTATTCACATTGTTGCGTTTTAATCACTGTTGACCTTGTCTGTTGACATTTGAAGGTCACCTCTGACACCTGTTTTTATTTAAAAGTCCACAGTATTTAATATCATCATCTTCAAACATTATCGAGAAAATTTCTGTGTGCATTTACTGGTTTTGTTTTTGATTTTAATCTGAAAAATCTCTCTTCAAGTAAAGTGCATAGTCATTTGTCAAAACACACAATTATTTCACCAGAACAAACATTACCAAAGTTTAATGCAAACTTGAGTCACAAGGAACTTGTTTCAAATTATATCAATAGCAAATCACATCATTTGAGTCTGTATACCGGAAGATTGACACCTTGTTTGATCCTTCAGTCTAGTATAAAGCTAGTAGACATCAAAAATATATGCTAAACAATTTTTTAATACTCAATGTTATCAAATTGAAGTTAATGTCAACATATCTTTTAAAATGGGCATGTCTTATAGGAGATCCCATTTTGACTCAAAAATTATACAAGTACAAATCATGATTTAATATTTTAAATAATGTTGTATGTCATGCATGAAAATATAGTTTTACTGTAAAAACCGGATAATTTGCTTATTTTTGAAATTGATAAATTCTTTTAAATAACATGATACTATTTGAGTTTTAACTATATAGTGTTTTTGTTATTTGAACATTACCCTGTTTTTTGTACGTACTTGCCGTCAGTCGGTTATTTTTTCCGACAGGAAGTAACCCTATCCATAGATGAACACCTGATTAGAGTCGTACCCATATAAAATACAATAGATTTCATATTTACAATTTATGGTAACTTAGATAAAGTTCCGTGGTGTTAGTGTAAAGATATGGAATGAATAAACCTATTTAAATACCCAGTCAGGTGAGAAAAAAACAGTTGTGGATTTGAAACAATAGTGTTGTTATTTTGTCCTGGCAAGCATTGTGGGAACATACCGTGCCCGTTAGGGGAACAAGAGAACCTGATGGCCACGATTCGGACCCAATGGAGCAGGGAGTTTATCGCACTATTGTGGACCAAGTTTTGTTTTCTCCGGAGAAAGTGCCCATTGACGATGACGTGTAAAATCCATGTTGATAAAAATCTATCGATAGGAAGTTTTACAAGAAAACGACCTGAGAAAATATTTTAACTTTTTGTTTAGAGTGGGATTAAATAAAGAGAGTTTGGAGTTGTATTTAAAATCCAAGATTTATCAAAAAGATGTTGAAATTCTGATGGTTATCTTCATGTTATTGTCAGAATGGTGTGAACGTGTTAGGTTCATTCAGAACTAGACTAGGAGAAAGGTGGTAATGAAAATATTTTGATGACGGCCAGTGAAAAATCTATGCGGAGGTAAGTTTTTCATCATGTGGACAAATTTTAAAATAGTTTCTGAAGGAAAATTTGAAATTCTGCAATGCTATATTATATTGTTATCTTGAACTTTCAGTTCAACAGGTACAGATTATTTATTCTCGATATCCTTTGGGTTTATGAAGCCATAGACAATAAAACAAATGGAGTTGTTGCACATTGGGGGATATATCTTGGCCAATGACTATACCACTTTTAAAATTTACTGCTAAAAAGTTTTTCGCATAGGGCGTCATGATGCTTGACATTCAATTTTTTCAGTCTATAATTATTCAGTTAACTCTTAAGATAACAGAAGGTTTGATTATCTACTCAATTGATCATTTTTCTTTGTCATAGAATCTGTTGCTATAGTGATATTATAAGTTTTTCATGATACAGATGTGGACTTCGTTTCTAAGAACAACCACAATGTTGATTATGGCATGAATGGTTCTCATTATATCACTTCCGTCTTTGATGTGATAGTTATAGTTAAAAAATCAGCTTTGACCTTTCAGAGTTGGTCCAGACACCTTTCATTGTACTTTGTTCAAACAAAATCACCTGACATGTTAATTTATTAGATAACAATACAACATGACTATAAATGGACGTAGGTATATAATTAACACAAACATGACATACCTACACAGGTTAGAATATAAAATTCTAATTTACATGATCAATAACAACGTCTGTTGAATAATTGATTCTCAGTGACGGTTGGTTGAATCGGTACACTTATATAGCTACCGACCGTGCATGGCTGGCCGTCACAGCATCGCGTCAAACTGAACACCTTATATGGTCGTGTCACATGCATATTTAATTGCTTCCCGATGGTAGGTCATGTGACATCTGTGTACATCGACGTGTGTCTATCACTAATTGATAGTATGTCAGTATTTCCTTTACTTAAGAATGAAGCTTCATCAGCGTCCTTTGAAGTTAGTTGTAATCTCTGGTTTACCGGCTCGTACGTTACAAAGCTTCATTATTATGACACTATAATTACAAATTCCTGCAATAGTTAATTATGAGTAAAATATTCATACTTTCTTAAACCCTGGGATATACTAGACACAATTTTGCTAATAAGAATTTTCTCAGCTGAATTTTAAGAGAGAATGTACTAGCTTATCTCCCCCTAGATTGAAACATGTATGTATTTTCAACCAAAATTAAAAAGTCATATTCTATTGAAAAATTTCATGTTATATGTTTCATGATATTTGTTATGGGCTAGTCTGATATTTTATTTAATTTAATAAATTTTTATTTTTTTTTATCATCAGTGAAATAAGTTGAAGAAAAAATGAATAAATAAAAATATTTACAAGATGTACTTTGGCAACTATTCTCACTGGTTTCAAATGAACTCCAGTCCATTTTTACTGTATTTAAAATTTTGGCATGTCTTTAAGGATATTAACTGAGGGGACAAGAATGTGCATATTTGCAATGCAACCAAAATATTTGGAAAGAATGACATATTTTTGTTAGACTTTTTGATGTACTACAGAAATGAGAGATACATTGAATAGTTCAGATTTTGTCGACCTAGTGCTCAGCCATCTTTTAGTTATAACTACATGGAAACTCCATCTTGTTGACAGACATTTGTCAGAATACAAGGAGCTTCCCACTGCAAATGAGTGAGAACCGATGAAACAAAATCCTGGGGAGGCGGCTTCCATTATTTAGGTACAGGTCTGAGGGATGTGTCAGCACTAATATGAGAAATGGTCTTACTTATGATAGATGAGGCGAGTTTTCCAGAGAGAGAGAAAAAAACCAAGTCCCTTCCTTGATGAGGTGAAAACTCAAAATTAGAAAAACTTCTGGTTTTGTTTTGGCAGGATTGGTGTTTTTGATAGAGATTGTCTGCTGATGATACTGTTGTGTATAGTTAGGTTCTGTCTGGAATTCATAGGTGATTTGTAGGTAAGAGAGGGGGAATGGGGTGAAAAGGGAGGGGGATTAAGCTAAAGCAAATGAGGATGAGGTCAAGAGGGGAGGGGCATTAAGTAAGCTCAAAGATGTAGAGGGTGGGGCATTGATCAGGATGGAGAGGTGTTGAAACTAGGGCCTTAGGGAGAGAGGTTTGGTCTCTGTCATTTTGTGGGGCTGTAGGTACAATTAGTGTTATAGATAGCCTAGTGTACATGTGGATAGAAAGGCATTAACTCTCATCAGGGGTACATGATGCTGAAAGAGTTTCAAAGTTGGTCTCTTGTGTATTGGGTTTAGGGCCCAATAGAAGGGGTTGATCATTAACAGGGATGGAAAGGAGATCAGAGGGGATGGAAATTCTTAGGAGGAATGTGAGAAGGATAATTATTTACCAATTTAGAAGCTGATCTCTTTGGAGGGAGTTGGGGGTGAGAATATCTTACTGATGTCAGACAGGTGGTCAATCCCTAGGGGTGGGGAAGTTAGGAGATAGGTCCCTGCATGTGGAAGGACATTGGGAGTAATTTGATGATAAAGTTTGGGGGAGCGGGGATCAAAATAGGAAATATTGAACTCAATACCTATTTTCTTATTGCATACATGGAGAATATCATTTGGGATAAATGCTATTGATCAGTTAGGGGCATGTGTGTTATTTACATGTACATCCTGTCTCCAAGATTAAATTAACCCTGACTAATTTATCACCAGGTTTTATGTCCAAGGTGCATGATATGAGTGTGCTTAATCTACAAGGACAAATTGCCAATGTGCTTCAGATAAATTTTCAAACAAGTGATAAAAATATATTAATTAATCCTACCCTGGAGTTAAGAGATGGCTGTTAGGCCTAATTAGTACTCCACTCCAGTTAATGTCCAGGTTGAAGGCCGTAGGTGAGCCCCCATCTTTTGTACCTGTTTTATTGGTCTGTAGTCAGAGATAACTTCCCACTGAGGCGGGTGTTAATTTTCCAATTAGGCTGGACGGGGTCAAACTGTGGGCTGACCTCTACAGGTTTATAGATGCACTGCTGCATTGTTATAATACAAACAGGTCTCTGTTAAACTTTCATTGGACATTTTGAATAGGTTGTTTTCCATCCTCACTTGTACCAACGACACAATACCTCCGGCAAGTCAAGGGGATAGAATGGGGGACTTTTAGATTGCTTCAGAAAAGGACGAAAATGAAGAGTCTTTTGAATGAAGATTTAAGAAGAAGAATCTCTTGAATAAAACTTTGTCTACTTAACTTTACTTCATGCTGCTTTAAAGAGTCTCTTTGACCAAGATTTCAAAGTTTTACTGCTAAAC
This sequence comes from Argopecten irradians, assembly GCF_041381155.1. Lineage (NCBI taxonomy): Eukaryota > Metazoa > Mollusca > Bivalvia > Pectinida > Pectinidae > Argopecten > Argopecten irradians. Next base: position 18,888,257 of record NC_091140.1, on the reverse strand, counting down.
TTTAAACACAAAATGAAGATTTTAATAGTAACTTCTGACACCTGTTGTGACTTGTGGTCAATTTGTTTGGTCAAGCCTATACAGGATGGCTGTACAGATGTTGACCAGTAGGTACTTCTGGACCTAATTGGTCTGATTGACTTGACCAGTGTATTAATGTACTTTGTATGTGTATTGAGAAGTGTGAGTAATGCATAGATATAGATATAAATCGGCCAGAGGCACTGGTCAGTCGAAATGGACGTTTAACTTCAAACAATATGGACGAAACATTAAACTTCAAACAATATAGCCACATTAACCTTCGAGTTGGAGGTGCCATATTGTTCTATGTGACATTAGGTCCAGTTTTCACACAGTATTTTCATGATAAATGGCTGATTTGTGAAGGTTAATTGGGAAGGGTAATTAACACTAAACCACACACCTGGAACTTTATTGAAAAGTTTTAACATTTGTGAAGACTTTGAGGGGAAGGAGGGGCGGGGAGGTGGAGAATATTTGTACTGTCATCAGAATTATTAAATGATACAATTAGATTGAAGACTGGAATTTTGATAATTTACATAGCAGAAGAAAACTAATTTTGGAGGGAGAAATGCACTTTGAAAAAACAGGCAAGTAAATAATTATGACAGGAAATGATGATAATGATTCTTTGTCGGTAATTCGTAAATTTTGGGGGAGGGGGGGGGGGGGTTGTCATTGCCAATATTATAGTGTTAGTTGATAATAGGACGCATGGAGATTACTGTCGGTGTATACCCCCTCGAGACACTGAATCTAGTGTGAATGTAATTTAGGAAATATCAATCAGTACCCAAATTACCCTAGACATGTACAGTCTTTCATCGCCCCAGTTATAGACACTACCTGTATAATGGTCGGCCTTGTAATGTCAGGTACGTAGATGGTCAAACCCTGGACCAGTTCCCTATATACATGTATTACTTACAGTGAAAACAGGCCACAACACTGCGAAAATAATTACACTGTGCACTGCCAAAAGTCAGAGCACATTTGTTTGTTTATCATCAATGAGGCTTGATGGCCAGTTTGATTAGACAAAGTGTCACATTTCGCCCCCCAACAGATCAACATAGCTGGGTAAATGGTAGCCCAGCTCCTATTGGCTGCCCGCTCTCATAGACCACGGAGTGTAGGAGGTCCTCTGAGTGGAGCAGTACTGGCCCACGTGTATGACAGCTATCACAGTGTACAAACATCTACAAACATTGCTTGTTGTGTTTTTAAAAACATTTCTTTTACTTTCAGTGTGTAATGGAGTAGATTAGAATGAGGAAAGGGAAGTGATTATACACGGCATCAATACACCTGTAACGATCTGAGGATACCTGTAACTTTCTGGTTCTCTGGATACCTGTAACGATCTTGGGATACCTGAAACAACCCTTGGATACATGTTGTGCCAATAAGGATTAGATACACAAAAAACGACCAAAAGCATCTTCTATTTAAGGAAATTAATTACTCCTTTAAGAACAGGTAAGTTCATCAGATCAGTAAATTATTCATATGTAGATTATACTGTCCTTAATTAATCAATCTACATAAAAGACATATTTATTATCAAAATTATGTGTAGTATTAATTCAAGTACTATGTGTACCAATAGTGATGTGGTGGGGACAAACCCAACATTTTTACCCAATGCTCTCCCTAAAGGATGGACATCATGATTGAGATTTAGAGTTCTGTAAAGGGTTATTTGTTGGTAGAGACAAAATTTAATTAAAATGTGGAAAGTTCTAGTCCAAGAATCCAAGGACAGTTAACAACAGAGCAAGGTTAAATAAAACAGTGAATAATAAGGCTTGTTGATAATGTGATAATTAGTCACTGGCCATGCATGTGTTTAATGCTAATTAAATTTAAATACCAAAGTTAACAGGACATTATTTCATATGAATATATAAAGTAAATTTATCTTTTGATTTCTCAAACATAAATGATACAGGGAAATAAAAGAGAATTTTTTAGACTTCAAATGTAATTTCTTACATTCAAATATTTCTAATTATAATTCAGATGGTCATGTTCAAGCAATTATTGATCTTTGATTCAAATATTTTTTTTTCAAATTACCAAATTGAGCAACAATTATGTAAAAATGTAATATATAAAAAATTAACATTTAGATACAAATACTGTCAATGTGCCAAAGAGTTCTTGGTGTCTTTAATCGTTAATATGGATAATTAGGTGACATTGGTCTACTTTGAATCCTTTTACATTTCACACCCTGTGCTTTACACTGGTACTTACCTGTCACCATTTGTAACATTTATAAAATAGAGGATGAAAAGTCATACATCAGGTATGCTGATCGTTTTCTGCATTTATGGATATTTTAAGATCTTAATCACTTGATGATTGGGGTGTTTTTCAAAGGATCCAGATTGCATCTTCATTATCAGAATCAAAACGTGGATGACAATTATCACAACAGCTTCAGATTATATATAATCACAGGTTCCCATCTTGTATTAATGTCGACCAGTTTCGGCCATCTATCTTTAGGGGTTTTATAGGACCAAATTATCAAATTTGTTAAAAGATTTCTTAATTGATCAGTACGCTCATTAATTTTCTTGATTGGATATGTAAAATAAGATGTGATGATTTCAGAATTATGATTAATATCTGCAGTTTTCTACCAACTGTGTATCAGTAAGAGGCACCGCTAGTCCAGTGAAAAATTGTTGTTACTAACCCAATCAGTCAGTAATGTGCTAATATATTCTATACATCCACATTTCATGTATTCAATCTTTTGTCATGAACTTATAATTGCCTTCCAAATGGAATTAACATTAACCTATACCAAAGATATTGAATAGTTTGATAAAACCCCTATATGTACATGTAATAGAATCTCGATACAAAGAATGAAAATCTTGACAATATTTCTACAATAATTGAAGGAAATTAAATATCGGCTATAAATCGGGTAGACAAAAATAGGGATACAGGGATATTAAGGGAGATTGAGAATGGGAAAGAAAGGGAGGTTTTGTAAGACATAGTATTAAAGAGATCTGGTTGGACATGAATGGGTGATTATTTTGTGTAAAATGAAATGATAGCCCCAATACAGGGGATAGGGTTCAGTACTGCTGTCGCTGATGAATGGAATCAGTGAAGAATATTATCACCGAATTATCTTCATAGCCAAAACTTAACCCTCGGTAATTTGACCATGCAATGGACTGTTGAAAAAGTCCAACCAAAAAAAACTAGCACGTGTGAGATAGTGGACACTCCTAAATCTCCCATTCGTGTTGGGAGGGATGCAGAACTTTCACATTTCATGGGATTTTGATATCTGAAGAGGCCCCAGTCAACATACACAAGAGTATAAGGTTTTAGTCCAGGAACATCCCTTTAGAGGTCGGCTCAAGGGTCAGCGTCTGAGTGGATGTGGATGAAGGGGAGTGAAATTTGATGAAAAAGCTGTCAGATAAGGCATAGCATAAATCTTACCAAATCTTCACAACAGAACACATATTTCAATAGGCCTGAAATTAGAAATAAGATAATAGGCTAGATGCTTTATGGTATAAGGCTATGTGATAGTCAGTTCCTTATCTAAGAAGGAAGTCAGAAAACTGTCATTTAGTGGATAAAATATGCCTGTCAAAGTCATATGAAGTTCACCCAGTCAGTTAGATTGGATTTGTCAGCCTAGCATATCACATCTCTGAACATTTGCTCTAATTAAGGAGACTCTGGCATGTTTTCTTACCAATATATGAAGTCCAATTCTATTGGATCAAGGTCACTCTGTTCCAATGGTTGCTAAGTAACTATTATCTTCAAAAGATAAATATTCCTGTGATTCACTCCAATCTGAGTGATAAATATATAGTAATCCAGGTGTTGTTGCAATAAGAATTTAGATTCCTTTTTTGGTTCTTTTCTTCAATTAAATTCTATCATTTTTGCTAATCACGAAAATGAATTTTTAAAATAATTCATCAAAAAAAAAACTGTATACAATTCTACTAACTGACTTCAATGTTGTTCCTACACATGCAATAGTATGTTAGTATTGTACAGGGTATTGAGTGATTCTATAATCGATCATGGGGAGGAATTCACTTTGATTAAAAATATCCGTCCAGATGATAAATGATACGTGCAGTCGATGATGAATTTTTCGTGCAGGCGCTGACATGGTTACCTGAGAATCTCGTTAGGTAAAATGATGCAGAGGAAAATCAATCGACTGTTTTGCCTATAAGCATATACAATCACTGATGATGAGTGTAATGGCTTCCTTTGTCTCTCGTCAGTAAAAGTGATTGTTGATCTCATGCACTCAGTAAACAGTACTTATAGCCAAAGTACAGGTGTAAATGAGGAATAGTAATCATCTAAATTAAGGTACAACAGACACTCAATCCACACACTTGCATTCCCAGTTCAAATCATCCGGATTGCGAAATGTCCAGACTGCTAAATTCTGTCTATTGTAGTCCATAATTAACTCCCTGTCATTTCTATCCAGATTGTGGGTTTTCCAAACTATCTGTGTCTGGGTTATCATGGGCCCAATCGGATGTTTATGTAAAAGTTTATTCAAAAAGGTTCAAACATTTTCGAAGAGATTTTCAGCGATCATAATTTTCTAATTATGTTGTATTTGAGAAATTTCAGATTTGCTTTATTCAGTACATATAGTTAGCCAAGTAGTACAAACTAATACTTACTGTAGTCATTATGCAGAATTTTAGCCTCTGGAAGATTACCAATAAATCTAGACTTATTACTTTGATCTCCATAGTGTTCAAACTAAGGGGGAGATAATCTAGCTACTAGAAGAAATTAGGGTCTGGTATCTTGTCTTCTAACAACAGATATATTCTGTATGAATTCCTTTATAAAATAATCATTGATAAAGATATAAGGTTTATCAGAGGTTTCTTTTGATTAGGTTATTCAGCTCTGTTTAGATGATAAATACCAACAGGTATGGTAGGTGTAACTATACCTGTTAATTAACAATCTTAACGATAGCATTTACCTGTAGAATGTCTTCATATCTATAGATGGAATTATCTAATATGTCTTCTTATACATTATACATGATTATACAACTTATAATAAATGTGCATTCGCTGTTATGTAGAATTAAATCTTCAAGTTTCGTGTAATACCAAAGTGGAGCTCGTCCTGTACTGGTGTAGGTTAGAGGTCGAGGTAACACTATCTCTGTGTATCTCTGACATAAGGCATTAGTATGGAGGACTCACCCGTCATATTAACTTAATCACTTTTGTATGAGATAATCATTAAATGATGCATGTTCCTAATTAGACATCTATACCAGGACTTATGTAACCTTCAAACAATCTCAAGGTCAAATTGAATTGTATTCCTTCTATGTTTAGTAAAGAAATAAAAGAGTTATACCCATAATCAAATGAGATTAACGTGTATTATAATATCGCATGATTATCTACAGGGATTTCCTTTGTATTTATATGGCTTATGTTACTCAATTTATTTTGAATATCTGAATATTTAACTGCTAATATCCCCGAAACATGACTTTTTGGCATAATTTTGACAAGCTCCTGTCCTGAGTGAAAACGTGTCGTCCAATGCAATGATATCAGTCGAACATGGAATAACCACCCATTTAAATTAATTTTCATTCCTCTTATGAAATTCATTTTGCTTTCTCTGAAATTAGAATAACTTAATACAAATCTTTTGTTAAAGGTTATGATAAAATTCCATTATACTGTATTATCAATATCGTGATAAACTGCCATTATTATCATAATGTATGAATAGTTGATATATTTTTACAGTACACACATGTGAAACTATACAGCTATCAAACGTTATACCTAAATTCCTCAACCATTTTTTTTTGTAAAAAGTCCTATCTAAGTCAACATGATACCTGAAAGTATATACCACAGCTGAAGTGATAAGTTTCTTTTGAATAGTATGGAGGTTACAGCTAATGTGAAATGATAGTTATATTTTACAGATTAGCACATAATACTTGAATTAGTCATTTCTATAAATATTCGTTACTAATAAACAATTAACATCCTAGGTATATATGGATTCAAAACACTCGAAAACAGAAATGTGGAGCAAAATCAGCTTGATGTTTAAAGTCCATTGATGTTTGTGATTATAAAATACATGCAGTGTTACATTAGGTGATAATTACTTCACTTTGTGCATTTATCTTTCAACCATAGAGGGAGAAAAATTTGTTGGTTTTCCATCTGCGGACTGGAAAAAGGAAGAATTATTCTGTTCACTAAAGAAAAATCGAGATTCAAAATTAAATTTACTTGGACTGTAATGTGTTAATAGAAAGTGTTCATTTACCATTGTCAGAGACAATATATAGAATCGTGTGAATAGAACCTATAATGTTTTTATTGTTGGTCCAGTCATCACTCGGGCCTAAAGATGTCTTCTTTCAAATTCCAAATATTTTTTATCAACAAAAAGATGTTAACATGTCAATATAGGATTCAATTGAACATCAGGCTATGTTAGTCCTCTCAGATGTCTTCTTTAGTAAGGTACTATCATTATTAAATGCCAACATAGGACCACATAGAATGAGAATTCAGGCTTCACCATTCAAAATACAACAAAAGGTTTTAAAGGAAAACCCATGTTTGCTAAGGTAGAGTAAAATAACTATATCGCTGACCTATCATTTAGAATATATATAATCGTTTTGACATATTACTTCAATATTTTTTACCCTAAAGAATTGAAATATAGAAATGGCGACAGTTATAGGACTCTATTATGAAATACTTTTAAAAGTGTCTAGTAACAATCTACTGATGTCTTTTCATCTTTTATGACCTCTCAAAAATCAAAATTACTTTCTGTGTTTGTGTTGAAAAGGAAATTAGCAGGATGCGTGATCTTCATGACGAGTGCTGTCACGTCCTGAAAGATAAAGAAATGTCAGCCAACTAAAATTAAAACTGTTTCAATACATCCTTTGAGACGCTTTTCAGGGGAAGTTTAATGATCAACAACAATTACTAAACGTTTTAAAGAGTTAGCTTTGAAAAGTTGTCAATTCTTAAGTAAACGATTTGGACCATTTATATTTGTATGAACTGTACCAGTCGTGTTTCGATGATTTCCGTACTATATTGACACTAGGATTCACAGTCTATCAAATTAAGTTGAATCTAAGCTAGCCATTTGATAGTGTAGACAAATATTTGTCCGCTACTTTGTCTCCAGGTATGATTAAGATTCACCCATTTACAAGGCTTTTACATCAGTGGGGGAGCTGTCAGGGGTCGAATTAAGGTTATATTCAGTGCTTCCCTCTATTGGGAAGGGATACACACTTTCTATCTATTGACGAACCACTGATTAGTAAATCCTTTTGTATACAATTGGAGATTAATTATCAGTAAAAAAACTCCTTGTGCTCTCTCCCCGTGTCATCGGTATAAGCCTGCCGTGATTGCCTTGTTTTTGTGAAGAGTAAACACTTAATGTAGGAAGGTTTACTGGAAATGTATACTTTGTCTAAGGTCCGAGACAGTTAAACATTTTCTGTACCCAGTCATGGCAAATATGAACCGATTCAACCGGGAGTACTTGGAATGTTGGCAATTCATGCATGTATGAATGCTATATCTTATAAACATTGTAATGAAATTGAAATAAGGATCAAAGGCTCAAAACCATGACAGCAAATGTGAATTCATTAACAGGAAGATCAGTTTAAAATGGGTTCCAAACCTTTTCTAAGAAATTTTCAAAAATTCATTGTGAAAGATTAAGTTTTCTCATTTTTTCTAAGACCAAAAAAAACCCCATGAAAATGACCTGCTGTTTGACTTCTTAGATAATATCTAATTTTTTACATCAAAATTCGTGATTGGCATCTCTTTTATTGATAATTAAAGAATGAAAATAAACATTTCTCTGCTTTACACTGAATTTGAATAACTACTGGTATATGTTCTAGCCATACTAATGAATGTGCTTTAATTTTCAAAGCAGTCTAGATAAAGTTACTAATCAGAAACACTGTACTGTTATAAGTCTGCCGATGATGATCATCTTGTACAATATTTACTCTGTACTTATCTCAGCTAGTGTTAAGAAGTTTATCAAGTGTGGCCATTAGTACAAAGCGGCCTACTAGTGTCAATTTACACATCGACACAAGTGTCCTTCACGGCTAGCCTTGTCCACAGCCAGGGTGGCCTCCCAATCACAACCATAAGTACAACAATAAACTCCCTCATTGTCCGAGGAACTGTATTAATGGTGGTGACTCCTAATGGCTCGGCCTGTAAGTCATAAGTCCAAAGGCAAATATTTGTTATAGTTAATCACCGGATCACATCTATTGCTTGTTATTTCAAGCTATGTTTAAGATATCAAATGAAAATGTTTTAATTTAAAAGTCTTAAATAAATGATACATATTTACATGCTTTTTAAAAAAAAAAAAAAAAGGCATATGAAAGCAAACATATCAGTTTCTTTTTAATTAACAAGAAATAAAGAGAAGAAAAAATTGGTAGTATTATTTCATTATTGGTTAAATATTAGCTGTTTGCATGCAGGGAAACTATTTTAAAAAATAGTAAGATAAATCTGATGAAATTCAAGAAACATATTTTATTGACAAGTTAAACAGAAAAGAAGAAAAAGCAGCAAATATCCATTGTGCTCTGCAAAAGGTGCATCTTTGAAAGTGTTTTGGGGGATTTCAGATATTTTGAAGTGAGCCAATATCCAAATTTATTGCTTTCATCATTTGCATGTTTCTTAATTCATACTTCATCTGATCATACAACTTATTTTTGAAAATTTGTTAATTTTTTACCTGTTGCTGAACAGACACCAAACAGCTTACCTTTTAATTAATATATCCCTATAGTTCTTTTAAGCGAAAACATAAAAGAAAATTTCCTCTTGTTAAAATTTTCAGCATTTGTGGTATTTTCATGTATATTTTGAACTTCTAGAAAAGTATGTAGAACATTTTCTTGCAAACAAAGAAGTGGTATATTTAAAGCACTTTGGAGAGAAAATATTGCACTTGATAGACGAGGCCAAGTATTTGGATATGAATAAGTGATTGGGGAAGGTGCTATATGGATTACCTGGCCTCCTTGATACCTTTGTAAGCTGTGATTACCTTCCCGAGGAAACAATAGCTTGTTTACCTGGGCCACACCTAGCCCTTTTGTAAGCCTATCTCCTGTTTGTTTACCATTAATTGATAGGGTAGCGGACTAATTGTTGGGTGCGCGGACTAGTATTGTCCGAGGTGTTATGATGATTGCTGAGCTTTCCTGAGTCAACACCTATGTGGATAGGTTTCACTTTGAAGTCATGACCAATCTAGCCAAGCCAGGTACCCAGAATCACAGGCCGAGAAATGATTATTTCACCAAGAAAGTTTGTGTGATTCTTTGATAGTGTTACTTAGTAGATAGGTCAACTGAAAACCTGTACTAATCTAAGGGATTTAAACTAATCCCTGAGATATAGGTTTGGTCAGGATCCCTGGCATCAGTCTGATACAGTTATCAACTGACAGAGGTACTATATAGTGTTACACCTATATACAGGCTACATTCACATCAGTGTGGGACTGATACAGGGATACACCTTATACCTATACTTATTCTTCTGTCAGACTGACATTAAGACAGACACGGAACTTCTGGTAAGTTTCAGAATATTTATTCTCTTATAACAGGAAATCAATTGAAATTAATTTAATGATCATTTTAATTATTGCAATTTTCAATGCATTTAATTGATAACATTATTTTAAGAGTTATTGAATTTTAGTAAAATAATTTGAGGGAAACTTGATATAATTGATATCAAATTAAATCATTTGGTAATTCCAATATAAAAGAAAGAAAATATTTTATCACATCCAAATGTCACTCATGTGGTTGTCATAGCACCACTAAAACTCACACAAGGGGAGATAATCTGAATTAATTAGGGTATTTAAGATATTGAATAAACTGCCTGTTTGGGTTAATTTTGACAATACTGTATCTTATGAACTAAAGAAGAAAACAAAAAAATCATGATATATGTATAGGGTTTTTATTCGGAGAAAAAGGTAAATATTATAAAATGTTATGGTATAAAATTGTTAAGAAAGTAAAGCTATTTAGAAACATGATCAGAATTTTGATATAAGATATTTATTGCTCATATTTATGTTGCTTGTTTAAAAAAGTTTATTTATAAATTGTTAAAAGTTTGCTGAACATGCTTATTACAAAGCCTAAAGGGATGTCTTTAAAATGTAGGGGCCACTTCATACAATTAATTATTATTTATCGTCCAAACACACAAAATAACTTTGTAGGGTTGAAAGAAAAGTTTTGTGTAGCACACGATCTTTGTGAAGAATTGATTTAATTTTGTCGCCGTAAGAAGCGTCTGTGACAAAAATTAATGTTACATGGAAAATAAATGTCTGGTAAATGTTTTAATAACATCTCAAGTCGGTCAGAAGGAAACAATAAAGTCACTCATCTGGCAGGGACAAGCAACATCATTTTTAATACGCTGACAGGTAGATGTCTATTTCACACAGCAAAACGTCACACCTCCCCTCACCGACTATTCCTGTTGCTATCTTCGTTGGGCTCGCGTGGAAACTATACTACTACCGACACATCTGTTACAATCGGCCCAACTTTTACCTGTATAATGCATCAGTAGTCAAACGAAAACAACTGTCGGTGAGCACCAGTTAATGCATTTCCCGTAACATTGTTGATATTTGGAAGCAGAGACAGCTATGGAGCGCGAGGATGACGTTGCTATAATGGTTCGGTCCACACCTGTAGCGATAAACAGCTTCTGATTCTCTTCACCTGATAATCCAAGTAGTCGAGGTATTGGTTATTTCTCATTGTTAACAGTTATCTTATCCTTTAGCCAATATTAGCCGAGGAGTTAAGATCTGCCTGCTCGGGACGGACAGTGAAAGAACCCGATTACGACTACAATGGTCCGTCCTAGTGGTCTTTATATCGGCCACAAAAGGAAAATGATTGGTCAGGCAATGATTTACGGCCTCCGATAACTTGGCCTTTTGCTACCTGTCATCAGCACTAAGGTATTCAGAGTGATGTGTGTATATACAATGGTCAAGTTTACCTGGTCAGGTAAAATATATAGACAACTATATATAAGTACTGGACGATGAGATTTTTTTTTATTAATTTATGATGACAAATGAGCAACGACATGCATGGTGGGGGATAAACATGTGTTTCATGTGGAGAAAAGGACATTGAGTGTGCATGTGTTCTTCTTCATGGCGTCAACACCTATAATTTCTCTTGGATATTTTAGCTGATTTTAATGCAAATATTGGGGACCTATGAATTTTAAGTAAGTATCCTAGATATTTAGACTTGGTTAAGTGACATTTGTGTTAGATGTCAATATCGTGATAGATGCGGGATGACATCTGGTGACCTTTCTCCGTTCCAATGAACCGTCACAGCGTGGTTATAGCTATTACAAGTCATACCATTATCATAAGGTTTATGTTTGTGCCAAACAAGTTTGAATGGATATTAATTGATTTATGTTGACTTCAATGGTCGACGCATAATTTAGAATTAATTGTATTCCATGGTTAGGATAAACCGTGTATAGATCTACAGTAATGCAGTTATTTTAGTTTTTCCGTCATAATTTACATTTACTTAAAAGGCAAAAAATATTGTAAAAGATAACAGGCACTTTAAATACTGTACACATTTAACTTGGTAAAGTACCAAATTAAGGGTGTATGCTACTTATGTAAGAAACCTATAGCTTTTAAAGTTCTGTATTTGTATTGATAATCCGGTGTTTGTAAATAACTTTTGGAACGTTTCTGAGTGGGTACTTCATCTGGTAAATGGAAAAGTGAGAAGTTTGTCAAGGTATTCGCACTGTGAAATTTCATCCTGTTTTTGGAGCAGAGGGTCCTTACCGTAATGTCCTATTTGTATACACCAGACGCAACAAAGGGGAGACAATCCACTGGCTAAATATTTGCTCTAAATCTGTAATCCTTGGGACATTCATGGTTATTTTCAAGTGGTCAGTTCTATATTTGTCCTCTAACTACCTACAGACTGCCAAGTGTGATGTAAACACTGACTGGCCATAGTGGACAAGAGGAATGGACTCTCTACTGGACATTCATTATATAAGTTGGAATTATATATATGTTATATGGTGTTTGACAAGGAAATATCTATTTCAGTCAATTTAGATGTAGAAATTGGGCTGATCATTAGACTCAGATGAATTCTGGGCCACTGAGTTTAAGGCCGCTGGAATTGTACAGTACTACCCCCTCTATTAGGCCAGTGGAGTAAAGTAAGGTTTGTTTTCAATGACCGCTCCGATTCGAGGACCTATGTAATTTTCATCAAGGTTACATTGTGTGTATAGTTGCCATATATTTTGTTTGTGAAGGACAGAACAAGAAAAGAGTATGATGTGTGTAAAGTAGGTTAGTATTGTTGTAGATGACTTCTGTCAGGCAAACTCTGACCTAGCTAAGGTGGTCAGGTATGTGTTATGGTGGTGATCAGGGATAATTATATTACAAAATGTTTAGAGAGAAATTCATAAGGTTTTTAAAAAGTAGTATTATTGTGTTGATGGTACAGAGCTAGAAAGTAATGATAACAAGCTGTATAATTTTGGTATCCACAATATATATAACATTCTGGTTATAGTAACAAACTAGGGGGAGATAATCTATTTGTAGAATTTTAGTGATTCAATTAATGGTAAGTGCATGAATTTAAAAAAAAAAAAAAAACATAATCTGCATGGTAAAGACAGTTTAGTCATTACAAATCATAATAAGCAGATAAACTAAAATCCAGAGTTGGAGGGTGGGGTGCATGGTTTTAACAGAAAGTGGGAGTATATATAAGTTATTAGATGTTGGAGAATCGGGTGCCTGCATGCTGACTTTTAAATTTCTCAGCAAGCTCCCTCTATAATTTTACATTTTACGTATACAAGTGATGTTTTGGTATACCTGTATGTACAAACCATTGGTACCAGATGCCCTTTATGTTACCTGTAGTTTTTTTACCTGTTGATTGAATCTGTCGGGGATGATGGATTGTCAATTAACCCATTTTATGTGTTGTGTTTGTGACATGTGACAGTGCATCAGAGGTGCATTACTTCTGACAGCGGGCCACGGGTCCATCTTTAACTGCATGTACAGCAGAGCTGGCTATGACACTCCATTACTATCAGTTAGTCACTGATTTACTGCCTACGTAACTCAACCTATTTATTTGTTATACTCATAAGGGGCCATGTAAGAAAAAACCTTTCCATCAATTCAAAGTTATACTGCATGCATACATAGGGACAAATATTGTATTGCTTAAAACTTTGTATAACTATATTCAAATATTTTTTCTTAATTGATATTTTTAGTACATGTGTTTCAAATTATTTTCAAAATTCAAAGAAAATTAAAAAAAAAAAAATCTTTTATAATATATATACTCTAGCTTAAAATTTCTCTTATATTATGAATAAATGTTATATTTAAAAAAAAAAATGGAAAAAGTTAACAAAAGTATGTATAACAAAAATATTTATACTGGTACCTATTTTTGAAATATTTATTTAAAAGTGTAGGGTATACAATGTAATAAAATTGGTAGCTAAAATTACAAATGATTCTAGAAGGGAATCATACAAAGTTGATTTATTTCTTTTAGAAACATTTTAATATAATTGGTTATTTCTTGAAAAATTAATTGAGGTTTGAAAGACAAGAAATATGAAATTAATCAATTAAGATTTTCCACTAAAGATTCACAAATGATTTAATTGGCTTTCATATAATGAGATTAAATTGATCAGACTTCAGTATATTACAGAAATATAATTAGATTGAATTGATCACATTCAAACCACTGCCTATATCGATTAAACAATATTATACCTATATCCTGAGGAGAATCAGACAGAATATCTACACAAAATAATTAGCAGAATCAATTACAACATACATGTACTACACAAATATCATGTAATATGTCAACTGCCATGGGGGCTTTATTTATAGAAGAAAGCCAAGAGTTTGTCAAACTGTGCCTGACATACTGGCTACTTACAATGTTCTGGACCTGTTTGTGTCACCTGTCTGAGGCTACTGAGTGGTCAGTCCACAGGGGATGGACAGTTGACATCTATATGACTGACCAGTGATGTCCAGTACACTACTATATACCTGGCTGTAGTACCTGACTTGTACAGGTAAATGACAATAGTATGGTGTAGTAAACCAGCATGGCAGGAGCTATTAATTAGGTATACTGGTCCAGTATACAGACTGACCAGTCCACTACTCTAATTAACAGGTATACACAGGTATATCACTCACTGGTCAGTATACATACTGCCTTATTTAGACAATGGTCACTCACCTGGATACCTGGGATATAAGTGAATGAACTTTCGAGTGGTCAGTATGACTTTAAACTACAGGAAACTTTTAAATATCCAAATTACATGTAAGTACGTAGATATACTACAAGTATTAAGAATTTTAACAAGTCTTCGAGTAATTGTTTCATTAATGTTAAATGAATAAGACACTTTTACTATTCAGATGAATCCATGTTCTCTTGTCATAAAATAAATAATTATGTTAATTAATTAGGATAATTTATGTAATTAGGATAATTTATGTATGTTTAGGAATATGAACTGTTTTGTTTCATATATTAATAACAAAGTTTTCCTGTTCTTAGCAATAAAGTAACACAGGCCCATGCCTATACGCTTCTTTATATTTCTTAAATTAAATAAGTACAAAGTCAATAGACAAAAAGTTCATAATCGTGATAGATTAACGTCAGAGTAATGTATAATATAAGCATTAGGAATTGTAATGCATATTCTAATGCATACATTACACATGATCAAGTTAATGAATTCCAGGAGAATATAGTATGGTACATGTTCAAAATTCTTCTGTAGATACTTTGCAATTATATAGACCGATGTATTATAATTAATTAATTATTAATACATGTAATTGGGAAAAAATATTTAGCTTAAAAGCATTAGTTTAAAGCACTGATGAAAGATAAATTGTTAGTTTATTGTTTTATTTATCAATTTAATTAAAGTAAAAATAAGTAAATAAAACTTCAAGAATAATTTATTCTGAAAACATGTTAAATTGTAATATACCTTTGAAAAACCATCACGACAGAAAAACAAAATACAATAATGCGATTATATAAGCTATGGGGATATTAAAAATAAATGTTGAGATGTTCTTGTTGATCAATTTAAAATCAACACGAGGATTCCATGACTTTAACTTTATTAGTCTATTGTTTTAATTAATGCTTTATAATCATTCTGCCAAGAATTAAGTTAGACAATTATATATATTTATTCATTAATGCTAATAATCTTGAATTAATGCATTATTTCATGCTAGCTATAAGGTTTATGTTGAAATATCCAGATATATGCATGTCTTTAATTTATAAACTGAATTTTTATTGTGCAAGGAATATCTTCACATTTAATAAATATGACATCTTGATGACACCATTTTAATTTGTATGGAATTCCGTGAGATATATCAACAATGTGATATTTCAACATAGATAATCTGACTGTATTAATATTTCATTTGTTATTAAATAACTATTATTAAATGTATAGTATATTTGATATATAGTGCACTGCTGTCAAACTGTCTATAAGAACCACACAAGGGAACAAGTGGAAAATGTTCTCTATAGCCAGGTGGTCTTTATACTCAGGTCAGATTGTGCTATAAATAGCTATTTGGTACTCTAACAAAGTGGTCTTAGTAAACAGGTGGTCTTTATACAGAGGCTGTCACTAAGCTCTAACATAGCTGTCGCTGGGACTCTAACAAAGTGGTCTTAGTAAACAGGTGGTCTTTATACACAGGTCAGATTGTGCTATAAATAGCTATTTGGGACTCTAACAAAGTGGTCTTAGTAAACAGGTGGTCTTTATACTCAGGTCAGATTGTGCTATAAATAGCTATTTGGGACTCTAACAAAGTGGTCTTAGTAAACAGGTGGTCTTTATACAGAGGCTGTCACTAAGACTCTAACAAAGTGGTCTTAGTAAACAGGTGGTCTTTATACAGAGGCTGTCACTAAGACTCTAACAAAGTGGTCTTAGTAAACAGTTGGTCTTTATACAGAGGCTGTCACTAAGACTCTAACAAAGTGGTCTTAGTAAACAGGTGGTCTTTTATACAGAGGCTGTCGCTAAGACTCTAACAAAGTGGTCTTAGTAAACAGGTTGGTCTTTATACAGAGGCTGTCGCTAAGACTCTAACAAAGTGGTCTTAGTAAACAGGTGGTCTTTATACAGAGGCTGTCGCTAAGACTCTAACAAAGTGGTCTTAGTAAACAGGTGGTCTTTATACAGAGGCTGTCGCTAAGACTCTAACAAAGTGGTCTTAGTAAACAGGTGGTCTTTATACAGAGGCTGTCGCTAAGACTCTAACAAAGTGGTCTTAGTAAACAGGTGGTCTTTTTACAGAGGCTGTCGCTAAGACTCTAACAAAGTGGTCTTAGTAAACAGGTGGTCTTTATACAGAGGCTGTCACTAAGACTCTAACAAAGTGGTCTTAGTAAACAGGTGGTCTTTATACAGAGGCTGTCACTAAGACTCTAACAAAGTGGTCTTAGTAAACAGTTGGTCTTTATACAGAGGCTGTCACTAAGACTCTAACAAAGTGGTCTTAGTAAGCAGGTGGTCTTTATACAGAGGCTGTCGCTAAGACTCTAACAAAGTGGTCTTAGTAAACAGGTGGTCTTTATACAGAGGCTGTCGCTAAGACTCTAACAAAGTGGTCTTAGTAAACAGGTGGTCTTTATACAGAGGCTGTCGCTAAGACTCTAACAAAGTGGTCTTAGTAAACAGGTGGTCTTTATACAGAGGCTGTCGCTAAGACTCTAACAAAGTGGTCTTAGTAAACAGGTGGTCTTTATACAGAGGCTGTCGCTAAGACTCTAACAAAGTGGTCTTAGTAAACAGGTGGTCTTTTACAGAGGCTGTCGCTAAGACTCTAACAAAGTGGTCTTAGTAAACAGGTGGTCTTTATACAGAGGCTGTCGCTAAGACTCTAACAAAGTGGTCTTAGTAAACAGGTGGTCTTTATACAGAGGCTGTCGCTAAGACTCTAACAAAGTGGTCTTAGTAAACAGGTGGTCTTTTATACAGAGGCTGTCGCTAAGACTCTAACAAAGTGGTCTTAGTAAACAGGTGGTCTTTTTACAGAGGCTGTCGCTAAGACTCTAACAAAGTGGTCTTAGTAAACAGGTGGTCTTTATACAGAGGCTGTCGCTAAGACTCTAACAAAGTGGTCTTGTAAGCAGGTGGTCTTTATACAGAGGCTGTCGCTAAGACTCTAACAAAGTGGTCTTAGTAAACAGGTGGTCTTTTTACAGAGGCTGTCGCTAAGACTCTAACAAAGTGGTCTTAGTAAACAGGTGGTCTTTATACAGAGGCTGTCGCTAAGACTCTAACAAAGTGGTCTTAGTAAACAGGTGGTCTTTATACAGAGGCTGTCGCTAAGACTCTAACAAAGTGGTCTTAGTAAACAGGTGGTCTTTATACAGAGGCTGTCGCTAAGACTCTGACAAAGTGGTCTTAGTAAACAGGTGGTCTTTATACAGAGGCTGTTGCTAAGACTATCAAAGTGGTCTTAGTAAGCAGGTGGTCTTTATACAGAGGCTGTCACTAATGCAGGTTCCATTGTATATATAAATATATATGAGTGTTTAGTTATAGTGAAAACATGGTAAGCTTTTTCTTCAGAAAACAACTTGCATAATATAAAGAATCATTCAGATATTCTAACTAATCTTACTGATTAAAGGATTTTGTCCCAGGAAACATTTTGTGGTTTAAACACTATCCTAAATGATTTCAATGAAAGTGAATCGATTAATCAGTTCCAGTATTTCTGTGATCGCACACAGTAAAGGAAATTTGATCTAAAAAAAACATGAAACGTGTCAATCAGATAATGCTGATTACAGGTACAATATTGATTGTCCTTGTATAGGCCAGCCATCTCAGGTGTGTTTTATCTTTGATATTTTTCAGGTTAAGAGAATGTCAAGATAGCTGTTCAGGATGGAAACAATGATGGCTGCTCGGGCACACTTCCTCGCATGTCTCCTGCTCTGGATTACCTCCCCTTGTCATGGCCAAGAGTTACCAGCCATCGAGTTCGTAACACTGGAAGAACAACCTGTAGGTACACTAATAGGTAAATTGTCTGAAGCCCAAGTTTTGAAAACTGAAGTTTTACCTGCCGAATTTAATACATTAACATTTCGATTGCTGGATAGCGGATCTTCATCTCCAAGGGTATCAGTTGTGGAACAGTCGGGAAACGTTTACTTAGAAGAGGTTTTGGACCGAGAAGCACTATGTGGGTATCTAGTTGACTGCCAATTCACTTTTGATGTCGCTGTGAGGACAGCGTCTAATTCTTACATTACAGTCCTTACAGCTCAAGTCACAATACAAGATAAAAACGATCATGTACCGATATTCCCTAACAGCTTCATAAATCTACAGGTGTCAGAAAATGACAAGGTTACAAAATATCCTATCGCTCCAGCCGAGGACAGAGACATTGGAAACTTTTCTGTGCAGAGTTACGACATTGTACAACAGTCTGATATTTTCGACCTGGAAAAAATAAAAAATCCTGATCAAAGTGTGAGTATACAAGTGATCTTAAAAAAGGAGTTGGATCGGGAAGAACAGAACCGTTATCAGTTTCACATTGTGGCAAAGGACGGAGGTGAGGCGCCCAACTCGGGTACATTGAGCGTTTCTGTAGAGGTTCTCGACGAAAATGACAACTACCCGAAGTTTTTAGAATCAGAGTACAGTATGTCTGTGAAAGAGAAGACAGCTGCAGGTACAATAGTGCTACAGGTTTTGGCTACTGATAAAGACATTGGTGTAAACGGTCAGATCTCGTACCGATTTAGTCCACACCAGCAGGGCCTAGAACAGATACAACAGGTATTTACAATCAACTCCCAGACTGGGGAAATCAGCCTGGCTAGTTCCCTGTCCGCCAATCCTGGTAAAGTGTTCCAGTTTTACGTTGATGCCAGCGACCATGGCGACCAACCAAAAATCACACAACAAGTGGTGACAGTGACCGTCGTGGACGGAGGAAATAATCCACCCGAACTCCAACTTAGTTACATCGTCTCAAGCGACAACGGTGTTATGAATATATCAGAATCTGCCAAGAATGCTACTCCTCTCGCTCATGTCCGTGTCGACGATTCCGATTCTGGTTTGAATGGTAATGTGTCCTGTACTATCAATGATACCAACTTCACTCTGCAACCTGTGGGTACAAAAGGATTCATCGTCATGACGAATAATCGACTAGACCGGGAGAATGTCGAGCGTTACTATGTTACAGTTTTTTGTGAGGATAAGGGGTCCCCTCCCCTCAGTTCCCATATAAACTTCACTGTTAATGTGACTGATGAAAATGACAGTATACCAAGATTTTCTAAAGGTGTTTACTCTGCAACTTTCATAGAGAATGCTAACGAAGGAGGCGTAGTTACACAAGTTTCAGCTTCTGATGAAGATATCGGTAGAAATGCTCAAATTAATTATTATCTCCATGATGACAGTGTTTCAAAGTTTGCCATTAATTCTCACACAGGAGTGATCACGGCTAATATGAAATTTGACCGGGAGGTTAATCCGCGTATTACATTCCGAGTTTTAGCTGTAGATGGTGGCAACCCCCAGCAGACAGGAACAGCAACTGTAGTTCTGACCATCACAGACATCAATGACAACGCCCCATCTTTCAACAGAAGTAGAATTGAAATGATGGTACGTGAAAATCGCGATCCTCTAACTAAGGTTGGACAACTGAATGCTGTTGACCTTGATGAAGGTAATAATGGCAGAGTTGTCTACTCCTTGATTGGAGAGGTATCCAGAAATCCACCTTTTATTGTTTACCAAGATGGAGTGGTCCGAGCCAAGGAGAGTCTTGACAGAGAGGTTCAGTCTTCGTATACTTTCAGTGTCCGGGCTCGTGATCAAGGGGAAACTCCACTAGAAACAAACATTTCAGTGACTGTAACAGTTACTGATGATAACGACAATAGTCCAGTTTTCGTGTTCCCTAACGATAGTAACGACACCGTTTCCATTGGTTACCTGTCTGAGACACCATCGTGGATCACGAAAATCAGCGCAGACGATAGGGATACAGACCAGAATAAAGCAGTTGTGTACAGCATTCGTCATGGAAACGACCTTCAGTTGTTTTCAATTGACCCCTATAGCGGTGACCTTTTCTTGCTGAATACTTACATGGTAACTGAAGATACCGTTTTTCATCTCATGGTTTCTGCAGAAGACAACGGCACACCAAGACGTGTCACTACGCATCATTTAAACGTGGTCCTTGTGTACACTAATGCTACAGCGATGGCTCACATGAGCGAAAGCGTGGGAAACAAGTATATCATCATCTCCGCTGTGGTGGTCGTACTTACTGTTATTTTATCTGCAGTTATTATTGGTCTCATTCTGTTTCTACGACGTAAAGATCAGCGACAAGAACTCGCCCGAAAATTAAGTAAAGATATCCAAAACGAGAACTCAAAGTATCTCGAGAATGGGAAAGTGTGCTATGAGGACAAACAAGACTTCAATGGATGCAATGGGGATTTATACAAACAAAAAAAGAAAAAAGAAGTCAGTTTTTCTTTAGATGAGGATATGGACAATGTGTTTGATATTTCGAGTGTGTCAGCATATACCACCGGTAAACATGAGGTAAGTTTCTTAAAGTTAATCATTTACAACCCATCTCATATATCCAATAATGTACAATTTCACGTATAGGTATAAACTGGTTTCTTCCCAAAACTGTAAAACACCCAAAATCTGATTAATGTGAAAAATCAATTACCACTTTTCACAGTGGTTTTTTTATGCCTATTTAATGCATGAGGCGTGAATATTTGTGCAAGTTTGACAGGTTGAGGTGTGACATGTACATAGGCAGGTGTAAAAACACAGGTATATTTTACCTGTGGTCATTTATAACCCCAGGTACCTGCTTCGTTGACAAGATTCGATCAGGCAGACAGGAGATTGTACTGATACTTGGCCTTGCTAACCTGCCCCTTGTTTTAACGTGTCGGATATCGTACCCTTGAGGTGCACTGCGACCCGGCTAGTTGTAAAGGGCTAAAACACATGCAATTTCTGACAGGACATGGCATTGTATTGCTCCATGTAGATACAACGCTTGTCTCAACCTTAAATACCCAAACATAATGAAATTCTTACACCTACGGTACAATGAGCTAGCTTGGATGATTAATCTTTATCAATGCTTGTCAAAGTCAACTGTGCAGACATAAATTGATATATTTTCTTCAATCAAAGCAGAGTGAGTGATCATAAACAATTGTGAATACTTGTGTGTGGTCGGCACACGAAACATTGAAATACAGAAATGTTTATAACGCCTGATAACATCTAGTCAGTGCAACTTTAAAATGCTACCATAGGTCAAATGTTAACATTTTGAGAGGCCGTCCTTTTTCCTCCTTTCAACCTCTGATTTTTACTCTACCGATAGTGATAAAAAAAATAAGTTGATCAAGTGATTAGAGATCTGAAAAAAAAATAAGTAGGGAGAGAGAGAAAAAAATTCTATCAGGTTGAAATGATGCAGAGAAGTGTTTATAAAATGACAAAAAAAACAACAATAGAATGATAAAAAGGGAGAGAATTTGAACTGCGACGTCGCATGACGCATGTTTAGGACAGCTATTGTTGGTGTTCACAGACATACCCTACCAGGTATAGGATGTACTGGTGAATTTGTGGGTTGGGTAAGAAATGTCAAATGTCTTAAGTGACACCTTATCGCTAATAGGTGGCATTGTTAGAAAAAATGGGATGGAAGGGTTTTGTTTCAAAAAGGCAGATACTGGTATGGACAAAAAATATCAAGTATAGTTTCATTTTAGGTACACGCTATAATGTTATGGATATATGACATTGAGTCATATTATGGTGGACGGGAAATATATATATGGAAAAGGAATGTCGTAATTACCGAGTGTTTATGATAACGATCTAACCTTCACAATATTATCTTACCGATAATTTTACTTTTTCTGGACCAAACACCTGTAGCCCTGATCTGTCAATAGCATGCCCAAGGAGTGTCGAAAAATCTTCAGCCGAACTATTTCTTTGAAAAGTTTTAAACATATTTCCAGATTTATTAAACACCTTTTAGTCAGTTTTCAGGGTCAGTATTTATTGCATTACTAAAAATAAATTTCTGTTCATTTTGTTTCACTTAATTATATTCTGACATGAAAATATTTAATACCTTTGTCGCCATGTGTAAAGTTTTGGAGAAGTGAACTGACGTCATAACGTATTTGATAAGGATTCCAGTAAAACATTATATAACTGCATAATCCCTTTTGATACAACCCACTATACATAGATTTCTCTATTGAACGTTTAAATTTCAAAAGACTGAAATAACAAAAATCATATCCTAAAATTATTTACCAAAAATATTAAAATTCTAAACTTTAAACACGTTTAAATCTCCCGTTTAAGCTAGGAATTGTTTGACGTAGGAATGGCCTCGTCAACATTTACTCAGATTTTGTTAACTATTAGAGAGTGTTGGTTTAGCCACCCGAAAACCTAGTATAATCCTGCCCCGAGTTTGTAGGGTGTCAAAATGGCTGGAGTGTGTTTGAACAATCAGAAGAGGAACTTCTGTGTGGCCATCATAGACCATGGTTAAACATTTTGAGAATATTTAACCACAAGATGTTATATAACTTTCTTTACATGGTTATAACTGACCCAGTTCCTTTTAAAGATGTACATGAAACTTCCTGTCATTTGAATGTCACACCTCAAAATTTCCCTTCAATAAAACTAAAATTCAGTAGTGTTCATGCTACAGAAACAGATTTGGTATCTGATATCACATTTCGTAACAGGTTCTAGAGTAACCATTGTTATATTAATGGTAAGTTTTGGCCAAAATAAATAGTTATATAATTTTTAAAACTGAATTCAGTAGATTTCCACTGTTGAGAACCAAACATAAGCTATATACATTCCATATTAATAACCTATGATTTACTCTTATGATACACATCATAACCCGATTCCTCTCTCTTTCCTCACAACAGGCCGAGAAGATGAAGACATTCCAGACACCTGCAGTGACCTATGACCCCCAGACTATCCAGACTCTTCATCTCCATCAGCTTCTTATACAGAACAATGACAGCAGTAAAGAGAAAAGTCTTAAAAAGGTAAATATCTTGGGACTTGAAAGGGGGGGGGACTCCATCAGAGAATAAAGTTTTTACAAAACTTAAAAGTGAAATTTGGAAGGAGAGGGCCGGGATTCGATTCTGTCAAAGAAAATGTGTCTAAAATAAGCCCTTTGTCTCAAATTAATGAATGTATCAAAATATATAATTGGTTAGATTTTTAGTCTCTAACAAGGGGAGACAATTTAGTATAATTTATATTTTCACTGCCAATTGAAAACCCCCAAAAACTGAAGCTCTGATAGCAAGTCATCAGATGATGTATAAATTCAGGAAGTAAAAGATTAATTTCTTATTAACACCATTAAAATAATAGCTGGATGTGAAAGCAGGATCTGGAGCATTCATCATTCACATACATCTACATCTCCAATATCTTTTGGTATTGCTAATTAAAAACCAATTTATTGAGTTGAAGAATATACAAAGACTCAATTTTAGGTAAAGATATATTACCTTCAATCAATGGTAATTACTTTGATAAATGTATACCAGTGATCCAGTATGGACCCCAGCAGGAATTTGAGTCTGGCCGAGTACAAAGCAATTTTCTAATCCATTACCCAGGATGTATTCTAAAGCTAAAATATGCTACCTGTTGATGCTAAGCATATGTCAAAGGCGGAAATGTCAAGACTCAAATTTCAATATTGTAAAATCTGATATCCTAATTCAGTATTGTGGCCTGTTTGTTAGAATTAGTTCTTACTGTGTTGGTCATTAAGGCCGGAACAAGCTGTGATACGCTCCAACATAAACCGTCTCCGTAAAGTCAGGCTGTCACCAGTCCCTAACCTACATTATTGTCAACAGTCAAAAATCATACAGTAAATCATGAACATCCCTTTCATCGCACTGACCTATGTCCACCCTAAGGTCAGAGCTACACTGACCAGCTGACCAGGCCTGATGAGTAATGGTCAGTTAGCCAATAGGTGTGCTGTGTAGAAATTGCCTGGTCACTGCTGACTGACCACAGCTCCCCCAGGAGTGACCGACACATTTAGGGATAACAATAATAATTTCAAAACCTAATTTTAGACCTGTCTATAGATCAAAATAGAACTTTTATGAAGCTTTCAGATTTATTTCAATAGACTGAATTGAGTCATCAGTTCCTCAAAGAATAAAAAACTACAGAGCACAGTTTTATTGTTCAGCAACTTCAGAGAAAAATGAATTGAAAATAATTGCACTAATAAATATTTAGTTAAAAACGGAACAAGAAAATATTTGCACTAATAAATATTTAGTTAAAAACGGAACAAAACTACAGTTTTCTTAAATTGGTTCAAAATGGAACATAAAAGTGACCACAATTTTTCTTGAAATTTTCAGTTAGGCGTGAAATCTCCACATGATGATATAAGCGATACTTCAGGGGAGACAACTACGAGTGATAGCGGCCGTGGGGGCAGTGATATGGACATGCCAAGCTGTACTAACATGCCAGGTAAGACCTTGTGTTGTTATTATCATGATCTATATCAAATAATAATGAATTATTTATTGCAAACAACAACAACAAATTATTATATCTAAAAAGAAAAAAATATATGGTGCAATCTCGAGCTACTCCAGCTCTGACATGCATCTCATTTACGATTCATGTAATTGGATCAAAATTCAAATCTGAAATATTTTTATTTATCTACACTGCCTATAGACAATTGAATACTTGAAGCATCCTTTATTAATCTTTGTTTCTTGACATTTCAGATGATGCTAAAGCTTTCAACTTTAACGGTCACCATGGTTACCGATCTTCGTCGGGTTCCCCCTCCTATCTGACGTGTGGGCCACCCATAGACAAAGATGGCGATGATCTGGTCAAATCGAGACCAGCTTCTGACATATACTCTATATCCTCAAAACAGAAAGACTTCAAACATTTAACACCGCGAGAAAACTTTGAAAGAAAACATAATTTACAAAGTAGTGCTCATAAACACTGTGACAGAGAAAGTGACTCTTCTAAACAGAAGCCCAGTGATTGGTCACCTTCATATGTGTGAGCCAATAAAAAACAATGTTACATGTTTGAAGTAGTCTCGTCTAATCCAATGGCAGCAGAGGACACAAAGGAATGTATATTTCTACAAAACCAACCAATCAAAAGACACATATGATTTTATACACAGTTCTATGTTTTGTACGTTTTTATAGAAACTGACCTTGATGTTTCGTGATGTAATATGTTGCCATGGTTCCCAGAAGACGTTGCCATGGTTACGTTTTTGTGTATCAGCAATGCCGTCCATTTGTGGGATATACAACTATGATCTTGTGAAGAAGCTCAAAACCATTTCCTTGTGATGTGGCCTTGAGATATTTTTGTATTTTATCTGCGATAGCCCGGGGACCATATTAAGTACTGTTGGCCTGTTCCTCGACTGCTGAAGCCAGCTTATTGGACTTTGACATGCAATCTACCTAGGTTCTGGGTACAGATAGAGTGAGTGTGAGTGTGTGACAACCCCCAATTGTTGGTCCTCAGTCTTACCTGTCAGAACAGGTGTGGCATCTAATGCTTGTTAACCTTCCCACCCCTAAACACAGAGTAGACTCAACTGTCCCTTGTTTTGGGGGCTACTGATTTCAAAGTTTAGGGTGTTAGGATGAAGCCACCAAATAATGACCTCTCTTCAATGGTAATTTGAGAGTCATTCTTATGAAATTCTACACTGATCGGGTAAACTGAGATATTCCTTTCACTAAATTTTTATGGCTAATTGTAGGATTATTCGAGATATTTTGGTCAAAAATTCTAAAAGGGAAATTTTCTTGAAACAAAGAACCGCTTTCTTTGTTCAGCCATATTATTTCAAGGAAATTATTCCATGGAAATATCAGTCAGAAAATGACCAGAACAATGGAACTGTAGTATTGATGCATTATTTCTGATAAGATAAACATTTTGAGCGTATGAAACATATGTCAGTGATCTAAAAACAACGCCGTTATTAATATTTTTGTGATACAGTGTCTGTCTAGTCATTCACGAGGCTTTGAGTTGCTTGGTCACGTTTTCACACCATTGTTGTTCAGTTAGCTTTCAAATAGTATTTTATACTTCTGAAAACAAGCATAAAAAAATAGTTCACTGGTTTTACACAAATGTCACATTTTAAGATTAAAAAAAAATGTAATGCATGAGCTATTTATTATTATGTTAACCTGGTAAAGTGAAAATATAGTGTTGCATGAACTGAAAATAAGATTATCAAATTTATGAAATATTTTATGTTCAATTTGCTTGTGTTACTGATATTAAGTAGGGTGTTTTTTTTAAATTCCAGAATGAAATGTATTTTAATGTAAATTGTGATAGGTAATTATGAATATTCATTAATGTAATTGCTATTTTCTATGTGTGAGTGTCAATTTTGTATGGTATATCAGATTGTACAGATGTGATGGAAATTGTGTGGAAGGATAGTGACTATGTGAATGGTTATTTTATATGTGAAAGTATTTTGTAAAGATGCATAAAGATGAGAAAAGACACAATTGGTACTTTTAAATAAAATAGCTGCAAGGCATGATTTTTTAACAGAACGTATATATATAGCAGTAATGATCAAATGAAAAACATTAAAATACTCATTACCTTTCCCCATTTTCTATTTTCAGGAACTGCTGTTAATTTGTTGGAAAGACTAGTGCTATAGAAAGTGATTAATTTGATGAAGAAATCTTAAGGGTTGAGATGGCGGTATTTATTGTTATTTAACTCATAAGCAACCAAGATTTATTATTTAAGCTATTAGATGACAATTTAACTATTTCTAAATTATTTTACTTGCGACAAAATTCTAAATTCTAAGACTTTATACTCTAGCCCCAAACAGAGTGAATGTTTGATTTGATTTTTTGGATCATAACAAAATGGAAAGAAGTAGATGTTTGAGATCATGACAACTTTAAAGTTTTATTCTATTAAATTTGGTGTAATGTAAATTCATGAGAATCTGGTGCTCTGACTGGTAGACAGATTGGTGCTACAAAGATAGCTGTTTGTTGTAATGTTGAGCCCTATTGTAAGGGCTATATGAGCCCTGCCCTTCCGCAGCTTCAGTCCTGCACAATTTTTATCATGTGACACAAACTTGTGACATTGTCCTACAGCTACGCTGTTATATTTTTTCATGATTATGATTAAGATATGTTGCAATAAAATATGAAATATGAATAATTTCCAGTTTTGTTGTTTTCCATGGTAAAAACTATGATAAGTTAAAAATTTAAAGACATTGTCATTCTGAATAGTTTTATGTAGGTCAAGAATCAGACATTGGTCATTCTGGATAGTTTTGTGTAGGTCAAGAATCAAAGACATTGGTCATCCTGGATAGTTTTGTGTAGGTCAAGAATCAAAGACAATGGTCATTCTGGATAGTTTTATGTAGGTCAAGAATCAAAGACATTGGTCATTCTGGATAGTTTTATGATTGCTGTATACACCAAATATGACTTATTGTCAGTGTTGTTAGGAACACTTTTCTGAAACTGATGCTAATCTGATACCATGACAAGATTTTAGAAGGAGCAAGTCCAAAAACCAAAACTTTTGACCGACAATTAAGTGTCGAATGCAAATCTGATTCAGTAAAAATGAAGAGCAGCCAATTGTAATACGTTTAGACGGTTTAATGTTAACACACCCAGCAAACAAACCAAAAAACATTTGATTAAGGACCATGGGAAAAAATACAAAAAACAACATCTGATCGAGGACCCTGGGAAAATACAAAAAAAAGGAGAAAAAAAAGACAAGGTTCATGAGTTTAAATGGTCGAAGGAACAGTTTCAGAACATTGCATTAAATTCTATCTGCATGTAATGTTGCTGTTATGCAATGTACCCTGAACACGTACCACTAGATATTGTATCTACTGTAGCTGGGAGCTCAGATACAGAAACTGTTAATAATGAATCGCTGTAAGAATAAAGACTCTGGTAATTAGAGATAAAAAATTCATGTTGTTTTTCAACACATCAAATAAAATCTCTTTCCGGTGTTTGAAAAGCACGTGTTAGCTAATTAATTATTCATAACTGTCGTTGCTCATTTCGAAAAGCCATTTTGGTTCTGACGTTGCGTCGACACGGGTAACTGGATGTATACAAGGTCTACTGCACAGGTATACACGATAGTATCGTCGGAGGGTAGCCATGACAGATTATAAATAATGGATGTATTTATATCGTTAACTTTTTAGTGATCAAATTTGGTGTTCAATAGACTCTTTCTGATCTCTAGATATTAAAGGGTTAGAGCACGCCCGCCAAAAGTCCCCTTACGCGTTAGACATAACGCCGGGAGCGCGTGCGTAGTTCCACATCAATGGCGATCGTTGGTTCTGTAGTTTGTGGGTTTTTTTCGCATTCACGGATCGTTGCATGATGATGCTCTAGATTCCCAAGTCTTGAAACAAATGCCAATTATTGTATATAAAATTGCATGATTGGGCGGCAATGCCACAAGGAAGGAAGCTTGTAATTGCGGGCCAGCTGAAGAAGAAACCTAAAGGTGACGAGGGACAAGTCCTAATATATACACCATCTGTCCGACTTTTATTCCCGAATCCTATGAAACAATGCGGACTGCCATCTATATTGTAGATAGCTGTGTCTAGGTGAGGGAAGCCACGTGTAGTTGTGGATAATTAGGTCCCAAATAAACACATAAAATCTACACATCCCGTGGCATATTTTGACATAAAATTTGCCATCCATATCAAGTTATCATTCCGATAACGTTCGTATCTCTGCCGCTGCTAACTGGACCTGAATGATACGTCTGACCATTGATATGTATACTCGTTCGTACATGATCTCACCCTGCACTGGTCATTTACTATGTCCAGTTGTAAAATAATCTATAGGTCATATCTAATGGAACAGAATCAAATGTGGTCATACTTTTAAACATCTTTCACCAGCCAGTTAATTCTCGGTAGTCCTAGATGACTACTGTCCCTCGGGAAAATTTCCCGGTAAGTAATGGTCCGGAACTCGTTATCCGGTGTCCAGATCTAAACCTTAGAGTTTCCCTCAGGCGCCATGCTTTTGAAAGTCGCTAACGAGAATTCTTTGTGTTTCGATTTAAACCATGAACTAAATTTACTCATAAACTAAACAATGCAGATTCTTCACAATTGTACCAAATATTGACTCGTAGATTAAATGGTATTGCCTTTTACCGATTTACTCGAAATATTGACTCGCGTACATGCTATATATTGTTCCACAATTGAATGGGTCACCAAAGATTTGCGAAATCCAGCGAAAAAACGTTGACTTACAAAATAAAGATAAATTGTCAAATAACCGCAAAGTTAACGTTGTGCATATGATTGTGCAATTTGCGACTTTTATATTTAGAGTCCGAATTAAAATAGGTTTTGCATCGAACAACTTCAACAATGGCTCATATTATTCAAGTTGTAAAATAATCTTTAATCCTAGGTCATGGCAGGCGGAAAGTGACCATACCTCTTACACAGCCTAATTCGAACATTGGCTGACAAATAAAACACAAATGACATTGACTGCATGTCTGACGGGACAGCCCGACGGTCCGTCTCACTCTGTCTCGCAAATCATTCAAATGTTTGATATTAAGGACTTCGATATTGCTCGGGTAACTAACGTCGTCTGGAGTTATATCTGCTACTCGATATGCTTGTCTTCTCACGAGAAAAAAATAACACGAGATGAGCAGAGACATATATATAAATACTGTCAGTTACAGTTTTTGCGCTCAGTCAGCTGGACTACGCAACGCTATGATAATTCCACAACTGGCATACAAATAATATCGATCTTCAAAAAAATATCAAAAGGATATTCCTTTTTTAAGTCTGAACAAAATGAAATTCACTAACTATATACATTTGATTAATTTCATTCAGACACATCACTAAATTAATTTCGCCTTCGACGTCAGTACAAGGGGGGAAATGGCCTAGTATGAATGAAATAGCAATAGTAAAGAAATATATAACTACTATATAGTTTTAAGTCAAAGGGTTGTATATTGTATTTATGAAACATAAACTAATTTGCAGGAAGTATTCATAACAGATACTAATGAATAAACAAATTCAAATGACGCAACAAGTTTATGCTATTGTGTGTTTTTGCTAAATGTGATTAACTGAGAGAGCGTCATATCTATACGACGTAAAGTACTAATTGTAAATCGAGATGATGGGACAAACGCTTAAAGTCCTTTCATGAAATATTCGTGATGAACAAGCATAGTTTCATTTGTCTTGTGTGTTTTATGAAGGTGTGACCCACGTATCACATTCCAACCCTGTTGTGGTATATGGAACACCGTACAAACTTGATATATAGACTACGGGTAATTTTGAAGAAGGTGATTATTTCGAATTTAATGCTGTATTCCGAATACCTTTGGACGTCGTTGATCCGATTTCGATTTCGTAACGTATAATTTGTACACTCGACCGATTTATTACAATTTAACCCTCCAATTCGATCCCATATCTCGGATGAATCCAAACATTTCACTTTTTAATATCAAACTAACTCAGTCGTGCAGCTTTAGAATTTGTTCAAATGTAACGAGAATAATTGCTGATGTGTTTAGTCAGAATTTATGTTCCGTTTTGTGATATCAAAACATGTTTACAATGATTGAACCCCTTTATGTTATCAAGCCACGCCTCCGACTGTTAAATGTAACAATTTGTACACGAAATCTATACGTGTCACTAACCGATAAACCAATAAAAAGTCCGGATTTACGACCAGTTTACTACCCGACTACACGGTGCTTCCGCGACCTTTGACCTCAGCACCCCCAGTAACGGCTTTGATCCTCCCGTGCATATGGCGAAAAGTCTTCAAAGTTTTTATGATCCATCTCAAAATTGGACAAGCAGACCGTCACAATTTTATGGTCAATTGAAATCTCTTCTGCTGCCCGCTTGATATCCCAATCATTTGGAATATTCTGATTTTTTGCGGATCATCCACTATTCTGCCGGACATTACAATATGACAGCTTCAGACTGACCGCGGTCAGCCGTTGTCCGGACGTCTTTGATGTAGGAGTTTTATGTTAAGTGTTAGAGAAGCCATGTTTTTATAATCATATGTTTGATGACATCTTGTTATTTTCTGCCTTATATGTCTTCATATCCTGTCTCACACTTTGTCGTCTGGTCTGGAATAAAAAAAACATGTATGTTGGACAATTCGGACACAGTTTTGTGAAAAGATGTTTGAATAAGGTGTTGATTTCCAACTTTGCGTTTTCTTATCGGCAAATATTTTTGTTTTTGTTAAGATGTACCGATTTGACATTTGTCCTACTCCTCTTTCACTTCAGTGCAATTAAGCCCGGTCTGATCGACTATCCGTAAGTTTACGTAGCCATTTACATGGGGAATATATATCAAAACCTCGGGATTTTGATAAATATTGTTTATCAACTATAGTATGAATCAAAGCTTATACTTGATTGTATAATATTCTAAAGAGTGGTAACCATGGTTACCGGGATGTCCGTGTCCTCCTTACTATAGCCTCCACGTGCGTCATGTCAAAGTGACACTGTCTAGGTTTTATCTTGTAATGGGGTATAATGTCATCTTCATTTTGTTTTAGTATCCCGTCGTACAAATATCTATCCTCGTAGATCGTCTGGTCTTGTAACTCTATTTCCCGGCTTCAAGTTTCAGGATCGTACCGAACCAGAGAAACCTCTGAAGTCATTGTCACATAAACCAAAATACATCTTGCCAATTGTTTCGCTATCCACTTTTGTGTAATGATGCCAATTTTCAAAATTTCTAAAACAGTCGAATCCCAGATATACAATTCCATGGTCATTGAAATAGAATAAAGAAGATAAGCAGGCGATTCCATCAGCAATGCCTTCAATTCAATTCAAATTGAAATTCGATAAAAGTCATAACCCTGTGCGATATTTCACATGTAAAATACATGTATATACATTTTGTTATGACTGTAGCTAAGAGTGATCATTTTATTGTCCTATTAGTAATTTCACCGATGTCACCATGGCTTTGTCGTTACTTATGTTTCATTTTAATGCATGTGGCGGGATTTCAAAAAGCATACCGATATCATTCCGTGTCTCGTCCAAATCGGAACTCGCGTGACAAGGTAACTGACGGGATGGAATGATCCGAGACCCACGGCCCCTGTTCTCTAATTTATAGATTTACCTCCATTGTATATATAGGGCGTGATCTAATCACTCTTTACTATAGTGGTAGTCACTCTGAGGTCTGGCCAGAAGGATGCTGTGACCGTGAGATAATTATGGCGACTTTCCAAAAGCCGTGACATGAAATGTCAAAACTTTAGACACCTTTTTGTGGACTCATTTTAATATGGTTTTAGTGGCCATTACAAAACATCACTTATTCCGACGATTCGTTGAAAGCGAAGAGAAGATTTTTGCGTGCTTGCATATTCGTGCGTGATTTCTCATTCACTCATTAAGTACTTACAACAAACATACTTTAATAGAAGATCAAACCCTACCATCTGCATTAACAGTTACGTAGATTCATGGCGACTTGCTATTGATTGATTGGCCATATATACGTAATACTAACAAGGTTTGGTGTTGCTGTAGGTTTTGTTTGTCATCTGAAGTTTGTTTTAAGTTACATCAAAGGAAGTGGTTAAAAAATGTTCATGAAATTACTTACATGTGAAGATGTTATGAGGATATACAAGGGCAATTTGCATAAAAGCTTTAATTTGTTTCTTTTTGTTTGTTTTGTAATTAAATTGTTGTATGCTTATGTTTTAGGAAAGGTTAAGAATTTGAGCTATGGTTAGGTTATTGCTTTAATAAGCGATTTAACACTAAGATCACAGGCTTATGTTTGCACGAAAATTGTCCGATTTTCAGGAAAGTAGAACAATGCGTGCAATAGTCATCGAAGCATGAATATGGAGGGCTTTTTGGGTACGCAGACTATTGCATAAGATGTTAATGTGCGCGTGTTTTCGATAACATGTGATATTGCGCGATACCGCAATACGCACGTGTTTCCAGCATGCAGGGTCATTGGCGCATGATTTCAATTATAGCGATTGGCAACACATTGTCCATGTTCATGTCCGCTATAGACACCTTCGATATGGACGGTTGTATTTGGAAATATTACTTTCAAAAGTTGTTTGTAAAATAATGCTAAATGATTCAATATTAATTAATATTTCAACGAATTGATGTTAGCTATGGATGTTATGACCTTATACAAATGAGAACAAAAGTTTACAGAAAAAACAATTAATGTGTACTGGATGTTATTGGATCTGTTGACCATCTTAGCCGCTCCGTTTGACCATCAGGGCGGGGCGACACACACTCTCAGACCAACTTCAGTCCTAAATACTTCTCAAACACAGCGGCGACAGGGTCATGAATAAAATGACCAAGTTAAACGGATTATAGCACCAATGGACCCTATAATGTAGTAGAAATCAGATTTTAATTGAACTCTGGACAATAGCAAGACAATCACGCGTCAAAGATGAGATTCGACATCCGTAACGACGATCTGTCGGGTCGTAAAGTAATTTCATAAAATCGAGATTGATTTAAGCCTGCTTAGAATCTGAAATTGAAAATCTGATAATGAGTGTTGTAAATAGTGCGTTTGTTATGGACGCTATCCCTAAATCTGATCTTCTGGCTGACTACCCGCTGCACCCTGGGAGTACAACGGTTTGATGGCAGATAAACTACTGTACCCCGCGACCACATGCAACCTGCCGTCTGATTGGACGAGATAGTGCCCTAGGACAACACTCACCGTGTGAATCGTCAAACATGGAAGAAGAAATTAAAAAATAAAGTGTCAATTAAGTGAAATCTAGACGATTTTCAAAAGAATTTAAGAGATATTTTAAAAGCTTTATTTGTTCTGAAAACAAAACTTACATTGATCAACGAGAATTTAAAAAAAAAAAGAAAATGCCTTTAACAGTTTTCACCATTGAGTATAAGAATGCGATATTTTTACATTATCTCAACTTCAAACAATCGCAGAACTAACAGACAGTGCGATGTTACATATTCAAAGTTGTATTGTTTAAAAAAACCACTCATTTACTTTGTTCGATTTAGTGATGCTTTCCTACTTCCATTAAACTGTTCAACGGATATATTCACAAAACACAAGCATTTCCTATCAATCACATTCTACATTGTAATATACACGTATAGTATAATGTAGAATATGATTTTTACCAGGTTTTTTTAATCTCTACCCCTTAAAAATCTCAAATCCTCGATATAAACTGTAATTCTCAGTACCTGTGATTTCGTTAAGAACCAAACGTGTTTAAATCCAATTCATTAATTCAGTAAGACATTCGGCAAAATTGTTTGATATAAATACTTTCCACTCTGAAAAAATCTTTATTCTCTGACGATTTATACTTTCGTTTCTGTAAAAGTCAAAGCCAGATAAACAACTTTACGAGAGCTCTCCCCGATTATTTGTAACTATACGCCACCACTGACACTAACCATTGTCGTTTTACGAGCCATTGTTTACGGAGTGGATCCCCACACCCCAGAATACCTTCATCATCATTGTCTCCCCTTATCAAACACGCAGACATCCGCGAGATAACCCACTCAGTATTTCGTTTTTGTATCTGATACTGGACTCTGGGAACCAGAAAAAGTTTTGACCTCTGGACGTGAGTTAGGGAGGTTTACTCAAATGATTGTGAACATCGACCTTTTTATGACGATAAGGGGCTGTAATAGGACCGTTGAATCCACCGCAAAAAGGGAGCTGGGATACTTCAACATTCATCACATGTGTTGACACTTAAAATTCCCTTTTTAATCCGATGATTTCCATGTGTGTGTAATTGTAATATTAGACAAGGCGGGACAAAGTGGACTTCCCTGTTTCTTCACATCTTTTCTTAGCAGATGTCTGCAGTTTTTTTTTCAGTTCAAGTAGGCACAGCGGGTCAATTAACAGGAGATTAAAATACACTTAAATATTAAAATAGATGTAAACGTAATGTGTAGAAGTAAGATAGATTTCTTTGCTTGCGCAAGATTTGTATAAACCTGGATAGAAATAACTATAACATTTTCCTTTATATTTCCGAGATCTCATTCTTATTTGTAGAAATAGATCCACCATATTAAAATAGTTTTGTAAATAAGTTCTTGCCAATTTGGAGCGAGCAAGTTTTTAAAACAAATCGAACTCGTTTTAACTAGCGTTTTATTTCTGACGGACAATATGCAGATTAAGTGATACTGTTTTTATCAAAAGTCGCATACGTAACAAATACAATTTTTCATTAAGCTAAAAACAGTATGAAAAATATGAACAAAACACAAAAAATACCACTATTACATGTATGTATATGAAACAATGCGGAAAAAACTTTCTGTACTAAATATAGCAATGCAAATATTTTATTCGGAAATGGCGATAATAAAGTTATAACGATAATGTGACAGTTGGGACCCAGCCTCTCTATGATATTCCTGAATCTACACGATCTACCTGTGTACACCTGTGTACCTTGGGCACCTGTGATACCACACCTGATTGCAGCGTATCAGGTGACGTCATCTGCCCGTCATTTATCACCCTGACGTGGACCCTCGGGTCCTATTAGAAGGCCCGGCCTAGTCCGTAACGGCGGACTTCAGTCGGATCTCCTCCCAGCTGTTACAGGGGCAGTTTGACATTATCATCAAGGTCAACCTATCCTGTATTGGACATACACTGGACAGTGTGGTCTAAATTTGGATCCTTGTATACCATACAAATGGATATAAATATGCTTCCCCATGAGTGCAGAGATCATGCAAATATACAATGTACTCTGTACTGGTATTCTAAAGATATTGATAAATCTTGCTATTAACCTTCACAACTATCCCATGATTTTATAGACACGTGTAGATGTATCCAAAACCATTGTGGAAACAATCTCTCCCTAGTTTGAAACTAAGGATCAGACATGTAGTAAAGACAAAATAATCAAGCCAAATTTTAGTGATTTATTTTTTAGAATCTAGAAAATGGTGGTCAGTTTAGATTAAACACAACGTACATGTCGTTAGTAAACTATAAATGTATCACTATACTACAATAAGAATTCTCATGAAGTCACACAAATTTATGAAAATTGAAGTGTTCTATGGGTTCGTGCCAACGTTACTTCGTGTACATTGAATCGATATAGTCTTTCGTTTAGATATCAGAAAAGCTTTGAATTGTACGTATTCATTACTGAATTCGTGATACTGAAAATGGATAAAGCGCAACCAAATCTTGACGATTTCTTGTGATTAGTGATCGTTCGCGTCGAGTTTATAGCTATTAATACTGAGGATAGTAAAGTAGTTTTCATTTAAAGATGACACTTTTCACTCTTTTGGAAAACACACATTCCCCTTGAGTTCTTTTTGACTCTCTAGACGACCTAGAACGAATATACGTACCCGGCCTACTCTGTCTTAAAGTCTTTTGAGCTACAATATTGCAGCTATAGACGACCGGATGTCGCTCTAATTACAATGTACATGTGTAGACATGTTGGTAATTGCTTAGCAACAAATCGCTGACACCTAGTGCAGTCTTGCTATGGTTGGCAAGTCGAGCGCAAATTCTCAACACGAATTTCCCAGAGATAAAAATGAAATAGAATGGATTCTGTCATAAAACCGTGTAGACGGTGGAGCATTTCGAAATGCTCTAATTAATTCTGGCTAATTAGGTTGATCGCTGCCATGCGATGCAGTCTATAAGGAAACTATTATAACAGCATTTAACAAAGGGAACGCCCAATAGAGTGGCAAACCGGAAGTTGTAAGATAGAGTTGCAAACCGGAAGTTGCAACTCTAAGCAAGTATTTCCAGATTACTTTTTAGATGATTTTTTTCAAAGTAACCATACATTTAACACGATTAGATTTTTGAAAGACTAAAATCTTTAAACGTTACAATATATATTTTACTCATCTCAGGAATTCTAGCTTTGATTTGTCAAATGTAGAAAATTGTATGATTGTCTCAGTACAAGGACAGAGATTCTTTAGGTTCTATTTCAGAAGAGTTAAACTGTAACAGCGCATTGACCATGGCTTTGAATAGGACGTAAAAAGTATGTGGAGAGCATGACATCTTCCGTCAACTATCGCGGCGTAAAGTCGTTGTCTATAATGAAGAAATTATGGTACTGTAGCTGCAAATTTGCAAAAACTCGTTTTCAGAATGAAACTCTAATAGATCCGATCCAACACAAATACATTTGACGCTTTGTAACCGGCATGTCTTATGAGTTTTTCTTATTGTAGTTCATCCATTGTTTTTATTCGACCACTGTCATAATCATTTTTTTTCTTATTTGTTCTCGTCATATCTAGATTAAAAGATAAATAGCGAAAAAGTGATATTACATCTAAAACTGGGATTGACTATTGATTAATATAATTGTACTTCAGAGTCTATGTTAGAACTGCGCCTGACTCGATCATTCAGTGTTTTTAAATTATGATTTCTAAACATACATGTATACATGTACCGACAAAATGCATTCAAAGCATTGTTCATACCATTATAATGCAATTACAAATTTTTCAAGAACCGTTTTTGGGAAGACCCCGCTAGAAATGTTAATTTTAGCCGCTAAAGCTAGGTGGGGTAAAAGTTTTGAGTCGGTGAGCTTTCCACCCTGTACGTGTATAGTACAATGTAGAATAGGTTTTTTACCGATTTTTAATCTAGATTTAAAACGCCTAAAATGGCACTCTGGTGGGTCCATAATTACATAAACTTTAACTAATTATCAGATCCCTGTGGTCATAACAGTGAAATTCCGGTAAATGATTCACCACAGCTCAAACTCGATCACACCACACTGCCACCATATTATCATTTTTTCATTTTTCACTTTGTTATGAACTCCTATTTCCAAAAATTATATTAGAAAAAATTATGGATAGTAAAATATTGACTTTTCAGCCGAGAAAAATGGGGGCTTTACATAATTACCAGGGACGGAGCCAGGGATAAAACAATAAGGATGCAGAATCCTCTCTGTAGAGATTTCCTTGTATGCTAAGATAGAAATTACTTCCATTTGTGTTTGCTAGTAACAAGAAAAATATTGGTCATAGAACACTATGTGTACTAGTATTTAACGTTTGCACAGTGGAGTTCAAAAGTGCAATATCAATCCGACAATGACGTCACTGAAACTAATATTAGTATATGTTTCTAAAGAAGGAAAACCCATGTCCATATGCTATATCATACCGACCACCAGTCCAAGCGACCAAGATTAGTGGAAATCTGGTGGGGAGTATGGATACTCATGGGAGTCATTTTAGCAAGAGTATAGCTTACAATGCATGTAAAGAGTTGCTTCTTACAGATTTTGTGTAAAAACGTTAATATCAGAATTAATTCTAGAATGAACATGAAAATAATGTGGATGTACGGGAGTACCGGAGTCTATGGTAGCTACGCCCCTGATTACAATTGTTAAAATCATTAGTTACATTTTTCATGGCGTTTGTATAGAAATATTCAGCACGTTTTTATATCAACTTCAAAATTGAAAAGGATATTTGTTATAATGGACGTCAAATGCCATAAAATTAATCATTAATAGTTCTGTTATAAATTGATCTTACAATTCTAATTCGCTACTATAGGTAAAGAAAGACAACTCGTTGTCCAAAACATGCTGTCGACAACTACATTTTGATTACTAAACGAAGATGGATAACTCTCGCTGCAGTTCATCACATGTCGACATAATTTGTTTGAAATGTAATATTTAGTAAAACATTTTATTTTCCAAATTATACAAAACGCTATCGCTTAAATCAAGATTTGCAAGACTACCATAACATACAAATGATGTTTACCGTTTCTCACAGACTCAAATCTTGTGTTTTCTCGGGTCTGACGTTTTTTTTCTTAATATTGCGTCGCTAATTTTGTAAAAAAAAAATATTGAGATTATTTTCCTTTTTTTTTCGTGTGTCGAAAAGATTGGCGTAAGATTTGAAGATTTGTTATATCATGGCTAATAATGTACTAATCATATACAAAATGAAGCTTCTTTTGATATATTCACGAGAAAATCGTCACTATTTTCAAGACTAATAAATCAACCGTCACATTTCCATGAATTTGGACACCTCGTGATTGTTCACATTGCGAGAGACATGTTGGGGATTAGGAGCACGTGTGACGTCATATCCTCCAACACCTCCGGTAGTTTTTCCCGCCAGGTTTTCACTTTCTTCGATCGTTTGTTGAAGTCGAATTCCATGATGACGTCACTAAAGCGGTCACCAGTGCCTTGCTTCACACCGATAATGAGGATCTTTGATCTGACCCTGAGCAGAAGAGCTTGGCTACAGTCCCGACCCAGGGTCCCGGCATTTACGAACGCCCGACACCCGGGCCAATGCTTGACAAGATTCCGACCCGTAACCTGATGAATCTCTGTGTTAAGAGTGACCACGGGACCAAGTACCGCGGTGTGGCAGACGATGGTGCACGTGCGAGTGTTGATATCAATGCACTGTATGGAGTTGGTCACGTGACATTCGTTTGACATTCCTTGTGTGAACCCGCTGAATATGTAGATCTTACTTTCGACAGCTACAGAATGAAAATGTGACACTGGCATCGAGATTTCACAAAGCGGCATTGTCTCCCATGACTCATGAGAAACATCGTAAACCTCGACAGTGTTAGCGTAGTCAGCGAAACCGTCACCAGTTTTCCCGCCAAATATATATAAGTTGTCTTTGATGGCCTTCATCCCGTGGGCCATTCGTCCTTGATATGGAAAAGGATCACACACGACCCACGTGTTCTCCCAGGTAGAGAAGCGGTACATGCCGTACTCGCCTGACAGGAAGAGGTTATATAGGCCATAAGTACAGGACGCGAAATGTCGACCAGGGTACTCCAAAAGGTTACACAATTGATGCCATCGCCTTGTCAGTAGGGAGAAACACCATACCTTCATATGCTTGTCAGAGTCCCTACACTCCACCTCTCCAATTTCACTAACATATGACAGATCATTCCCTGCCCCTCGCGAACTTTTCGGGCCTGTCACAACAACAATACCTTTCTCCGTTACACCACCGGGTCTGAGCTCGGTCCGAGGTGAGGAATACCTCATTTGGGCTCCAACGTCTCCGTGAAAAGTCTCGGCTTCGCGCACAAAGTCGCTTAGTGGTTCAACAAACAGCTCTGGAAATGTGGTCTTCAGTTTCCCGTACCTGGTTCCGTCGATAAGGGGCAAACGTATACTATCCACCAACTTCCGGGCGTGACACTTCCGGTTGGGAAAGTCGTGGTGGATCCATTTCATCACAGCGTCAAAAACAATATTTTCGTCAGTCACGTTAAGATTGTCACTGAACACAAGAGTTGACAGTTGCGTCTGCGGGAGATGAACAAACTTGGAAGTTTCCAGAATGGTCTGGAAGCATCTGATAGCGACTTTTTCACACCTCTTTCTGAGTAAGATGTAGTCTTGGTGAAGGTCTGTAAGTTGCCAATAGTCCAAAACGTTCTCTGGTCCAAGGAACAGCGCGTGTCTTTGTTCCAATGACCTTTGTAGACAGCCAATCTGAAGGTAAGCTGCAGCAAACAGGAGGTCACGTGCCGTTTCTTTAGTGACCTTGACCTCCCCTGTATACAGGAAGTGGAGGACCATTTCCATGGTGATAGCATCGATCATGTCTAGCTTGAAAATCCGTTTGGGAGACTTTCTCGTGCTAGATTGGACCAGACACCGGAAATAGTTGGAGAAAGTACACAATACAAGAAGATGACAATCAAATTCTTTTTCTTCAACGACCAAAATGACGTCACTCAAGTGTTTATTGTCCTCCAGATACCGTAATCCTATTTTCAAGGTCGATGCATAGTCATAGTTAACAGCAGGTTTCGCTGGCCTACATAATACCGGGGTAATGGCCAAATCTTTATTTACCTCCGCTTCTTGATTCTTTTCCACACTACCTCTCCTCGGTTTTCGCCATTTTGATTTCTTGACGAATCTCCTATTCCTCTTCTTGGGAGTTACAGAACAAGACTTGGGTGTGGAGCACGACGACATTTTGATATATGTTTATGTTATTGTCAAAATTATCTTTGGTATCCGAATCTTTGTCTTTTCGTTTTATTCGCGGTTTCCATCATCAATCTGTATAAAGAATTGTTGGTTAATCATATCAATGTATATTCAAGCATACGAAGCACTATACTGTACAGTCAGCACACAAGACATTGCTAATTGGTATCATACTCAAGGTTATTAACATATAATCTATGATTAGTTATCTCCAAATGACCCGCGATGTTATGGTATTACCAATCACAGAGGTTGATATTTCTCTCGGGTTAATAAAACCTTGTATTAACCATAGCCTATCACAAAATAGGAAGAGGAAGGTAAGAGATAGGAAGAGCAAGAAGGAGAAGAGAAGAAAAAAGAGAGGAGAAAGGAGAAGAGGGAGAAGAAGAAAATGGATAAGGAAGGAATGAAGGAAGGAAGATGAAGAAAAGGAAAAGAAGAGGAAACAGCATAAGAAGTAGAGACATAAGAAAAAAGGGGGAAGGAAGTAGAAGGGACGAAAGAAGGAGGAGGAGAAGAGGAGGAAAAAGAAAGAAAGGAAATGGAAGCAGAGGAAAAGAAGGAAGAAAAAAATGATGAAGGAGAGGAGAAAAGCAAGGAAAGATGGGGAGGATAAGACGTTAAGGAAGAGAGAAATAGAATAAAAGAAAAAGCATCATTTGATGAGAAGGGAGGGAGGGAGGGAGGGAATAAACAGTAAGAAGAGAAGAAGAAGAAAGAAGAAGAAGAAGAAGAAGAAGAAGAAGAAGAAAAAAGAAGAAGAAGAAAAAGAAAGTAAAGAAGAAGAAGAAGAAGAAAAAAAAAAAGAAAGAGAGAAGAAGAAGTAAAGCAAAGAAGAAAAAGAGAAGAATAAAGGAAAAGAGAAGAGGAAGGAGAAAAGAGGATGAAGAAGGAGGGGAAAAGAGAGAAGAAAACGGATAGGAAGAAGGAGAGGAGAGTTTTGGTTTGGGCATATATGTGATCAGAAATATTTAAGGAGAAGAGAAGAAAAAAGAGAGGAGAAAGGAGAAGAGGAAGAAGAAGAAAATGGATAAGGAAGGAATGAAGGAAGGAAGAAGAAGAAAATGAAAAGAAGAGGAAACAGCATAAGAAGTAGAGACATAAGAAAAAAGGGGGAAGGAAGTAAAAGGGACGGAAGAAAGAGGAGGAGGAGAGGAGGAAAAAGAAATATAGGAAAT
Source organism: Argopecten irradians (assembly GCF_041381155.1). NCBI lineage: Eukaryota > Metazoa > Mollusca > Bivalvia > Pectinida > Pectinidae > Argopecten > Argopecten irradians. Next base: position 18,845,414 of record NC_091140.1, on the reverse strand, counting down.
GGAAGCAGAAGAAAAGAAGGAAGAAAAAAATAGATGAAGGAGAGGAGAATAGCAAGGAAAGATGGGGAGGATAAGACGTTAAGGAAGAGAGAAATAGAATAAAAGAAAAATCATCATCTGAAGAACATATGATGAGGGAGGGAGGGAGGGAGGGAGGGGGAAGGAAGGAAGGAAGGAAGGAAGGAAGAAGGAAGGAAGGAAGGAAGGAAGGAAGGGAAGGAAGGAAGGAAGGAAGGAAGGAAGGAAGGAAGGAAGGAAGGAAGGAAGGAAGGAAGGAAGGAAGGGAAGAAGAAGGAAGGAAGGAAGGAAGGAAGGAAGGAAGGAAGGAAGGAAGGAAGGAAGGAAGGAAGAAGAAGGAAGGAAGGAAGGAAGGAAGGAAGGAAGGAAGGAAGGAAGGAAGGAAGGAAGGAAGGAAGGAAGGAAGGAAGGAAGGAAGGAAGGAAGATCAATATCAGCAGTAGGAAATGAAGAATAAAAAGAAGAAAAGCCAAAAGGAGACGAATGGGAGAAGAAGAGGGAAAGGATGGAGAAGAACGTAAAAAAAAAAGAAAAAAATAACAAAAGAAGAAAAAAAAAGGAAGAGGGGAGATGAAACAGAACAGGAAGTAGAGGAAGAAGGAAAAAAGGCATACAGAAGGACAGGAGAAGATGAAGATGTAGTGAAAAGGAAGAGGAGAAAGGAAATAGAAAAGTATAAGAGAAAGGAAAAGAAAAACAATAAGGGAAAGAGAGGGCAAAGAAAGGAGGGGAGTAGGAAAAGAAGAATAAACAGCAACTTAATAAGAAAAATAAAAATAGGAAGAAAAAAGGAAAGAAGAGGGAAAGAGGAACGAGAGAAGAAGAGAAAGAAAAGAAGAAAAAAGAAACTAAAGAAGAAGAAAAGAAAATAGGAAAAAGGAAGAAGAAGGAAAAAAAAAGAAGGAAAAAGAAGAAAAGAGAAAAAAAGAAGAAAGATGGAAAAGAAGATGAATAAGGAGAGGACAAAGAAAGAAGAAAAAACGAAAGATGAAATAGGAAAAGAAAAGAAAAAAGAAGAGAAGAAGAAGAAGAAGAAGAAGAGAGAAGAAAGAAGAAAGAAGAAGAAGAAGAAGAAGAAGAAGAAGAAGAAGAAGAAAGAAGAAGAAGAAGAAGAAGAAGAAGAAGAAGAAGAAAAGAAGAAGAAGAAGAAGAAGAAGAAAGAAGAAGAAGAGAAAGAAGAAGAAGAAAGAAGAAGAAGAAAGAAGAAGAAGAAGAAGAAGAAGAAGAAGAAGAAGAAGAAGAAGAAGAAGAAGAAGAAGAAGAAGAAGAAGAAGAAGAAGAAGAAGAAGAAGAAGAAGAAGAAGAAGAAGAAGAAAGAAGAAGAAGAAGAAGAAGAAGAAGAAGAAGAAGAAGAAGAGAAGAAGAAGAAGAAGAAGAAAAAAAGAAGAAGAAAAAGTAAGTAAGAAGAGAAGAAGGAAAAAGAAATAGAAGAAGAATGTAAAGCAAAGAAGAAAAGGAGAAGTATAAGAAAAGGAAGAAGAGAGGATGAAGAAGGAGGGGAAAAGAGAGAAGAAAACGGATAGGAAGAAGGAGAGGAGAGTTTGGGGCATATATGTGATCAGAAATATATAATTGTCCATCACCATTTGGTTGCTATCGACAATGATTTTACTAAAACATTTCATACATGTAAAGCACGCAGTAATATTTTGTGACTGAGGATCAGAGATCCGAAGACGACATGGCTATTGCTTTAGCAAAGCTTAAAATGTCTTTCATTTCTTTAAGTATATTAACGGAATTTAATTTTATGGAATTTTAATGAAATTTAATAGATATGATTGGGTCATGAAATACATATGATATTTTACACTGTCATTTTTCTACTCACACATTGTTTCAATATTTTGTCGATGAACTTTTCAACTTTTCTAATGTCCAAACTAAACAATAACACCACGCGAAAAATAACTGTGTAACGTTATTATACGCAGTACCATAATAAGTTATAAGTTATAAGTGTGGAAACAATGTCAGCTTTCCCATTGTATTCGGTGTTTTTTTTATTGGGGTTTGCATTTTAGTAACAAAGAAATTTTACCTAACAAATTTTTTTTTTATTTTTGAGCATAATTTTCGTGTGTGTTATAGTTTTCAAACTGCAAAGTTTTCAAACTGCAATATGAATAAGAAAATAGGCCCTATACCTTAAAAACTTTCATGAGTCATTTCAACAAAATGTAACTTCCATCATCAAAGACTGACATCAAATGAGGATGTAGCTACTGTACAGTATAGATCTTTTATTTTAACCGTTAGGAATTTGCTATTGAATGAAAAAAATAATTAAGTGAAAAAGCAATGAATCCAATGAAGAATATCATATTAATTGATTATATGACGTCGTTTGCAGTACATTAGATATATGTTTCGGCAGTACTGAATTCGGTGGTGTCAAAAGTTCACATTACCGTCGAAGTCTACACTACTGTGGAAAAATTGTTACTGGGATTTAACATATTTGAAATAAAGAATACACATTTCAAACTATATCGCATTGATAATATCGAAGTGTATGTAACCATAAGAAAACTTACCTCATCATGTTGCCCCGCTATTCACCGCATTCTTGGTGGCTACAAAGTCGCGTTGAAAAAGGTTGGAGTCGTTGCCACTCATGACGTCATAATGGGAATGACGACACAAAGAAATAGGGGAGATAATTCACTTAAGTTAGCATATTTTCTGTCACTTATGTAACTATTTTTTTTTAAATATTCATGCCATAAAAGGATCACGAGATGAAAATACTGCAACAAAAAGTATACGACTGCCCAAACATTTACATGCTTGAATGAATTCACATTTTAATAGTGATTTACATTATATATATATATATAGATATAAATATATGTAATCTTTTTGTAATGTGAATTTTAGAAAATGTGTTTGTGTTTCATTTGTCTCTTCACGTAAAATTTCTCAGCAGTGGAGCACTCACAGAGCGCATCGTTAATTCATCTGGACATTTTTTTAAATAATTAATTGCGCCCCGAAAAAAATTTGTGGCACTATGAATGGAGTATACTTATTGCGCGTGACCAAAAGCAAAACAAATTATTTTATATTATTTTTTATGTTAATTGGACATCTATACATCATAAGATACCAATTATGTTCCGTCTGCGATGGAGCATTGCAATTTTATTTACACGTGTTAACGATTACTTACAACAGAAACATATATACATAGAGAGTGGCAACTTCGCCATTTTTACGATAGGCAGATGTACCTCTGTATGTCCCTAGGGGCTTTAAGATAAACTCTTAAATAGTTAAATACAGCAGAATAACTTTGATATGTTATAAAAGTTTAGTAATGTAATTTTCAGATGGTTTGAGTACGATTTTGGAATGAAACAATAATATTTTAACTTATATATTAATAAAACAAAATGCATTTCCGGTTTTGAATGCCTGATTTTCGAAAAACCAGGTAAAATTGCTCATTTTCGTACTTTCAAAAATCTTATTAAATAACATTAATTGGGAAAACTGATCAAATCAAACCTTGATATAATGTTTAAACTTTGAATTGATGCAAAAATATCATGTTTAAAAGAATACACTTATGAGTAGATAGCCAAGGGAAAATGCCAACAAACTGGAGGTCCCTCTGCCTGTCAACATAGACAAAGAAGGAGTTTCCAATCTCTGTAATGTATGTATGTTTCTGCATACAATCAATTTAACTTTGGAGAGTATATTTGAGGTTCGAATATTATGTATCATAATTACAAGTTTCTCCTTGAATCTTGGGATGTTATTTTTTTTTACTAGATCAAACCAGCTAAAGAAATGTTTTGTAAACTTTGTAAAATTAGCAGAAAGAAAAAAATCTGAAACAGAAATCAAAGATATGTAAGAGTTATGTCCCTTCGTCTATTTGGAATCAATGTGCAGGTAGCGAAAAGAAAGGGACAAGGGAGGTAACTCGTGGTACGTTAACTGTAACATGCTTAAATGGTTCAAAATTAAAATAATTTATTTTTGCTTGAAACATTTATAGCTTGGTATAGATCGCAGCCCGTATAAACTCGACAGCACAATGGAAATTCACATCAGAAGATCTATACGGCAGCGGATTCATACAAAATGTTCATTCTTTCTATCTCAAACCAGTTATTAATATTGTTTCATTTAATCACATGTTTAAAGTTTTTTTATTTTTTTTATTTTTTTTTATTTTACAAAATATTGGAATTCCTTTCAAATTGACTGACCAAGTATTCCGGGCTGATTTTATTTGGAACCTTTCCCTTATATTGAATCATATCCAAATGAAAACTTTCATGGCGGAGAACGTTTTTAATATAATTTATGCTAAGTTTCCCCAGAAAAGGTTATGGCAGTGTTAATAAATTAACTTCCTTGTTTTAAAATCTTCTTAATTAACTCAATTACAAAAGCATTCGTTCGGCGAAGAGGAACAATGAGGGTCCCTTTTAGCCAAATCAGCTGGGTTTTCTGCTCGTTACCCTTCGCAGTTTTTGTTCATTGAGACAACACTATGAAGTGGACACGATTTCCACTGAACCCGCTATCACAAGAAGACACAACACGAATATACCACAGTCTCCTAAAGGACGAACGCGCCCTTAGTTGCAGCCCACGCGCGTATGAATATCGCACACAGTGAAGGTCGTCTTCAAAAGACTTCAATAAGCAGTCGACGAGAAGAAGAAAAGAAAACATTTTCACGTATCGGTATATTCTATTTTTTCTTATTCTGATTGTATCGTCGAGCAATCGTATCACCACGGAAATTGCTCGCGATTGCTTCATCAAGATTTTCAGTTACAGATCCGTTCAGCAAAATTATGCAATGTATTCGCCATATAATACAAAAGGTCTTGCCGTGGTAGGTACCGTGTTTTGGCTATAGCTATTAAAAATATGTTGATATCGCCAAGTATTTCATTTCGATCTGTGATATGGCCAATATTAAAGATTCGCGGATAAATGTTTGTAAAATATCAAATGAAATATCGTAAATTGATTTTTGTATAAATGACGACGTTTAATATCAATGTCTATCGGGTATGTCTAGTCTTAACAGGCGACTTGTGATGACACTGCCACATCTCTTGCACGCATCACTGAAGTTCTGAAGAATCTGTTTGTAACAGGAGGCTCCAAATGGAGTTTCAAGAAGGGCAATAATATGACCTTGCTCAAAACAGCATCCAACAAGTAAAATGAAATAACGCTAACGATTAATTACATTAATTAATTTCATTAAAATTAAGATACGATATTACGACTATAGATATTGTTCTTGAAAATGTGCTTGAATATTTAAGTTTGTTCAGCTTCCCCCAATGGTACCCCCCTACTTTAATCAATAAACAAACTAATTATAATATAATTGTATCGATTAATATTTAAAATGTCGTTGTTGTACTATAACTTCAGATTATCTGCCACCCAATAATTAACAGAGGCGGTTACTTCGTCACACTCGAGTGAATTCTTCCGATTTGTCTCGTCAGCTGATGCGGATCTTAAAGGAACACGCGACGACATTTTATATTATCTGGGAAATCATCAAATATTGTATAGAGCTTTTACGTGCGCGAACACACGTCTGATATTAAGATTTTATTTGATCAAATTATTATTTGACACTTCCGGCTACATCTTAACTCCAGTTAAAGACATTTTCTTTATACGAAATCCATACTAATGTTCTAGATTTTTTGTCAATTTCTTAAATCGTTGAATCTCAGTTGGACACGCAATTAAAGTGGATAAATGCAGGATGTTCTCGGTTGCTCACATCTTGGAGGAAACTTATAATGTATTGCATTTAATTGATTCTTAACTATGGCTTACTCAAGGTTGCTAAATGTTATTATCAAAAATACATTACATTGTACATTGGATATTACTAAAGTAAAAATAAACTTCATTTCCTGTGCAAGGAAAAATTACGCTACGTTTGCATAAAGTTAAAATAAACTACATTTAAACATTTTAGAAAATTTGAAATACAGTTATGTACAATAAATTAAAAATTAAACTCATTCCCCGACTGATATTGGTTATATAGCACATGTACTTAATTACCAATACATGAGCAGAAATACAGTGACACTGCCAATCCCAACATTAATTACGCAAATCTGAAGTTCAGTTCAAAAACATTACATTCCGCTCTGAAATGATTGAAACTTATTTCTGTTGTAAAACTTTACTATTTCGCCTTTTACAATTTTAGCCTTTAGTATATATCCTTTAAAGTGCTAATAAAAAGTATATTTTTGTATATTCAGTCATATCGATATCCGTCAACAAAACACTGTAACACGACTACAAGATGCTTGGATGCACTGGAATATTGCCAATGTGCACGCAAAGAAAACCTAATACGTGTAACAGCAGTATTGTTTTACAGTTAACTATTTATAAAAAAAACATCATATCAATTTGTAAAATTCCTTAAACGCATAAAGCTGATACTGTTAATTTGGTTTATGAACGATATTACGTAAAGAGTATTTCTTTGATGTGTTCATTGGTACAGGTTATTGATTTCATATAACACATATGGTAGCCAAAGTAAACAAGGCATGAGGTGAAAATCATATACCATGAATATTCAGAAGTCTCGATACTTCGAAATTTTTCTGACGGTCCTTTGAACTTCGAAACATCGAGTTTTGATCGTACACACTTTTAACGGCTTGAATGCGACGGTTTTATTGGGATTTCACAGACAAGTGGAAAAGTATTCGTTCCTAGTTGAATATTTTGCAGAAATATAAACGGTAAGGTTACATGTACAAAAAATATAGATGTGGTTTAAACATATGTACAAGAGAGTCAATATGCTAACATAAAACATAGTTCAGTTTCAATAAAATCCATTGAAAAACAATTGAAGTCCTATAAAATGAATAAAAATAAAGCAAAATGATATGAATGAGAAAACTCTATTAAGCGTACACAAATACGTTCGTACGTCCTATTTTTTAATGTTACTGTTCATATCTATTTTTATTTTCCCCTATCTATATGCATGTACAAGTAACATTAGTTAATAAATGACTATTTAGCCTGCGTGCCAAGAGCGTGTCACTCGTACTCTAACAGCGGAAATTTTCCCATGAAATTTCATAATTTAATACTTGTATATTAATTATTACTTATATAAACTGCTCGTCCTTTCTGATACTATCTGCACCCGGCGTTGTTTATTTGTTTGTGACTCTGTAGTTTTAGATAAGTAGTCGTCAGCGTAATTCTGTCACAAACAAACTTATCACCAGTATCATCAATCCCGTACTACCACGCTCACATTCACACCATTGTTTACATAACTTTTATCTAAAGTACCGAGGATTTAACTGATTAAGATAGCACTATCGTGTACTTATAACTCGTTATCTCAGTAAGTACTGCATCAAACATTACCAACTTAAAAAAAACCTTCAAACATATGGCTTACTAGCATGTTAATCATTAATCATCCACTCGTTTCAAAATTAATATGATTTAAATATAATCTAAGACGTATTTTGTGTCGACACATGTATTAGGTTGTCTAAAGAATAAACATTTTAAAGTAAAATGGCTATTAAAAGGATTGCTTTTTGTAGGTTAAGTTGACAAAGCTTTGGTCAGTCTAGAATGATGATAGACAAAAGGGTGCGATGTCAAACTCTGTGTGAAATAAATATAACTTAACAAGTTTACAATTACTACCGTAAGCGTCAGTACAATATATATCTAGTGTTGATTTCAAGATATGTACTCTCTCCTAGGTCTGAACATTGCATCTTCCTTTTTATCACGCCATGCGTCTCTTTATTTTGTTGTTAACCTCAGACATAAATATCATTACAGGTATAAATACTTTCATGTAGATTGCACAACAGACACACAAGTTATTAAAACCCTTCAATGCTAAGCACGATGAAAAATGACTTAACCAAAAACTTTTAATTGAAATTAACACAAAAATGCAGATTGTACTGCAAGGCGCAATATTTCGATATATTTGATGAAATTCAGCATTAGAAACAGTTTTATGTGCATTTGTACTGTACCATAAAATCCATAATATATTTCGACTCTTGCGTAAAACATCAGTCCATCTGAGGAGTAAGACCCAACCACCTGTCTCTGAAAATCATCCACTTTTTACCTTTTGTTTATTGATATGTTTATTTCTAAAATGAGCGTATCAACGAACAATATGTGGAAGTGGCTCATTTTAAGAGACAGATGATGCTTTAGCTTACTGAGGCGTCATCGTGCACTAATTTGGCGGTTCGGAACACTTAGCTAGAGAAAATATAATAGGAAACTCAGTTAGTGAATATCCAAGTTTTAGACACGGATCTGTTTAACTTAGAATATAGATGTCTCCGTCTATATTAGCATCGTGGATTTTATTACAACCATAACTTTCAAATACCATTACTCAACTGTTGCCTAATCGTGCGCCACCATTGTTCTTTTGACGTTGCCGCAAATTGCAAGAACCCTTAGCTATTAATTAGTTTTCTAATAATAAATTACGCCTTTATCATCCAATAGGGTGTGTCATATTTGGTCATGTCAATTTCCTGCATAAACAAAATTAATTTCAGGGAAATGATTTGATTTCCATATTTATTTTGCACCTTCCTTATGAAGAAATTTGGCATTTTAATTGTTGGGTCGCCGGGTTCTACTGACAAGAGCATTAAATCGACAGTCCTAATAATTTCTACTCGTTTAAATAATGGAATTCTTATGTTGTGATAATTGGAACAATTCTCTTGAGTAATTACAATCTGCCTCATGACCTAAATATTTTCACAATCGCCATGCAATATTTAGCTGCAATATTCTGAATATTGTGGCTCAAAAGACTTCTAGACAGATCGAAAGCATCGTAGGCCGGGTACATAATTATATTCGTTTTAGCAAGGCATAGAAGAGAGGCCGTTGTTAGAAACCATAAGCAATATCAACTGAAGTATAAACTATTGCATTATTAGAGAATGATCTTAATCTGGATATTTATCTAGTAAGCTCTTGGACAGATACACGACACAAGTTCCCATCTCTCATTACTTTACTTCAGTCGGAGTTCTTCTACAATTGGAACCCTCAATTCAATCGGAAATCAATTCTGACAAACCTACACGATTATAGACTTTGAGAAAAACTCAATTGAAATAAATAAAAGTTTTCTTCTTTAAACAGTAGTTGGAAATGTCTGGGTTTTTTTTCTCGAGAGAAATTCGACAATGAAATTGAAATCTGAGCGACTGTCAACAGTCGGCATAAAATAGATCTGTCTATAGCCCTCTCTTACTGTGGGTGACACAGCCAGGTCCAATTATTGTAATCCTAACAGAATTTGATCTGCTGATTCCAATCTGAAATGGATTTGAAAATCGTAGATTTTTAGAGTACATATGTTGATTTTATACGAAATTGATTTATTTTATCCTCTCTGACAGAAAATGATATGCCTATAACTCGTGGCGCCCGCAATGAACCCATTGTGACGATATGTTAATATATTTTCTCTCTACTAATTTAACGGAAATCAATTTCTCCCAGGGTAGCATACAATATATATGTTCATATTCTCAGTGGTTGTGTGTGTTTGTTTAGGAAGCCCGGACTGCTGTGTGTGTCAATTTAATACCATAATTTGAAATAGACATCTGGTGACGACACGCTCCTTTTAAGTAATAAATTCGTGAAAATTGTAGGAGCTATTTTTATCTGAATACGTTGCCATATATATGTTTTGTATCTTGTATATATATATATATTAATTATTATGTTATCATACCTCAATTTCCAACATTACAACACATACATAGGGACAGATGGCAACGTTTATCATTTTTTGAATGTTAAAAATACGCCAAAATTTCAATTAATGTAACAACTTATATTTCAATTTACGCATTATCCTAAACAAACACCAAAAAATCGCAGCTCACTTATGCATATCACAGAGTGACAACAGAAATAGCAGATTTCAATTTAAGTTTCAACGCCTTTTTGATTAAAAGGCCAAACTTTAAAGCTCTTCCTAAAAGACACCCTGTTATTTTAACACTTTTAGTATGTAGCTTCTCTGAATTATTTTTTTTCCAGTCAGTAAACATATGGTGTATTGTAGCCTATACCGTTAGTAACGAATGCAATATATACATTTTACTAAGATAGGACAATGTCTCTCTTTCAGAGACTGGTGATCATAAAATTGCCAAAATTAGTTTTCAAATAACATGAAATTTATTGTCCATAGCTTTCATAGATCTTGATTTTGTTTTTGTTTTGTTGTGTCTTAAAATGATAGATTTGAAATATCCAAAAGTTCTTTACTTTAATGAACTGATTTTACTGTTGGTATTGATGAATTTATTTCACAAATGTACTATAATTATTGTCACCGATTCCGTTATTTAAATTAGACTACTTATTTTCGTTCTGCTTTATTTCCGTTTCAATCGTGGTGGCATTAAAGGGCTAAGATTTTACAAGGTTAATTTCAATATGATTGTCTTTTTGTTTCATAATGAGACAATTGTCATTATCATTCTGAATAAACAGCTATAAAACTGTCCTGAATTTGTTTGTAGATTTTTTCCACAATTTTGGTTAACATACATTATGAATATGTGCATGAACGCGTTGAGAGCCGTTTCACCCAGAAATCATAGAAAATATTGATTATGAAGCAGACTGTTATGAATTACCATTTTTGTAAGACAAGATATTTTGTCTCTCATTTTGCATGACACTTAAGTGTACTAACTTTGTGTATCTGATGGTCAACTATCTGTGATACAGGTTTTACAATATTGCAGGAGTGACTTTATTGCAAATGATTATATTAAATCGATACAAATCATAGCTTTGAATTAAAATGAGAGGATTCTGTTGAAACACTTATAGACCATTCATCAGAGGTTTTAAGTGTTCATCTGTTGTGTCAGTGAATATGTTGCGTTTTCATTTTCGCAAAGTTGTTTGATATTCGTGAAGGTTATTGCGATTCTTTGAACATTGATGGTTTATTCTTGTCAAAGAACAAAACACCTCTCTAGTGTTTAATCTTCCTTTAGTGGACCATTACCTAGTTTACGTGTCCGACAGGATAATCAATATTTCACAATTAAAGTTTTCCAACATAAAAGTCATCACATTCTTACTACATGTATGTCAATGTTCTTATCTAGAACGCCCAGTGACGTCTTTCTATCGACTGGTTACCAATAGACCATAGAAACCTGTCGGTAACACTAGAATTGCATGACAACTATATATCTGGTACCTTTTTAGAAATCTTCTTAATGAATCTTCTGACACTTTGAGATGTCTTGTTATCTACAAGATTTTGTCCCCAGGACGCTAATTATCAGGTTCATTGTATAACCGTACTTGGTGTCCTCTGTATACCGCTCAGGGCAACGAAAATGAATATGTATGCTAAAATAACTGGCTCCAATCGAAAGACCAAACCAGAGGGATGTTATGCTAAAGCACATGATGTTTCCGTAAATGACGGCTACAAAACATGACTTTAGCCTATTAGGCATTTGTCTTGTGGTATACAACACATTAACCTCGTGTATTGTGTTCTGAAGTACAGAAAACGCAATGTTAGGTGTTGTTGGTAGTCCCAGGAACCTTTCTTTATTAACTTGGACAAGAAAGTTATACAGCAATATCCTCTGTTCTCAATTTCCAAGAGTTCTTTTTAAAACCGATGTTGATTTTGATTTTGAAATTGTCATCTGTTCTTGACCTTCAAAGTTCGTATTATTTGTTTTTAATTTTTAAAACAACGTTGGTCTTTTAATGTAGAGGTTGTTTTCTGCCCTTGATCTTCAACGTTTTTTTTTTGTATTTATTAAAACTATGTTACTATTTTGATTTTGCTATTTGTTCCTAAAATTTTTGTTTTGATTTATTCTTGTTTCTAGTATTAAAATATCTTAAAATATCGATCGGGTTTTGATCTATCAGCATCCTAAAGAATGGTTGACGTTTTGTATGTTATAAACTGTGATGAGGACTACTGAACTGATTCCATCTGATCGGTTTTAATTATGTTCCTATTCCTTCTGGTAGGACTATTCTTAGACAAGAAGGATAGGCAAAGCTCAGTCTGATCAAAATACAAATTCTTATTCTCAATCCGTTTCTTAAAGGATCTGTTTAAGGATCTGTTTTTAAAGGATCTGTTTAAATCCCTTTAGGGCTCACATTTTAGTGATCTTCTGGATTGTCAGATTAGATAATTACCTTCCGAATGTTGAATGTAAATTTCAAGAAAACAAAACAGTTCAAGGGCTTGCAGAATCCTTTTCATGCATCAAGTGATATAGCCAGAAATGCATCAAGTGATATAGCCAGAAATAAAGCCATGCACATTGCAAGCATATCCTCTATAAAACTGCATAATCAGATTGTGTCCAAGTTCAGACATTTTTCAAGCTATATATTTCATGTCATGACTTAAACTTACAAAACAACAAACAATAATGATATCATTTAATTATTTTGCTTTAATTTAGCTGCTCAATAATTAATCATAGTACATAATTATAACAACAAACAACAACATGCATATTAATTATGTCATGCATCTGACAAAACAACAAGGCAACATGGTTTTATCACAACAAATAATATTGCAGTATTACATACACATGGTTAACAATTATCTGTTAATAATCTTCCATTTCTTTCTTTTAGTTTCCTTTGAATTTGGAAAATTCAAAATATTCATGAAAATTTTAGTTATGTACATCTCTTTATATCAGAATTTACCTATAACTTGGTTAAATTACAATTATCATTTAAAGAAAATATCAATAAAAACCTGAAAGCAATGGGAAAACCAAATTTTGATTTCTTTGGAAAAGGTTAGATATGTACAAAGCAATACTTCTGAAAATAGAACTATTTTATTAGCACCCTTATATGGGACCTTATAGGAAACAGACCCCTTTACACAGCCCCCTATCTGTATAAATAAGGCTTAATGAATAACAACATTTGTGTCTTTGGTAAACAATACTGTACAGGAATGTATGTTCATTCAAAACGTCTTCTGTATAAATTACAAACATGCAACCTAGGAAAAAGTAGAAATTATCTCCCATTCTAATAATCTCCCCTTTCAAACAATTTAATCAAAATTATCTCAAAATTTCTTTTTATAAATTGCCATGGTATCTTGAAATGTGTTGACATGTATTTGACCCAGATCAGGGTCATGGTCATTTTCAGGGAACTTTGGGAATGGTTTTAATTAATGTTTATGACTATCAACCAGTGCATCAAAATATGCACTGAAAAAAGGTCTATCAAAATCAATCTACATTAAGATTTGTTGACAAATTATCTCGATGATATAAAAAATGAGAATAATGAATTAATTATTCTTCATTGATTTGAATGCACCAAACAATAAAAGTTTGCTCTAAAAGTCACCCTATGGCTAATGTCACATGACTTTATAAAGATAAACAATAAACAGATGTACATTTCATATAGACCAAACGTAGATGTTTTGATTATTTCCCCATGGAAAAAGACATTATTATAAATAAATAATGCTTTAATGTAGTAGACAGCTATCGGTACACTAACAGTGTGGGTAAGTTGGATACCATCAAACTCTCACGAGAATGGTCTAACAACAGTTGACAAATCCATTTTTAACACAGCATGCATGTATCAAAATTCTAGACAGTTAAACCTGTCAAAGGTTAAAAGTGATTGCTTCGTAAAATTGATCAGTAAAGTTAGTGAAGTGTTACAATATCGTAATCATGTAAAACCCCTATAGTATATAACACAATATCACAGTACCACAAGTTATGTTTGTAAATGTTACATGCCTACAGCGAGACTTTTGATTATGACGAAAACGAAATGTAACACATCCATCAATCCAAAGCAATGGTTATTGCTACACAACCATGTCTTTGTGTGGCCGATAAAAATCATCCTCAAGCTCTTCTGGATTAATGGTATAACTTCCGGACGTAGTCGTTGCTGCGTCGTCGTCATCGTCCCGTGACCGACACGTACTGATACTTTCGGGACGAAGGTTAAAATAGTCTCTGTCTTTGGTGATATTTGAGTAATTCACAGAATTATTTGGTTGTAAGTAATTCCATGTATTAAAGTTAGAGGATTTAGATTTTGTGTCCAGGTAAGACTGAGTATGAGGTGATGTGAAACTAGAATGACTTGGCGCCTGGCGCACATAGGGTCCATTTTTCTGTCCCTTTAGTCCTGAACTTGACACTAATTTGTTCTCATTCAGGTGCTCTGTGCTCAGAGAATACGGCCGACTTGGTGCCATGAATGTCTGTGTTGGAGCACTAGATTTGGAGTATGGTCGACTAGCGGAGATTTTATTCTGTAGAGGCAGCTTCTGTTTACGAGGTGGAATGTTTGGAGGAGCATTGAAGGATCCGATATGAGAATTGTAGGATCCGCAATCAAAAGATCTGGAGTCATCTGAAAATAGAAATGAAATTAACAATTACTATAAAATCCAATTTTATGAAGTACATAATGTTAATTCTACCATTTTTATAAGTTGATAACAGCAAGGTTTCAAATTTAAGAAACAATTTGAAATAATATTTTGAAAAATTTTGACATAACTTTTGTATCAATCAATGAACATTTGTAATTAACCTGGTTCATAAATTTACAATATTTGCATTAATATCATCAAGTGATGAATTGTCTTACCTCCAGTAATGTTACTACTGGGGACTTCATCCTCACTTCCTCCCCTGCCGCTGTCACTCGGGATTGTCTCCCCTGATGTGTCACTGTTACTGTCGCTAGGGTGGGCAATTCTCTGTGGGGCACTCAGCTGCAAAAACAAACAAAATAATAAAATAAACATTTATCCTGAGAAATAGCTCAGAGAAAACAAAATTCATTTTAAAGAATCAATATTTTTTCTTCCTATTTTGATTTTTTTTTTTAAGTTTTGGTTCAAGATTACCAATCATCAATTACCTGAGTTTAATCAACTCTTATCTTTTGAAGATCTTAAAGAGCTTTTACAGAATTCTGGGATGACGTCCCATGTGACATAACAACAGCCAATGAATGAGATAATATTGATTCTGTCTTTCGCCATCATCAGATGTGACAGAACGACATCCCATCGACCGCGACAACATGCTCCAAGTAAATAATTCAGCGGCATGTTACATGATGTGTAAAGTTTCAATGCACGACTGACTCGTTATTTGTCAAGCTTCAGATCACCAGTAGTTCTACTACTGACATCACTATGACAACTTGTTTTTATTGGAAAGGTAGACAATGAGATCGATTTCCGTGTGCAAATTAGATTTTCTAAACTTGTGATATCGGGACTTGATCTTGAGTAGATTAACTTGACACATTATCGACGAGGTCATTACACAACATTGATACAATACTCTCTAAGAGGAGTACTTGTGTTGAAATAATTCCTTTACTTGTACCAAGGAATCAAAATATCAAATGTCATAGCAGATTATTTAGTTATAACATAATAAATGCAAGATTCACACTACAAGAAATCACTGATACTTGTTTTTTTTCAACAGAATCAAAACCTTTTGACCTCATTTTTTTAATAAAATTGACATTTGTCAGAAAATTTCCATGACTTAGAGGTTGGTATTGGGAACTTAACTTGAGGCCTGTCTATGTGGGGACATGACCATATTATTATATTAAGGGCTAAAAAGGATTTTGACATCCATTTGACCCTAATTATCATGTTTATTATAAACCTACCTCTGGATGCTCCTGTTGATGGTTTTTAAACAATAACTGTTGGAGATGTAGAGCGTTCAGTTGTGCTGTTTGTTCTGTATTTTTGTGGCTGTTGTCGGGGACGGAGTCATACATGTACATACCCTGTAAAAGATAAAAGGGATTGTTATCAGGTGGAGAATATTTCAAATTCATCAAATATCAGCGATTCATCAGACTTCCTCTTACAGTATAATAATGGATTGGAGTTATGATGGATTATGATAACTAATGTTATGATCTCTGCTAACCAATATGAATATTCATAAATACAAACGTTATTCGTTTATGATTATAGCGAGATATAATAATAAGTCACCTCTGTAATCACCTAAACGAGATTGGGTGTGGAAGATTCAATTTATTCTTAAGATTTATTTTTTCTATTTTCATTTTAGTTTAGATGTGGAATAGTTTTAAAATTTACTTTGAAAATGAAATCACAAAGCCTTTCAAACAGCTGGAAATTTCAATACCGAATAAATTTATAACATTTCAGGTTCTTAACCTTGAGTAATGATTTTTTTTTTTAAAATCAAAAACAAATTAATTACAGTCAATGAGCCTGAATAGATTTGATGCCATATTTTGGATACATGTGACCGATTCGTCTGTAAGTGATATTCCATTTAGTGTCACTCCCCCAAAGTAAAACGCAGGAAATCAACCGGGTAATTCAACCACTATTCAACAAAAAAGGTGCGCTTGTTTTCATTCAAACACCATTAGGAGTAATAATGGGTTTGAATTACAATTTATTGACAAATTTTTAACATAAAATTTGAATTAAAACACTTCGAAATGACATTTCCATTGACATAATGTGAGTATCGCATGTTTTCATGTCATATATCCATATAGGACTGGATGTGAAATTGTAATATTACATCTAATAAATACAATCCATGGTGGTTTATAATCATAAAAGCCTTTTACACAAGTTTCCTTTCACTGTATCAATTGACAGAAAAATATATAATAAACTTGTAAAAACAGTTTAGAAATATATCACAAGCTAACGCAAATTGGTACAATATTAAGCGTTTAGTTTTTTGTAGTTAATACACCTGTGTATCGACCCGAATGTTCGTAAAGAGATGTTAGAATAACAGAGAGAAAAACCGAACAAACAAACTTAGGAATGTTGGGATAATATTGACTCTCAATTAGTGGTTATGTCCAGCTTATTCCCAATCTAAGTAGTCCTAGCCAAGCTCAAATAAAAACATTTCACACAAATGCATTATCTCCCCTGATTTGTTTGTATTTACCTGTAGGATTTGCGCTGGGGGTATTTATCGACAACGACTCTGAATGGGGCCTACTCTCCGAGTACATTTAAATTAAAGGGGCGGCTAGTATGGGTAATGAAAGGCCTGGATAAAAGCATGCCTACTCTTCAGGACTTTATATAAAGTGGGGATCATTTCAAGCCAAATACAAATATATTTACAAAATTGAAATGTACAACAGCTGGTCAGCAATGAAAGAAAACATAAAGTTAACGTCTACTTTATATATAGAGTCCTGAATGTCTGACCTCAGGCAGGTTATCATACCTGGCATTAAAACGGTATAAAGTTGTAGGATTATATATCACCTGTTTCATAAAGACATGTTTTACTCTATATCTATTGTAAATTTACATTAAAAGTTATAGGATATATGCTTTTCTGCTTTTCCATTTGTCCTTTGATCACCTTAAGGAACACAATATATTTCTTATCTGTTTATTTTTTATTGGCAATAATAAGTTACATCTTTAATTAGGTACATCATATGTTATTGGATATCTTTTTAAGTTTTTTCCTTATCATTTTCAATAATTTTCTCTAAAAAATCTTCATATTTTTCTTCTTCTAATAAATGTTCAGCCTCTTTTTTGCTATAATGGTACCTATTTTTACCAGGTAAATAAGAACATCTACAGGACACGGCCACAAGTAAACAGTCTGTATATTTAAAGTCCTCAGGTGTCCACAGAGCTTCAAAACTCAAACTGACCAAGACAAACTGACCACTTCAAATTAGCCAATGAGAATGGAGCTAACTGCTTACCCCTGAGGATTATAGATATATCCTTTCCTGTCCCGCCAAGAAATAAATTTGTTTATCAAGGGAAAAAGATGTCACACCTAAATCTGAAGAAATTGTAAAATATCACCGCCTCTAGGCAGCTTGTAACAGTGTTGTTTAAGGACACCGAGATTATAACGGGGTGTATTAACAACCGATTTGTTCACGATTTACTCCCTGTTTGTACATTTATCTCCTTAATCCTTACTTAAACTTTAAAAAAAATCGGAGGTAACAAAACTAAATATCAATAATTAAAACGTAGCTTAAATAAATATAAGTATCTTAACGACTAGAGGGCGGAGTTGTTTGGTTTTTAATTTATAAAACAGATTTTGACTTTTCCATAATCCTATACTACTGTAGGCCAGCATAAGTATTTGTAGGTCTCTTTCTCTGTGGGTTTATTTGTCATACAAAAATATTCTTTCTTCACGGATTATTATTTCAAAGATATCTAATCTGTTATCAATTTCAGACATAAAGATTTATAGTTAATTAGAGTTCATCAGAAGATTTCACAAGAAAAACATCTTAAAATCGTCTATAGATTTGTAGTTATATCCCTGTTAGCATTTTACTTAAGAGCATTAAAATATAATTCTTTGCAACATTTTAAGATTTTTCTGTTAAAAATGAAAGATGTAATACTGCTATATATGGTTAACATTCTAAAACTATCGAAAAAGAAAGTTGTAAAGAATACTAGCATTGCCTTAGACTATAGGTTAGTAAAGCTTCAACCTACGTAAGTATGTATGAGTACAATGTGTATCCTGTTTTGGCCACGAGTCCCTTACATTGTTTTATACATTTGTCATCCCCCTTAATTGTCGAGGGGGTGTCACCTCCATCTATCACGACTGTCCAGAGGTCAGTGGAGAGGTCAGCGCGATGTCAGGCCGAGTTTTATACTCTGACAGAGGGGCGACACTGTCTACCACGAGGGCCAGTATACCACTCAATTACACCTAACTTATATACTTTTACTTTCTTTTTATCTACATTTTGCTTTACTCCATATAAACATGAAATATTATCTTCTAATTTGAATATCTTAATTTCTTCTAGGTTAGAAATGATTTATCAATGATTGCAATCATTATTGAAAATCTTTAAGCATACTTTTTATTGACCTAGATCTATTCATAATAATTTTATCAAATTTTGAGGAACTTAAGCCAATTAAGCCATTCCTTGCACAAATGATTTTATATAATAAATGATTTTTCAAGCTTTGTATTATTTTCTGTGGATTTCTCTGCAATATTCTAATACCTGACCTAAGAATAGAGTTATTTCCCCTAAAAAGTTGACATTTACTTACCGGCTTGGTATCCGTGGCAATAGGATATTGCATATTCATTCCTTTATTGTTGATGTCTCTAAAGCTTGTACTTGGAGAAAAGGTCACTTCTTTTTTCTTCCTTTCCATGAATTCTGCGTCCGAATTGACATCCTGTTGTGAAGATGCTGGTGATGCAGAATAACTATTAGGCATCGGAACACCAAGTGGACCATTAGCTCCATATTTTTGTTTTTGTCGATTTCTATCAATCTTTTTCAAGAAGAAAATTGTCAAAATAATAGCAGCAGATACCAGCACAGTTACTATAACAACAACTATAGATATTGTGATATAACTCGTCGACTCTCGCTGCAATCCTGCGGCCGTGGCATTATTAACGGTAATAACTACTGTAAGTTGTGCACATTTAGCCCTGACAGGATTCCCAGAATCCTTTACACAGATCACTAAGTTTACTGACTTATCTTTGCTGATTGGGTAATTCCTGTTTAGAAACAGTTCACCAGACTCTGGGTGTAACAGAAACATATCGTCATCATTTCCCTCGTGTATGTAGTAAGTTAACTTTTTATTTGATCCTTCATCAATATCATAGGCTTGGATAGTTGTGAGAGGCAGAGAGGTACCAGACTTTGACCAAATTGTGTGGTTGGTTTTGTTTGGGTAGATGATGACAGGGTCGTTATCATTAGTGTCCATTACATACACGGTGACGTATGCCGTACTGTTAAGGGGATCCTCTCCGTGATCTCGGGCATGTACCACAAAATTATACTGACTCTGAGCCTCACGATCCAGCACCTGGCTTGTTTTTATATCTCCATTAGGAAAAACAATAAATGGTACCAGGAGTTCGTCCTCCGGTGACATGTAGTATGTAATCCTAGAGTTATCTCCCTTGTCCAGATCGATTGCTCCAACTTGTCCAACAAATGCATTTGTATCTTGGTTTTCTAACACGTCAAATGCGAAAATTGTTCTGTTAAACACAGGTTTGTTGTCATTTTCGTCTTCGACCACGACATACACTGAAGCTGTTCCTGTACGTGGCGGATCACCACGATCCACTGCCAACACTTGGAACTTGAAATCAATATTTTGTTCGCGATTAAAAGAATTTGTAGCTGTGATGACACCTGATTCGGATTGGATTGCAAAGTTGGACCCGGCGTCGCTATGAAGATAGTAGTGCACCTGAGAGTTAACTCCCTCATCAATATCACGGGCAGAAACCTGCACAATTTTATCACCGATCTGGTTGTTTTCCATAATGGTAGCAGTGTACGGATTCTTGAGGAAGATTGGATCATTATCATTGTCATCAGTTACAGATACAGTAAAGTTTGCCGAAACATTCATCACCGGCGAGCCGAAATCATGACATGTGACAGTCACACTGTGATTCACCTCACTTTCCCGATCAAGCTTCTGGTTGAGTAGGATTTTAAAACCTTTTCCGGGTGGAATTCTTTCCGTTTTAAAATATTCACTAGATACGATACAATCCACACGTCCATTGTCACCCTGATCAGAATCCTCCACGCTGACATGAGCCACAAATGCGCCCACATCGGCCGACTCTGGAATGGACACAACATTACCAGATCCGGAAAGGATATTTATTCGAACTTCGGGCGGATTGTTCCCTGAATCTTCCACAAAAACATTCACTCTGGCCTGTGTAACTTTTTTGGTGTCCCCATGATCAGTGGCTTCGACGATCATGGTATAACTATCCCCTGGTTTGTAGGTGAGCTGGGTCAGAATATACAAATCTCCAGTCGTAGCATCAATATGGAATAAGTCCTGGATTTTGGTATCTGTCGTGGGGACGATTCTGTACGTCACACGACCGTTCTCTCCAGCATCTTTATCCGTGGCCACGACACGTTCCACAGACGTGTTGGGTTGGGTGTCCTCCTTCACAGTAACATTATATACAGATTCTGTAAATATTGGTGGATTATCATTCATGTCCGTAACCGAAATATTCACCAACATTTTGCCGCTGTTAGGGTTTTCTCCGCCATCATGTGCTGTTACATAAATCTGGTAGAAAGACTGAAGTTCCCGGTCGAGGGGCTGCCTGACGATTAACCGAACCAGGAAGTTTCCGTCTAATTTTTTTGAGACGTTTAATGTAAACAGGTCTGATGCTGGAGATAGTGTATATCCTTGGATAGAAAACTCAGAGCTTGTGTCATTATCCGTGGCGGGTATGATGTCGTAGACTGAATTCGGAGCAGCGTTTTCTGGGATTTCTAATTTCCAGTTTGTGTGTGCAAACACTGGGACATTATCGTTCGTATCCTTCACAACAACTGTTACTGAAGGGAAGAAAATATCTTGTGACATGCTTGACCGAATCACTACATCAAAGTTGAGATTACACACAAGTGAACAGATGGCATCACGATCAATTCTCTTCTTCACTCTTAAAATCCCTGTTTGAATATCAAGGTCGAAATAACTTGTGTATTGATTCGGTTCCAAAAAGGAAAACTCCAAAGCGTTGAATTCTTCTGTTGTTCGGTTCTCATTGTATTTTCCTGCGATAGCTATGTTTCCCACTTCCTCACCGATCGGAAGCTCCTCAAAAATCGTAAAACGGATGTCAGCTTCACAATAAACCACGAAGGTCACCAGAAGTAAGAGGAGATAACTATACATGACTGGAGCTGTTTCAAGGCACGACGTCAAAGTTTATTCTTCACTCTTCAACCATAATCCTCGTTCTTTTTCATTCACCACAAGGAATCTGGAAAGATAAAATCAAAAGTCAGGATAAGTACTTTAAAATTAAAGTTAAAAAAAACAAACAAACAAACAACAAACAATAAAAGATAAAAGAAATTAAAAATTAAATAAAAATAAAATATGAAAAATTAATAAAAATAATAAAGATTATATTTTCTTAAATGATATTATGCTACCAATTGAATAATTTCATACAACACTGACATTTCAATTAACTGTCTTAACATCCACACCGAGGGCGATCGACACAATGTGGTGGCAGCTAGATTGAGGTCTGTAACTGACTTATACTCCACAGAGTAATGAAGTCCCAACCAAGCTATATCATCTAAATTTGTTTTCAAACAATAAGCTACCTTGAGTTCAATCTCAACCCAAGTGTCCTTGTTGTCCAAACAAACCACAATTCCTTTTCATCGAGATAATAGAGTCGTAGTTTTTACCCACCCGTAGCGTGAAATGTAACAAGTTACTCAAAGTCCTAGCGAAAACACTGTAGAGCGTTGTGTTTACTTACACAGGGATGTTTAATCCTATATGTTAAGATCCTTGCCCAACACAATAGATCAGGATCCTTATATCTCTAACAACATTATTTGAGGAATTGACACAGTGAAATGAGATGTTGTCGCTGAATGGTTGACACTGTATTACATGGGTTAGTTGTTCGTATTGACATTAGCCCGCACACTCCAGTAAATCTAAAGTCAAATATCCTCTTGCAAACATTTTATATCCTCGCCAAACGTGTCACAAGATGTCAAGGCAAAAATCACTTAAAATATTAACTAACATCCTCAAAAACTTTTATTTTTACCTTTTTCGCTTCCGTATGAATTATACATGGTAATTAGTTCCCTAAGACGCTAATTTTAGACACTTCCACGGTTTTCTTGGCGTCAAAGAGCAGATGGTAACCATACCTACCCTATGATACGTTTCGAGTGGAATACATTTGTAGATATTAAATAAGAAATGTGTGGTTGCTACGGTATGGGATAATTAACAGGTAGCGTGGACCTGACACTGGTTGAGTCTACCTGTCCGCAAGTATGACATGTCAATTAATATGTCTCTACCTGTGAAACACTCGTCCCTAACTGTTAGGGTCTGCTCACCTGGACTGGAAGTGTGACAAAAACCTACAGGCACATCACTACAACCTCAAGCTACAGTTGTAAATCCTCAAACATTGACATCATACATAAGTTTTGTTAAATTTATTTTAAAAAGTCCTGGTTTTATTTGAAATTAATATTTTGTTCCTGACATTGGCAATTTTATGATTGAAAGTTTGACCTGTCGTAAATCCTCCAAAATGATGACATCATGTTTTTTCAATTTACAATTTCTAGTTTTATTTAAAATAATCATTTTGTTTATGACACTGACAATTTTATTATTTAAAAATTGGGTGACAGCTACCATTGGAAGTTTTAAGAATTACACTTTATGATTTTGGGAATCTGAAATCTTGCAGACAATAATAATTTTATAATGGAAATTATAACGAGTCCGGATGTTTTACTCTTCAGAAAATAATCCTATTGGTCATGCAATTGCACTCACAAATCAGATTCCTAACAAAATGAATTTTTTACAGGATTAACATTCCCATAGATAGAATTAATCTGTATGTGTCACAACTAATTAAAACATTAATCAAAATTCCAGGGATTAGCATCAACACCTGAATATATTCAAGTCCATTCGGTCAGTTATACGACAAATATAGCTTATTCCCACAGTCCTCGTAACATAATTACATTTCTGTTTGTCCCGATCCAACCATTCTCTGTGATGTGTGATGCACTTTTTGATCAATTTCCGTACTCAAGAAATCTCAACCAGGTTAAGGGATCGGCTAATCCTTCCTATAGTTACAATCTGAAACGCTTGGCTGACCACGACATCTCTGGTATTTTCCGACCAGAAGCCCAGCCCCTTCAATCATATTGTGACAATATATGATAAAACTAGGCTGTGGTATACGTCAGGTAGTAAAGCTTCCCTCCCAAATTCTACACAATGGTGGCCTAATGGCATTGTGTACATCTGAATGATCCAGTATATCAGCTACCATCGTACACTACTAATATGTCATGTTCTGCTGTCATACGGGAAATTTTATACAAGTATTTGTAAAATCTGTAAACCACAACAGGTCAATCATATAATTAAAAGGTTTGGTACCGTTTACGGTCAACAAATTGTGAAATCTTTCTTAATTCTATGGCAGTTGAAAAGTCTCTATTCTAAATAAAACATGTGCTGCCTTGTAAAGAATATTAATGGTTTTTAGTTATCTTTGCAAAAAATGCTGTTGATAATTCTAAAATAATATGTATTATTCAATAATCAAATTATATTTTTGTGGTTACAAAAACAATATATTTAACAGAATTTGGCTTCAATTTAAAAGGTTGCTATTGTTTTTTATGCTTGAATGAATAATCAAAACATTTTAAGAAATTCAGAAGATTTTTATCAACCGTGATCTTTTGTTCAAAACAAATAATTGATGTCTTTATACTTTTATGTGAAGGTATGTCAGCTTTGCAGCTGTGACATCTTAACCATGGCAACCATACAATGCCAAATATGGCAGAAAGAACCACCAATAAAACGCTTGGTTTATTTTACAATTGTTTTTTCGTATTCTTTGGTTACTTTTGATCTTTGTCGAACATGAATATTTCAAAACCTAACATATCTTCAGCGACTCCGGAGAGTAGTATAATTAGCCCTAATTGATAAAGAATGTCTCCTGGATACATGAGTACCCCTCTACATTCTGTATGTGAATTAATGTTTTTAAATAGCTTCTGTTACCTTTAGAGTCTTGTTTGTTGATTCGTAATGGGAGATCTAATAGATGCTTTTTTTTTGTTCATTTTATGGCAATTTTTACGATTTTAATTATCACTTCACAATATTGATCTATGCAACGTCAAGTTTACCATTAAAGTGAACAAAAGATAAAAAAGAATAGTCAAAATTAGCAATTTCAGTTTTTTTTTTCTTTGCTTGAGCCTTAAGGACTTAATTTTTTTTTCCGTTATTGCTTTATCAACAAAGCTATCTTTATATAATCTTACAGGATTGGCTGTTTGCTGAATTCATTTTAAAACATTTTTCTTTATCAATTATATAAAATTTAATATTAAAAATTTCCCTTTTCCTTTTTCCTTTCTAGATAAGCATTTAGAATTGGGTAATAAGTAGGACTGATATATGTCTTTGATTTGATATTTATATTATGACATTTAGTCCTATCCTGACACCCATAAAGCTATCACCCAAATCCTCAGCATGAACAGGTACATATCCTTATCTATCCCAGTAAAACTTTCAGATATAGATCTGATATTTATTATCGGTGTGACATCAGTAAAAAAGTCGGGCTCTTATTGTGGCATTTGTCAAGTCACCTTCTATAAAGCGTTCAGGTAGGACAGGTAAGTACAAAGGTACAGGTAAATACTGGAGCTGTCAATCACTGCTAAAATGGGTACTTAGGGGCACTTACCAATAAATGTGTCAGACCTACACAATGGAACATGCTAATGGTCGTGTGACTCGATGGTTATGTAAAACAGATGTACACCAATGTATACTGAATAACAATATGTATTGTTTTTCTACTAATGTATGATAAAGAAAAATATTACTTGACATCTTATTATTTTCTACACCAGATAATTGTATATAACCATGACAGGTTTCTTTATCAAAAAAACAAACAAATAAATTACCATTTATGAATGATACCTAAAACATATTGAAATGAAAATCTGCAAGTTGATCTGTAAAATTTTAGAGAATATTTTTTTTTTTAATTTATGCTTTTGAAATCAAATTTTTTGTCTTAAAATTAATAATTCAAAAATGTTTGAAGATCAATTTATTGAAAAATAATTAATAGACCAAATGTATGTATGCAGGTATGTTTTTTATTTTATTTTATTTTCTACTTTTTTTCTCCTTTCAAAATTATTTTACCTCTCCTGTAATTACCATTTTAATTATATTACAATTATGTATATACTATTTCCCTACACCAATACAATATGACTTTCCAGAGTGCTAGCTCTGCTGGATATCACTACATTAATTGTACAGAATGGAACGATTCCAAAACTTATCTACCATTCAATAGGTGTTTGATAAAATTAAACAAACTAAAGTGAAATAAATGAATGAATATACACGGCTCCTAAAGAATTAAATATCCACCGATACCATCTTAATTCCCCTTCGTCATACCAATTCAAAATGAAAGCTCAGCATGCGACCTCCCAGTCCGTTTATATTCTCGTTTACAATCTGGCAGATTTACTCAATCCAATTTAATTTTAATAGAAATTTATACCTGAACATTTGACGTCAAGTTGTAATTATTTAAAATATATGTTTAACCCCGAACCCCCACCATTATGTCAATACAAGCATGCTTTAAAGTCATCTTTTTACATCTATTAAATTTTGATTCAAAATTTGTATTAAATGTTTTTTTTGTTGGTTATTTTGATCTAGCACGAATCTAAGCTGGTAAAATTTGTCATTATGACTGTGCATTATTGATAAACGTCAAAACTATTAAATCTAATTACCTGAAATGTAATATTTTTTTTCAAAATGATTTCGTAAATGTATAAAACCAGGTAATATATATTATATGTATAGTATGATATTACCTGGGTCAATCGAGATCGGACTTAGCCTACCTATTACAAGTGTGTTACAAACATCAACACCTGTTTTTCAATTTACAGGTAATACATTAATTTTACATTTAGAGCTGAGAAAAAACCACATTGAAATTATTTTCTGATAGGCATTTTAAGAAAGAGTTATTGTTTTGGACAAGTTACAAGAACAGGTGTTGCAGGAGTATTTGATGGAGTAGTGGCCCCAACCACAAAATGCTGGAGGAATTGGGCAAAAAACCCTAATATATCAGTTTCATGAGAAACTTAATACATTTCCCGACATAATCTGACAAATCAACAGCCTTCAAGCTGCAAAAAATACAACATATCTACATATACATATGGTTTAGAATTTGGCTGCACCTGTTGTCATGTTTCCCAAATGTATGCTATCTTATATATGGAAATACAGTCATATCCATTGATTTTTACAAACTTAGAAATGTAGAAAATTCAAAATAATTCTCTGCATACATCCATAAAATATTTCCACAACAAAAAGAGATTACATTAACCTGCATACCAAACAGAATCACAGGAAGTCTTTTTTACATATGAAAAACGGCAAACTCACACTGGATATCCTGTAGAGCTTTAAGTTTCCCCATTGGTCAAAAATCCATCAATATCTACAGAATATTTCTGAATCCATTTTTGACAGAGATTTATACAACACAAAACTAAGTGAATCTGGTATTTGTGCGACTGTGACAATGATAATTTGTATGCTTGAGAGGATTCTGTTTTAGCTGTGACACAAGCCAACTATTGTACGATTGGTTCGATGTCGTGTTGCTAGGAGGCAGGTAAAAACGAGCCAGGTGAGACACAAGGATGCTCTATCTAGCTCCTGCCACCCTGTCACCAATTTTATACAGTGACAAAGCTAGGCACGAGAGGACATGATAACATCAGGCCTTTTACCTAATGATATTGGAGAGGATAAAAATCGGTTATGGATTTTTGACAGGTGCTTGCAAATGGCAAATTTAAATTTTGTAAGAAGTGAAAAAGTGCAGTCTTTAATAGCAACATTAAAATGTCAATGAGGGTTTGAATGTCTTTATCTAAGTATCAAAAAGGATGTTTATGTCAAAATGCTTTGTATAAGGACAAATTATTTCTTTGATTTAGTATGAAGTTAAAAATTTTGAATGAGAAGATTTGTAATTAGCTCAAGAAAAGAAGGAAATTTTTAAAACAATGTATTATTAAACAGTAAATTACCTGACATTTACAGATAATCTTAAAACTTACCCCAATGAATCACCAATATTACATAAATCCTACGTGTGTCAAACAAATAATTACACTGTCTACTTCCTGTCTGTCGCCCAGCCTCAGCAGCCAAGTGTTTACCTGTATACAGGTGTGCTTGACGAGGTGTTAAGTGATGTCACACCTGTAGTTAGATCCTATTTAACACCTGAGTCGGATGGGACCTTGTTATCTTGTCTTATGTAACTGTATGTAGTGTGGGTATTACACTTATTAACTAAAGTAGTTGATAAGAGTCAGTGAGGTCCCTAAACATCACACCTGGTCCGGCCAGGTAACTGGGAGACAGGTGAGGTCTATAGGTAAAACTAAACCCTGACACAATCACTGGCTTCAATAGATCAAAATATACGACCATCAAAGTGTGAATAAGATGTTTTCATTGAAATAATCACTTAAGCCTATTGACAAAATTATTTAGATGATTAGGCAAACAAAATAAAGGTCAAAGACTACAGGTGAAGTGTGCAGGTATGTGGTTTTAGGACTTAAAAGCCAAATCAATCTGCCATTGTGTTGGTTATAAATGCTGTAATATACAACAGGTGAAGATAAGATTTGGGTAGGAAATATCTTATTCTACTTTATTCTGATCATTTTCACAATAGACTATTGTTAAACCTGATATTTGTATTTTTTTAAAATTAAAACATAAATTATTTTTGTGACAACTGATTTATAAAAAAAATCTCTGTTAATTACACTAGTTAAAATAATGTAATGAAAATATAACTATTTCAATTTCAACTCACCAAATGATGGAATATTTCTCAAAGTAAAATGTATAAATTTTCCACAAATTGCTTTGAAAGTTAAGAGCCAGTGGTAGTGCTGAGAGGACACTGCAATAGTACCAGACTGGTGTTGGCTAGTTACCTATATAGGGCTGACACCTTTATGACAAAGCTTGGAGGATGAGTTAGGGAGTACAGGTAATTCCCTATGACAGGTAGGGTGCTGTTTTTGGCCCCTAGTTAACTAGCCTGGAGACAGGTATGGTACTCAGTTAGCTTGGAACTCTTACTTACTTATAATTATAGCAGTGTGCTTGTAATTAACACATTCATTGATGAGTTTATTAAGTATATACATATTGAATGTTTACACATATTAAAAAATCTCTTTTTAATTGGTGTTTAATTTTGAAATGTTCATCTATTTGCCATTTAATTATTATCAACAATCTGTTATCAAAGACATAAAAGTAATGTGATTATTTAAAAATCAATCTTAAATTTGTAGTTTATATTTATAGTACTTTTTTATTTTTTAAAAGTATTTCATAATTAAAATTAAGTGTATTCCTTTCACGAAGAAAACTTTTTAATATAATTTTTAATGTAAATGTATGTATCAATTAGGTTTTCTGATAGCTAGCATTCAATTGATTTTTTATATTTCTGATTTTTATTTTCCATGATGTAATAGATTTTACAATGATTTACTGAAACTTACATATTTTACCATCTCATTTATTTTGATTTTTTTTTAAGCCTTCCAGTATTTCTTTGTATTTAAAAGCAATGTGAGTTACTTATCGTTTTTCATTTTATGTATATTAAAAAAAAAATATTCAAAGATAAAATAGTAATTTAGCATGCTTGATAATTAACACAGACAAACATTTGCCTGATATCACAACAAAGTTCCAGATATTTACTACAGCTTAAATAAAACCTGTTATTTATATCAGTACAATAATTTTGTTGTAGAATTCAGAAATGATTTTTTCTCATCCATCATTATGACATTGGCCACCAAGGTGTCGGGTTAAAATTAACAACAGTGGCGACACCTAGTGACTTATTTGTTACCTCCTACTAATCACTGATGCAGAAAAGTATATATTTGGCTCAGAAAAAATTACGTTGTATGCCTCATTAGCTGAACGATATATCTTACATCTTAGCATAAATTACTCGAAAGGAACCGATTGTGATATGAAAATCAGATCAATGATGTTTATGAAAAATAACGTTGTTTATATACCGTGATAGATAATGATCATAACGATGACTTAATTGTCATTTCACTGTTGAATACATCATAAAGTTTTATTGTATAAATCGTCACACAATAGAAATCCATCATAACACTTTCTGTCTTCTCATCCTGACACAGTGTAATCGTGCAACTCGTGTTTCTATCAGCACAAATTGAGCCGATTTTCACCGAGAAGCTATTGATTATTATTTTTCTTTGAAAATTTTATTCAGTCACTTTAATTTCTCTCTTGTCTATTTAAACATTTTTTTCCCCTAACTGCTGTGGATTTAGCCCTGTCACTAATCGTTACTTTTTAAGTAACTGCAGATCTGCTACTTGCTATATCCTTTTCTATAAGCCATAAACTTTAACTTCAATTACTGATGCTTTTCTAAATATTTTCACCTATCACTTTTTTTTGTAATAAAATAATGCCACCTTTCTACTTCACACATTTTGTTTCAGTTTTCAATTTTTTTCACTTCAGCAAAAATTTGATATCAAAGGCTTTAATACTTTAAACATGATTAAAATAAATTCATTGGAAAACTTGTGCATTGTATAAATGTACGTAGCCTTTATATCAATATGTCACCATCTCACTTAATCATGCCCCAAATCAATATCGGGGTGCAGCTCACAATCACATTGCGTAATTGTAGGCATTAATTTTTCTGACAAGTTGACTGTTGGTATAACAAGGACAAAGATTAATATGCTATCCAACATAACCTAGACTGTAACTTAAACAAGCAGAAAAGGGATTGGACAATCCTACTTAAACATTTCTCAATAGGTTACGAAGCATGTTTTTTGAATCTTCAACTTCAAAGATTGCGATATGATCTATAAGTCTTATCCTGTCATAGGCAACAAGAAGATGAGAGAAAGTCCGTACTGGTAGGGGATCAGAGCTCGATCAATTGACAAGGCGAAACAGAGAAATAATCCTACCAAGGACGGGGTATTACATACAATTGTGGCCTTTTAACACCACTTGATAACCCCTGACCACAAGCGTTTGGTTTCTCGGCTAGATCCGGGATAATCAGTCTGATCGATGAACCGCTTGTTGATCAGGGATTAATATTTGGAACAGACAACTTCTGAGAAAAGTGGAATTTGCCTCCAGCTGTTATCAGATAAGGCCTCAGTTCCAGAGACTAACACCTCTAAAACCTAATGCTGATGGGATTGTCATATACTTTATCTGAACATGTAGTAGGGGTGGAAAAAATGCATGGCCAGATCAGGGTTCGAAACCAGAACCTCTAAACACTAGTCCACCAATGGTCTACTGGACAATCCAATGAACCGATACACAATCCAATGAACCGATACAAATCAATCAAAGAAATATTGAAGAAGCACACCAAATCTCCGATCTAAATTTCAATATTTTTGATGATTTATAAAGTTGATTGAAATATTTTTCACAACAAGAATGGAAAGGCTTTCCAATGCTGGACATCCAATCCAAGGGCCTTTTTTACGAAAATTATTAACTTCAATAAAATTTTGAAGCATTCTTGTACTGCATCATCAGGTTCTAATGCTCAGCTTGACACCAACTCAATTGAAATTTGAAGTTAAGAAAATTAATTACTTAAGTTCATAACATCAACTCAATAAGAATTTTTTTCCCCACTAATTAGAGATCTAAATTAATGTAACTTACCGAAGAAATCCAACTTGAAGATTTTCTCAACATCAGCTTAGCTGTCCATCCTACTTCAATTTAAAACGAAACTAGAACTACACCAGACAGTTATTCCAGACAAATATCCAAAAGGAATTTGACCACTTCTTCTAAAGGTGTGATAATCCCAAGTTAACTTTGGTCAGTTAAGACTGACCATTACCCAGACTGTCTAATCCCAGACAGCATAATTATTAGTCTGACCAGTGGTATACTACAGGAATTGGACAAGACTGGACACACATTGTCCACAATGGCTCATCAGGATCGGTCAGTACTAATTACAGGTATCAGTGCAGGTAAGACTGGACAGCTAGATTCACACCAGTCTGCACCCTGGGCTGGACATTTAACTAGTTACAGATTTATAGCTTAATCCAGTGATTAGGTCGCCTGGGTCAATTGAAAAAAACGCTTTCCCTCGGGGCTGGACCCTGTAGTTTGTAAGAACAGCAACAGTTTCGATCTTCCACCCCACATGGTCGAAATGTCTAATTTATGTCCCATAATGCTATGATCGGAAATCTTTCAAACAGTTTTTATTGCAGAAAGTTCGTCTGAAGAATTGATGCAGTCTCTAAACTAAGAAAGAGTCGGTCAGCGGATGTATAATCAGATGCCTTAACCCCTGAATTTTATGATAGGCTTGAATGAAGTCGTTCCTTTGGATGTGCGCTGAGCCGTGCTAATTAGAGAGGTTGGTGAAAGAGAGGCTCGCTTTTGGTGTCATAATCTTCCGAATGTAATGTGGGGCTGTGGTGTTTTATAGCTCACAATACCAGAACAAATCCATGGTACTTTTATCCTGTTTTTATGACAATGGTCAGAAGACCTGACCATGAGCTTGACCATGAGCTTGACCATTACTGGACATCCTGACCATAGGACCTGATTACCTTATCCATACACTGCTTTCCTTTGATCTTTGGGCATTCCTTAAGGAAGCATTACAAAATAGCATGAATTACATAAAACCAAATGAAATTCTTTATAGGGTCTTTTCACAGAAGTGATAGGCTAGTTGAGGCTATTAAACGACTGGACAACACCGTCCATCTGGGTTAAAGGACAAAATGATGAACCTTTAGCATTGTCCGTTTCTTACCTGTAAAATCTATTTGTAGGTTTATTGTCAGCCATAACTATTTCATGATCAGTTTAACACCAATCTGATTTTATTTTGTAGGTTTTACCAAATTTTGTACAAAATGGGCCGACAGGCGACTAGACAATGACCACTAAAACCCACACAGTACGGGACCCTGTACAGATATATAGTCGACGTTGTGAGAGATTCTACATGTCTACACAAGGCGTATTCAACCAGAATTATTTACAGTTATCAGAAAACATCACCAAACTGAGAAATTCCAAATGAATCTAATTAATTCACACATTCAAATTTCCTGTTATGTAAATAACCAAGATTGTCAAATATAAATCAATTAAAAGCAAAATTATTCATACAACAGGTTTTGCTCTAAGTGCACATGCAGTACATGTAACAGAATGTAAGTTTGAGGAGGCATATCACATTCAAAATAATGACATTTGTTACATTTTGTACTTACCGAGCACTTGATTAATTCTAAACAGGCACAAAAATGTTACGCATCTTATAATTTCCTGGATTATATTCCCAACACCCAAAGAACATATTTTCTTGACGAAGTAATTCGGCCCACAGGTAAGCCATATGTCCTAACTGCGATCCACATGGTCGCTAGGTATGCCACTTTATACTATCTTATAGCACCAAAGTGTAAAACCAGCAACAAAGTTTATCAAAGTTTTGGATATCACTTCTACACAATGGTACAGATTAAAGCTTGTTACCGCCATGTAATGGATTAAGTTTAACGGTCAATACTGATAACCTTCGGACAATGGCCAAACATCCTGGCTACCCGAACCTTATCTGCTGCCCGAGCCAATGCTACTGATGTGTGGTCGCGGGAGTCGCACAAATGGAAAAAGGAAGAAAACTGATCAACAAGGATATTAATTAAGATTTCTACAGGTCCTGATTCACTGGGCTATCAATAGGGGGTCGTTAGGTTGCCGTTTACCTGGAAGTTGTCAAAACTTATCGCACAACTCTTCAAACTGTTGAAATGGTAAATGTCTAGGGGAGATAACTCCACTATTCTGACTGATAACTTTGAACAAACTTCTGGCCCAATACTGATCGTAGTGGATTATCTCATGAAAGTGTATGTTCTTCAAAAACACCTGTGTTTTAAAAGGAAACTTAAAACAAGTATACAATGAATTTGATATATT
Source organism: Argopecten irradians (assembly GCF_041381155.1). Taxonomy (NCBI): domain Eukaryota; kingdom Metazoa; phylum Mollusca; class Bivalvia; order Pectinida; family Pectinidae; genus Argopecten; species Argopecten irradians. The sequence goes on along the minus strand of NC_091140.1, from coordinate 18,811,489 downwards.
TGTACAAGAATTATGGTGTTTTTATCAAACACCATGATTGTCAAGAAACAGATTTCTTCACGCTGAGGATTTAGTTTCTGCTTTTTGTTTTATGACAGAAAATCTCAAATTTACAACAAATTCTACATTTAAATAAATTAAAAAAACTACAAATTATACATTTAAACAAATTGTAAAATTCTAACTTTGTAGTGAACTTTTTGCACTAAACGTTAATGCTCTAGTTACAATCAACCAAACACTAAGTTCACCTTTGCCATCTTGTAATATCAATAATGATCAAGACAAAACCTAATTATCAAAACTAATTCATAAATTACCGTAATATTGTTTATATATCAATCAACCAGGCAATGTTAGATGTCGGTGGAGGTATAAATTAAACCCAAACATAGACGGAAATCTACGCCTCTGATGCTATAATAGGGACTTAAGTTATTGTCGAACTTGACACCTATGTCAAACGCTGTAGGAAATGCTCGTTTTACTTTTCACACTTTCATCTGTATGTCTTAGCATGTCGAGACAAGAAAGCAATTATCAACATAATTTTCCATAACACAATATCCCTGATCAGAGAAAAGTTTTCACGGGGACTGTTGTCCAAAGTTGACAACTGACGACACCTGCTGTATTGACCATGATACATCATACCCTTATCTACAAAATACAAATTTAGAAATTAGGTTTCCACGACTTTCTACTTGTCATACAAATGACCAGATGTTGAAGGAGGTAAAACTGTCGGAGAAACATCTCTGGACAAACATCGTGGCACTGGTCTCAGTGAGTTCAGTGTTTGCTTTGGATAGAAGAAAAACATGTCATTCAAAGAAATCTGCTTGTATGCATTACACTCGATATCATAATCACCCGCCATTTGCTATTTTGAAAGATAAAAATTGTTTTTCTAATCGATACAGAACTGTTAGTATCTATCTCCAACTATTATCCAGCTGAAGCTAAACCTCTCCACATCAATGTGTCTCATCAAGATTAACCAGACCGCTCTCATTGATTTCCAATAAACCGCCTTTCAGTGTAATGACAGTCTTATTTAAAAATTCAAATTAACTAATGGCACCAAAATTAAAATAGAGACTAGGGAGGGGAGACAACTCTTAATTTAGGAAATTTCAATATGGCGAACGAAAACTTTACAATGCATTGTGTTCAGGCTAGGAACCACATATAAATGTTTTGTAAGAACATTAATTGTAACATTCCCCCCCTTTTATTTATTTTCCAGACAATCTTTTTTGATATATCCAAAGCTTGTTAGATAAAGTTTTTGGATAAAGGATATATTTATACTAGTCATAGGAAATACTTGTGGCAATAGCATTGCTTTAAGTCTACCACAAGGTGAGAAACTTACACCTGTTTTCTTTACAAGAACACAATTCCTTCGTTTTTCTTCAGAAAGTTTTCCATTATGTTAAAAATTGAAGCTTTTCCTATCAAACCAATGCTAAAGTTCAAAATAAGTTTGATTAAATCTCAAACTCCCATTGTGACACTCGGTAACATCTCGGTGAATCTTTAAGTTATTGAGTAGTATAAATGCTCCACAGGCGTTTATTTCCTACGACCCTAACAACTTCTCAAAGTTTTCAATAAATATATAGATGACTTTATTGACATCCCCTGTAATTAAATACCGAAATCTATCATACAGAATACTCCTGCAATGTTTGAACATTTTCTTAAGACTTTCTTTCCTGCCTAGCAAAACAAAAATTTCAAAAGCAAAAACTGACAAAATAAGATCTCAAATTCACAAAGGATACAAAGATTTGACAATGTGAGTATTCTGACAAATGTTGAACGTCACGCAAGATACCTGTGGTGGCAAAGATGAGTGTTTGTTTAGAAAGTGTAAACAAGCCAATCAAAAAGCAGGACATGAATAAGGTATATTGACTTGGTAGCTCCCGTGGTGAAAGGCATATTGATCATAAATTCATTATTATATCAACTTGGGCCATGAGTGGCTTCAAGTCAAGAGCTCATCTATTATACTTCCAACCTTTAATATAGAATATTCTGTGAAAACTATAGTGGGAGACATATTCTACATGCGGGTGAGAAACTTCAACTGAAGAGTACTAGAAAACTTCTTTTTTTCACTCACAGACAGATGTTTTTTTTTTTGTTTTTTTTTTTTCTTTAAATAAAATACAGCTGAATGAAAATTTTGGCTCTATCGATGCTATAAAGCTTGCTGAACTCGCAAAGAACTCTTTTTATCATATCTTTTTTTTTTTACAATCATGCCATTGTATGGATTATATATAACGTACTCACGAACACTTTTTTACAATGTCAAAATATTAAAGATCACATTGCAGTGAAATATATCATCGTACCATGTATCTTCCTCATATCAACACATTTCCAATCTTTACTGATCAATGAAGGCCAAAATAGAAATTTATGGGGATATAAATTTTCATTTTTTCCAAAAGAAAAAAGAGTGTATTGTTAACATTTAAATCTATTTCTGATTTAGACGATTCATGGTTCCAGCACAAGATGTTTCACACACTGGTACAGATCATAGGTGTTTTTCTCCGCCCTTTTCCACAAAATTTGCAAACATACAAAGGCATTCAATGATTTACAGAACCAATAAATTGTCTTTTATATGAAAACTAACGTATTTGGAAATTAATTTCTATAACAGAGCGAAGATAGAATCTGATTTGTGATGAGCGTGAACCCACCAATCATCACTCACAATAAAAAGATTCTTTACATTGTGTGGTCTGAGGTTTTTAATCGTTGAATTCACCCGCTACTGCGGCCAATTTCGCTGTCAATACATATCAAGATAGCACAGAGATAAGCATTGACAAGACTCCATGTTTTCACCGAAATTAAATGAACTAGAAACCTGAGTTATTCATAGATAATGCTCGTGTCATAATTGTTTATGTAGAATTTATGTTGGTTTCGCCTGAGTACCAGGTTGTAGAAAGTGAAAAAAAATCCATCATTAAAGATTATGACAGAAATTATCTGTGATTATATTAGTGGATCAGATAAGATTCACCCACTGTCACAAGATGGACGCCACCATACATACGGCGAGTATTGTCTGGGCTCAGCAGACCTCACTTTACATAGTGTAATTAGCAACTTGGGGGCCACAATACGATTATAACCCGCGACACTGGCACAGATCCTCTCATTAAAATACTGCTTGTGTCTAATTTTCAGTACCGATCTACAAAACTCAATGGACTTTAATTGGATGGAAGAGAAAAACAAAAAATAATGCACCAATACAAATATTAAACAAAACAATCAAATAATACTGTAGATATAGAGACCTTAAAATCTCTATGGGAAAAACAAAATTTGACAAGGTTAAAGAAAATTAATGGCTAACTACTGTCAATAAGCTTGAAGCTTGCATGCATGGCCATGTTTTTTGCTATGAAACAATTATCTGCATGAACATTATCTCCAGCATGGAATTTTTTTTGCAAACTGCAAAAATTGTTAAGAATGAAAAAGATTTGATTGTTAATTTTAATATTCAACATCTAGACATATTAATTATTTATATCGCTAGGAAACACAACACTATAAAATTGGAGACGTTTTACCATAAAGTTTACAGATATATGTTAATTTTATTATCACTAGAGGAAATATTTATTCTAATGAAATCTATTATAATACAATGATTAAGTATATTGTTCATTAAAAATCAACATGGAGACCATGGTCACCGAATATTAATTTGATATCTACATATGTAGGTATTTACGACTACTGTTGTCTGTCCCGGGAAAGTCATAATACAGATACAATGACAGACATAATCGTCTTAATTGTAATTAAATCAAACCATCTGTATCATTATCATCAGAAAATTAGGTCATTAATTGTAGTAATTAAATAACCTGATCTATTCTATTAATATCAGAAATATTTTGACGCAGGGAATGTAATAACAAAGATGTCGTAAAGTGTCAAAGTTCATATCACCTAATGACAGAGGTTAAAAGGTCACGTCATGTTGTATGTCACAAGGAGGTTGTGTTAGCCCATCAAAGATTAAACAAAATGAAAATTATTTATGATTTTAATTTAGAATGATAGGTACAAAGACATAACTCATCATTTAAACAAAATGGAAATTAAAAACTTTAATATGAAATGACAGGTACAAAGTAATTAAAATGTTCTAAACATTCCATGATCAACCGAAATGCAAAAGTCAGGTGTGGTACTATTTAAATTAATTCAGTCACCTGCTATTTTGATACTGCGTTCCAACACTAGATTTTCAAACTTCACAGTAGGGTTAACTATACACAAATGGTCTCCACATATGCTACACATAAATTTATCTTAATTTGTCCCCCTTGCCAGCACTTAATTATCTCCCCTTGCCACTTGTCTGAATTCGTACAAAATTGTATATTCCATTAAGAGAACTACAGGAAGGAAATATCGTCATTGTCAACTTGACTTATGACGGCAAGTGTGAGACGCGGCACTCTTACGCCCGTCGTACTCCCACAAATAAATCATTCCTAATTATAATGGCCACTGAATTTATGTGATTGACTTTTCTTGTTGGGAAAAAAAATAATGAAAAATTTCATGCTCAAAATAAGAATGGAGAAATAAATCCTCTCGGATAGCTGTCAGGTAGATTTAGCTGAGGTATAAATTATTCCATGGCATGGACACCTGATGCTTTTCCAAACATTTATCATTTCTGGTAGAAAATCCACGTTTATGAACACATTTTCATTCTGACAGAACAATATCTAACTTCATCATTTTTGGCCATTAAATACAAGCCTACATGTGGAGGTATCCCAAACATTGCAGTCATGTTGTATTCTATTCCGTAAGAGATATTCCGAATTTACATATTACAGAGTTATCTGTGCTTGCGGGTAGGTATTGATTGTGACATCATGTGTTTGCCAGCTTAACGTCATACGTTTCGGAGAAAACGACATGAATTGCGCTCACAAAATAATGACATAACAATCGATACCTACCGCAAGGGAGCTAACTCTGTTATATGCAAATACGGAATAAGACCAAATTGAAGATTTGATGATAATTATGGTACATACCACTAGTCATACACGAGGTGCGATAGGTTATCTCCCCTTGATGTAGTTGTCAATGGATCTCATCATTTAGAACATCTGAAAAATATCATAAGAGGTAGAAATATTAGATTTATTTTGAACGGAACATGTGCATGATGATATCTTCAAAGAAAATTGACGACAAATATAATTCTCTAGAGACTTTTTGCTATTTTAGTGTTCCGTTTACCTGTATCTAGTAACTTATTTTTGATGTTTGATAGTCACTGAATAAAAGTAATTCACATAAGAAAATGTTTCAGCTGAAGGCTATGATAGTCAGTGTTAATTAATGATGGAATATAAGAAAAGACATAAAATCATGATTTCTATTGAATAACATGTAATCATCCTAACTCATGTATTTCTGTGAGCTTTTCATGTTGTGAAACACCATTGTGTATATGTAATACTGTATAGTAAAACTAACAGCAAATAATGGAAAATTGAAATATCAACTAGAATTGCACACTTAAGCTAATACTGACAAATAGGCTTAGTTTGGAACAAGATGCTCAAGTATGAAAACTACCTGATTCAACAGTAGCCCCAACAATAGCTGAACTCCACCCCACTATTCTAACTTAGACATTCCACAACCTAATACACCCCGGCAATCAACTCCCTTCAAATTTCGGAAAAAGATTTTAAAAGATCGGCCATAATTACTGTTTCACGCCGCCGACACTTTAATTTGGCCATATTCAGCTCCCCAGCATGATAGCGAGGGTAACTGGAGGTGTCGACACTGGACTGTAATTTATGGGTTCAGACAATGGACTTTGACAATTGGCAAGCCATACTTGTGTCGAGTAACACCCTAAACAAGCCAATCGTTTTTCTGGTCTAGTATTTTGAACAGTTACACTATTTACCACAATGTCTCGTGTCCGATCAGATGTCAAGCATATTTCAATCAGTGTATATTCTGATTTATGATTTGGACGCAGTTTATATGGATTTTTAATATAGCCCTTACACATGTCTAGGGGCTTTGTAAGCTGTGTTCATACAGATACACCAGGAACATATGTAAGTCGCGAAACTTCTGTAAACTCTCGTGTAGAAGTCGCACAATCGGATTAACATTAACGAAACAGCTTGTGGTTATCATATCAAGCTTATTTGATACATAAAACAAATTTAAATGTAAAATCAAAGAAAATGAACAATTAAAATAAAATCAGACTTTTCATGAACTATCGTGATTGGGCGACGTAAAATTTCCGAATGATAACATACAAGGCAGAAGTCAGTTACCTACGATTTAAATTTTTTCTGATATAGGATATACAGTGCCACCTGGTGCCTTGTTCTCCATCACAGCGGCAGATTGTTGTCCGTGTATTATAGCCATAAGCTTCTATCATACATACGGGCTTGTATACTTTAATGTACTTTTAAAATCCCTGATCTAAAAGAAATAAGAGCCGTCCAGAAAATAGCTGTACATATGTACAATGAAACACAAGGTGAACACCGCAACAATTGGTCATATTAGATTTCAATTGACCAGAAAACATGATAATTCCTGCCAGAAATAAATATCTGCTGAATTGCAAAACTTTATGACTGTTTCAAACGGACGGAGAACTCTGATATTTATTACGGAGATCTGAGGACTGCACTAAGTGTAATGTTATAAGATTTCGTAGGGATTTACTCAAGAATTTCAAAAACCTGTATCTGTCCATTTTTTATGAGGATCTGAAGGTGTGTCAAAATCTTTGTATCTTTTTTGAGTCTTTTCGACTGAAGTAAATGGTCGCGCTAGTTGAGACCTATTTCATAAATGCCTCATTAAAAGCCATCAAATACCGCTAGCCTCTGGTAATTATTAAGTGTTTATCTGCGGCAGCCATCAGCAAAAATATCTCAGCGTAATGATTAAATTTCAATATGTAGCACATTAAGGGACTCCTCGATGGTGGTCAGAATATCACTAGAGAGGTTGAGAGGCCCACAAATCAGTATTTGATGTCCATAAATGCAACCTTGCGAAGGGAGGAATTATTTTACATTTTACCTGGTGAAATACGCTCCAATACAATAGATGAAAGGGAATACTTTTTTAATCAAGTTCAGAAACCAATAAATTACACCGAGGTCAAGTCTAAGCTATGATGTTATTGTGCTTGTCCTACAATGCTCTAGAATTGATTTATTTCTCAATATACTGTAAAATTTCGACGGACAAAATACTGACAATTCACCGGATTTTTTTAATTTCAACTTCTACATCCAAATGAATATAACTTATTACATTTTTTTAATAAAAACCTATATGTGATTAGCACTTTGAAATAAATCAAGAGGATATCTTTCAATTTCTGAAAATAAATTTTATTGAAGCAATATAGTTTGTGTGAAATGTAGATGCAGCTAAGCAAACTGAACTGAAATTTCCTTCTATGGTAAAAGAATACAAACTTGGATAATTATTGCCTTTTTCCTTTCCATATAAAAATGATTTTCAGGCCATCTTTTATGAAAAATGCCACAAAATATTGTTATATATTAGTTAATTATAAGTTTTATAAGTCATAAACCTTTGTCAATGCTTTGTTTGAACGTCCAGTGTATGAACATCTTTTGCCCGCGCACTATAATTTCCTAGCCATAAATAAACTGCTAGCTGTATTGTAACATACTCCGAATTTGACGTCAAATTCAAACTAAATTGCTTATATACCGTTTATCTTGAAAGTTCATCGCAGTCAGGTTTCAATTATTTTCTCACTCCATTGTGGACAGGTCACATAAACATCAATATGCGGAAATATGGGGTATTGTCCGGACTGATAAATTTTAATCTTTAAAATAATCACGTCCATCCATCACGCTGGCTGATGACCACTATGTATCAGGCGTTGGTCAAGCGTCTAGAGTTATGAGAACGTCCAGTGAAAGCGTTAGTGACGTACTGATAAACCGTAACTGAGTACTGACTTCTACATTATAATTAACACTATAATGGTGATAACAATAGGTGCTTAGTACTCGGGCGTTTATCTCTGGCCACAATCACGCTTGACCACTACGTCCAGTTCTATAACTAATAGTAAATCTTTGTCCAGCCTTCTTATCGTCCTCTGATCTAAATTTGCTGGTCAGTACAGTCTCTTAGGACGGCCAGAACTGACCATTAGATGGACAGTTGTACAGTATATTACACGGGTATTTCGGCGTTGACCATTGGGTAACTAAAGTCAGTGATATTACTACAGGTAAAAGTGTCAATGAGAAGAATGTTTATTTTCCATTTGTGTCCTCTTTACTCCAGACAGGTAACACAATGTACGTATTTACCTGTGTCAATAAAATTAGGATGGAGCTAGTCTTCAACCTGGAGTGAATCCAACCATAATTGACACATTCGAAAACAAACCTAACATGTCAGAATCTTCACACCACTTTGGGCTCTATCTTATGTTAAAAGGATCTCCCCGGGCAGTCGTGTTCCCCTGCCTCCATCTGATGACCGTGTGTCCCTATAAAGGGCTAGAGTCAACAATGTTACCCAAGGTCAACAATAAGAAAAGGGGCCTGCTGTTTGTTTTTTGATTGTATTGGTGATAATTGTCAGGGCTGGAATCTTCACACAACGCAACAATATTGTGTCACTTCTAAGTGAGAGAATTCCTGAGGTCCCTTATCTTGACACCACCAAACAAAAACATGTGGTGCAGTCAAGATGTTCACAGATAGGCCCGGGGGTTAACTTTAACAGTTTCAAAATCACCTCAAACCAAAATAATTATATAACTTTACAGTTATTATTTAATGCTCATTTCAAAACATCACTTCATGTCCATTGATTTTTTGATTTTTTTATTTTTTTTTTTGTAATAATGACTTCTATATATTCAATAATTTCAAATTCTATGGAGAAGCAATAATTCAATTACAATTTTTGGTATAAATTACACAAAGCACAAAATGAGATCTTGCAGTTTCTATATAATTAAATCTAAAGAATAATGATCCCTAAAATGACCTAAAAAGTATTTAATAATAACCTAAATTGTAGCGTTATCATGATGATAATGCAGACTTTCAAGTAAATTAAATCTATCAAAGCAATTCAACAGAATATAACTATTTTTTTTTTTAACTTTAAACATTAATTTTGTGTGTTTATCAATGTTGCTGGACAATTTTAGACAATTATCTAAAATAATTTGCTAGATATTTGACAATTTTTTGCAATTAAGGATATTGGAACCCTATATTTGTCCTTTATTTCAATACAGGATACAGACGACAGGTTTAAAATCTGACTTCAATATTGAAAATAAAATATGATACTTTTAATTTTGAAAAAGCAGAATAGCATTCAGTGCAATTAAGTTATCGCTTGAAGAGATTTTTATTGCATGATTTGACTCTGACTTTTAAAATAGAATTAAATATACATCATAACTGTAATGAAATCTACCTCAATTACAGTGTTAATCAGTGCTGGTCACTTGGTACATTAGTATAGGAGACCATTGTATGTAAGCTTACAGGTGGAGAGTGTACAGGTGTGTAAAATGCACCTTAACATCGTTACACCTACGTCAGGTAAATACTAACGAAGCTAAGAAAAGGTGAGAAAATTTGTGTGACAGGAGAGTCGATAACAAGAGATTCTCGGACACTCTTCCTACTGTCACAATAAAGTCCTCACCGATCAAAACACGACTATAAAATCTGATTTCTCTCCCACTAACTGACCAGTACCAACTGTGACCAAACACATAAAATCGGCCCATACCGTCCACTTAATGACCAGTGAAACAAGGGCTATACAGTTCTAAGTCTGTGACGGCATTGCATACTGACCAACGTTCATTCCGACTGTCTCCCGTCAACAATATGGCTGTCACTCAAGTTCTGATATATGAGCCTCCTACCTGATTTTTGCGTTGTTTACACACTTACAGAGGTAGAACGTCAGGGGGAGCTTAAACCATAAGCATAAGAGGCCAAAATATTTCTAAGAAATGCACCTGTCAGTCAAACATGTAATTTAGCCATGGCCTTGGGGATTTCTACATATTAATTACACATATTTCAATAAAAATGGTGCCAGCAAAAAATAGATGGTCTAATACATGTCAATTTTGTAGCAAATAAATATCCTAACTGTTAGTAAATGTTCTAGTTTAATCGGACTGATCTGACGTTGATCTGAATCAGTGACTCAGACGAGTAAACAGATTCCTAATTAATGACAACGAACAAAAGGCCCATTGTGTTTTATTGTTGATTATGGTAATTACAATTAATATATTCAGGTTAAGGACTGTCTTCAAAGTGAACATTTAATGCGGAAAACATTCATCATAATTCGCAGAATAAAACTGTATCGCTGTTCCATTTTCTATAAGGTATAGATATAACTGAGTGACTTAATTTCTTTGTGAAAATTTGTAAAATACCTGTACTTTATATCAAAGTTGAATACTTCAGATTTTGCCCAATACATTCAGTTCGTTAGTACTAAAGTATCCTACACAAAAAACCTCCAAATATTTCCTTAAAGCAAAATATTTCCGAGATACAAACCATAAATTATGATAACAATTACTTAAAATAATTTAACAAATTAAGAATGTTATCAGAGTTTTTTAAATCTTGGTTAACACTTTAAAACTTCTAACTATATATATATGATTTTGCTGTTTTTAATGTTTACTTTACATCTTAAGGATAATTCCAGGACTTCCATGTAGATATAAAATTCCATTAAGAGATAATTTAACAGTTAATTTTCGCTCCGACACATTTATACCCCGAACTGTTACTCCCACAACCTTCAACATAGCTAAAGTCTAATGGAGCATGGGTAGTGTGGACATCGAGAGGAATCTACCACTACGAAATGTTTGATTTTACAAACACAGCTTCATATGTATGAATCATAAAACTGGTATAAGACATGTTCCAGTAACTTTATATTTCATTTTTTGATTGTCCAGAATTCTGGCTTCAGATAATGGAGAGTATATAGGTCTAGCATATAGTAAAATTTATACCACTATCAAACATGTAGAAATTACCAACACATATTTAGAAATTATCATGCATTAATATTTATTTTGGAAGCATTTTAGATTAATCATATTTTTTGTTTACAAATAAAGTAAACATTGTGTTACTTTTTATAGTAATTTATGGAGAGATGTTTGAAGTTTTTTCACAGTTGTATTTACATAATATCTATCGTAATCTTTAATTTATGCATTGTCAGTTTTCTAGTAGCATGATTTGTCATAATTTTCCACTGTCATTTTAACAGTTAGTAAAACAGGACATACAAATACAATGTAGATACTGTATGCAATAAACATCACTGTCCTCTGCAGTAAAATAAACTCTGTGATTTTCTGGGTATAAAGAGGTAGGTACCAGGTATTATATAAATAAAAAGATAATAAACTTTTCCTTACAAGACACATGATACCTGTTTGTGTGTCAATTAAATCTGTAATTTAGTAACTTTGATGAGAGTATATTAGATAGATAAGACGATAACTTACCTGTCAGGTGTAAACGCAGGTGAGTTTTTTCATCACCGTTAGGATAACACATCACACACACATAACCCTGTCATTAATAAATTCCAATCAGGACAGGTAAAAACGCTTGTCACCTGTTTTTAACGTAAGAACGGTAAATAAAAACTGCGAGTAGAGTTAAACACACCTCTCTATGTCCATAAGCTTTCCTCCATGTGAGACTCTCTCTAATGTTAACACAGAGATAGGCTGGTGTTCAATCAACCATGACCACAGGTCACATGATCTGGGCTATCGCAGTCGAGCGCCTTTTTTCCCTCACTCACCTGGAAATATAAGATGCGTTTGAGATTCTGTAAATATTTGAGATGACTTTTAAATGATGGAAAAAGAAATTGAGAGGATGTATCAATCTAGATTTACAGTAAAGAAATCATTAATGATATACATGTATACAGGTAACATACAGGTAACAGAGATTTGTGTAAGAATAGCCGACAATCCCTCAAGTGAGATGGCGACATCATCAACTGTTTATTAATCGGCGTTTCCTACCAATGACGTTGGAGGATATGAAGATGTGTATGTTTGACACATCAAAACAAAAACCTCAAATATTGGTGTAGTTAATAATTAGGAGTATACATGTGAATCATACAGGTGCGTAGTACAATTACATAAATCAAAAGCACCGCAATGACAATAAACTAAAGCACTGTTCTATACAGATAATGTTTAGTATATTAATGTAGGTGGGAAAAAATACAAAAAACATCCATAAACAATCGGCTCTCCCTAACCAATACATGTATTTATAGAGAAGGCACTGACAAGATTTTGATACAATTTAATCATCATATTAACTGTCAAAACTGGCCCTTTGCGAATCCAGATCCTTGACTATTTCTGTCCAATTGTATCTATTTATAGTGTCTAATTAAAACCTGTAGAATCAGGAAACCTGGCTATAGTGGCCAAACATTAAGTCCCAGGGACATCTGGTTTGCACAATATATACAGAAAAACTGTATATGTTATAGATTTATAATGCGGTGAATTTAAGCCAATTAAAGTAAAATATTAAACAAAACTTTTTATTACATGAAATTATAACAAATCAAAACATTTAATTAAAAGGCATATACGCTTTTCAAATAAAAATTTGAGTATGAAGGTATCAAATCTATTAATAAATCACAAACTAATATAATTAAAAGACATCTTTAGGCAGCAAAATTAGGATTCACTTAAAAGTTGATGATCTATATATGACTAATGCTTCCTCAGTCTTTTAAATCTTTTAGTATTTTGAATTTATCACTCATAAAGATTTTTAATGCATTTTTTAATGATGACAGGGACATAGATACATATAAATCTCAAATAATGGAAAATTATATTTATAAGCATTAAAAAATCATTTTGAAAATCACCATTAGAACAACTTTAATCCTCATTTATACAATGTCATACAGTAATTGAATTCATGATAATCGGTACAACTTTTATCCTGTTACAGTTTTATATGCCCTGAAAATCATGTAACAGTGACCTACTTAGTTCATTAATCCCAACTTAATCCCAGTAAATCCCCTGCACATGCCAAACACAAAGGGTAGTGACACTTTCACACCCTGACTTAAGGCAGCCCACTACCTACATGTATTAAGATAAAAGGTAGGTTCAGTTCGGACCACGCTGACATCTAACTCTGGCCAATTGTCTTTCATGTCCATATATCTCCATTACCACCACTTCAAGGTTGACCCCAGGGGACATAACCCTAAGTGCCATCCATCACGAGCCATATAAGGCTGTCAGGGTCTTGTGCGACAAACATAGAGATCTACAGTAGTACTACGGCCATTGTCAGAGTGACCGCGAGTGACCAGTGTACCTCAGGCTAGTTGTACTTATACCCAGAGGTGCCACATACACGTTTGTATACACTACAGGACATTCTAATGTAATAATTATAAATTATCTACCTGTATTGGCCCTAACTGGACATGTCAGTTGACACCTTGTGTGAAATACTGGGAAATCAATTAAGCCATATTGCAATCCTGATGGTCAGTTTATACAATCTGAGACTAAGTCCCTACTACCATCCACGATGGTCTGTCTGGTACAGCCACAATGGTCAGTTTGGTACTGCCTCAATGGTCAGTCTGGTACTGCCTCAATGGTCAGTTTGGTACTGCCTCAATGGTCAGTCTGGTACTGCCTCAATGGTCAGTTTGGTACTGATGTAAGTCTGGCCTTGCAGCTAAAGTTTGGTTCATTAGCTAGTCTGTCACCTATGACCGATAATTGGTCCTTAATTTGCAGCTTCCACACATTTTATGGGTGATATGACTTTGGTTAGTACATCTGAAATAATCAATTCTAGATCATTGACATAAGTGTAAATTATTCAAAGTCTGCCAGAACATATTCCACTGGATTATTTGGACACCACAACAAAACTAGATGCCAATTTCAAACTGAAAAGTCATGAAACTTAAGTTTATTCTAATTTGAAAACAACTGACAAGTGCTTTAAGTCCTGGTTTGGGATTCAAAATGAAGCACAATTTGAAAAAAAACTATCAAAAAATTTAAAAGAGTTCTATAGTTTTAAGACTTTGAAATACTCAAATGCATGAAGAGCAATTTAAAAACCATCCTAAACATCTAGAATAATTTTTAAAATAGCACAATACATAAAGGATAGTTATACAAAAAATATAGGCATCAATTAAGTTTTGGAAATATCCTTAAGCATTTATAAGAATAGTTTGTTCCATAGGGCAATAAAGCATTTAGAAGTTTTGGTAAACATTATATATATAAACTCAAGGAACATGCAATTACTGTAATGTTCTTAAGGAACAGGGCAGTTTTGAAATGATTCTGAAAAATCAAGCACCATTTTGCTGGAAATATTATCCTATAGAGAAAAATTACCGTTTGTCAGATAGACTGTTGTTTGAGCAAATGATTAAGACATTGTGAACCATTGTTTTACAAAAAGGTTTTGTTCTAAATCTGTCAAAGATGAATATAGATCTGCTTTCATCAGTTGATGGATTTCTAAATAAAAAGTGTATTGAAGTACTATATTATATTAAGTAATGGAAATGACATAATTCCATTACCGTCTATCATTAATATTATGCTATTTAGCACTGTCAATAAGTCCGTCCAGTAATTACACTCAGGTTTATTGGCCAATCGCTGGGTCAGATCAACCCGAAACAATACACAACACACTGCCACACACCTGGAATTCGGCTAACTACCTGTAGTCTTTAAAGTCGTTAACCTGGCTATAGAACAATAATGTCTACCTGATATTATCTATATAAAGTATCCTGATAATCTTTGGCCTATTGAATAATTGACTATAAACAAATAAAAAATCTATTGATCAGGGAGTTTACCATATGGTCCCGTTCCCGGCTGTTTTTTAGCCCTGATTAAAGGTTGGGAAAAGTTTGTTTATCAAGGGGATATCTTTACAGACTGATTTTCTGGGTGAAAGTTAGGTAAGCTATCTGATAGCATTATAGTTAAGTGTTTCACAACTTCACAGCAATTATCAGAAAAAAAGAGTTATTTCAGAAATAAATCAAAATTGTAATTTTTCCTTAAATCTCAAAGACTTATCGTCCATCAGAGTAAAAAAAAATCTTTAAACATTAATCAGAGTTTCATTTAAAGAACAAAAATTCACATTCCGGTGTCTACAACTACAGCAATATTTTCAAAACCATAGATTAGCATCTATGGCTACATAACTCAAAACCATAGATTAGCATCTATGGCTACATAACTCAAAACACCAATGAGAGAAGCTCATTACAAGCTTTCTTCACGAGCAACTACAGCAGTACTATAAAGAGACAAGGTTACAAGTTTGAGAATATATTCTAAATACTGTGTGATATCAGTTTTCTGTGACACTAATTTGTCATGGCATTATAACAAGTATATTACCTTTATTTCAATAACATGTCCTTTCGCAGGGAGCAAACATAACAGTTCCATTCTTCACATGGTTTTATATGCTCTATATTCTGATCTTGGTAGCTTTACTGAACAGACTTTGTCAATTTAGTCTTCTATGAATACTCGCCCATTATTACCAAATAATTGTCCCGATTACAATTTCGATCATGTATACTCATACATTATTGCACATGTATTATACAACTCTATTCACCAGGTAATTGCTGACTAAGTCAACTGACAACCGTAATAATCAATTTTCAATAGAATTCTAAACATTGTTCCTGACGTCATAACAAACGGACTAGCTGGTACATATCAAAGTGTATTTAATACATAACAGCTATCCATTCCATCGAACTCTTACAGGAAACAGTTTGATATCGCCTACTTGATAAAACCTATTGTGGAACCCACAATTTATCTTGATTCCGATCTTGCAAACATTACACAGAGTAAACAATCCGGTTTATCAATACGTTATCAATTGCCTTTTTATAGATTCTACAAGCTTTTGTTACTAAGACAAAGAAATCCTTTCAAACACCAACACTTCCACAGCACAAGTCAACTTTTCATAGTTTTGTCGACCGCGGTAGATCTGCCTCATAAATTTCTACCAGGCTTCTGGGTTCATTAACCATATAAGGTAAATGGAGGTTAGAATCGTTAGGAAGAGCTAACAAATCTTCTATCTATGGCTAAAATGACATGTTTGGTAATTAAGATGACAGTTGGTAATAAAATATAGTATTAGGGTTCTTTCAGAAAACATGGACACAATGGAAGATGTACATTAATTATTGACCAAGAGTGATGAGGATTTGACCACTCAGCAAATTGATACATTACTCAACATGTTTGATTTTTTCAGTTTAATTTTTTACAAAGTGGTGTTAATTGAAGTCTCAATGTTCCTATAACTTAATTAAAGATCCTTTTTATTGTGATATTGATAAATGTTCCATGCACCTGGATTTACAAGTTTCCTTGACTTACTGCAATATTCCTTAACTCATTTGTCCCTGAAGACACATTTAGACTCTTCTTAATCAAAGACTAAACCAGTCTATTATGAAATTTCAGGGATGATTAAGTTCATTTAGTACACTTTCCATACAGCTATGGAGCATGAGAACATCCACCATCACAAGCCTGTTTTAATGTTTCACTAAATGTTGGAAAATAAAGCCATGTAAATAACTTACATTGAAGCTGAACCCTGAGATATATTTATTTTGTGTCTCCTTGTGATAGTGGGACTCTTGCCTACTCCATAGTGCTATCACACTGAATTATACTGCCAAAAGACATTGAGTAGTACACCCAACCTGGTCAAATTATACATGTACCTTTAACATAGGTAATTACTTCATAATTTGGAATATTTCTGATATTTTTTTTTTTAAATAATAACAATAAAAAAAAAAACCACAATACACACATATTTAATTTGATTCAAGGATGGCACTAAAAAACAAACAAAAAATGAAGAAAAAAAAAATCAAACCTTCATGATAAAAAAAGCACCAAAACCCCTAAAATATCCAAAAATATTACCCAAATATGACATCAAAGATACATGTAGTTCATCACAATCAGTCATCTAGTACATGGAAATATGTGTCCACGCTTGATTGATCAAGTTATGCTTTATATAAAACATTACCATACACATAAATAATTGACCTAATAATTATACACATTACAATCTAATTGTAGTAATTTATAAGGATTTTATGATGTTCCCCCCTTTTTCAGACTCAACAGAAATAACATGTGATTTGTCTTTTTTTATACGAACAAATTACAAATTGAGAATTGTATGTGAATACAGAATAAAAAAGGGTGAAGCGTTTGTGATCTGTCACTGATTTAAGCAGTGATTAGTTACTATAATTACATTGTCATCATTGCCTCCATGTCTATTCATCATCTGGCCTGATCACATATAGATTCTGTATAACAAACATGTATCCTGGTTATGTTGCTATAAAATGTATATTGTAAATGCACTAACTTTGGTGCTAACAAAATTGACCCAAAATTGATTTTAAATAGGTACGTGCAGTGATGAATTCTAGAATCAAGAACCAGAAACTACTGAAAAGGATAACAAATGTTTTAAAAACATTTGAAAGTGTATTATGGGTCTTTCTCAATTTTTTTTCAATCCTTTGTATTTAGTGAGTGTTTTTGATTTGTCCTATCAACAAAGAGCAAAACAGGTTAAGAGGTCAATCTCAATTACATCATACTACTCTGTCAAAGTTTCATTTTCTTGTTTCACTTTTTCGATATAGGTACCTTTCAGAGTTACTTCCCCTTGTTTTGCTACAGGTACAGCGGTGGTTTGTCAGACTGCGGGAGTGGAGACGGTAACATTTCTTTTATCACTTTGTATTAGTTGACCATTTACATTTTATCAACATTTATGATGAAGTAAATCATGATAAGTTGTAAGTCTCATGACCTTGCTTTTAATATGTTAGTCCATGAAAACCCACTGGTCCCACTAAAATAGACTTATCAAGGACATTAACAGAATGGGGTTGTAATATATATATACTACCTGTCATTCTAAATCACCATTGACAACATCTCTAGCTAATGGACCCCAGGTCAGTAGAGGTGTGAGCCTGATAATTCACCGA
This sequence comes from Argopecten irradians, assembly GCF_041381155.1. Classification (NCBI taxonomy): domain Eukaryota; kingdom Metazoa; phylum Mollusca; class Bivalvia; order Pectinida; family Pectinidae; genus Argopecten; species Argopecten irradians. The sequence goes on along the minus strand of NC_091140.1, from coordinate 18,793,210 downwards.
TGACAAGATGATTGCTTCAATCTAACCCTCAACATTTGACCCCCTGATCCCAATAAGAATGGTCAAATCACCATCAGATTCGATCAGTTGGAATTCCAAGGTTAGTCGTTAGTTTGTCATAACCTCTGTCCGATATGACAATTATGTGTACAAGGATGGTAAATTATGGGATTAAATCTTCGGGGGTAATTAGGAGGAATGGTCAGTTCTGAGCCGTAACTTCCTGCGGTACTATGAACTCCACCTTTATGTGATTCGGAAATGTTGGCGTAAAAAATGACGGGTTTGTGGAGGGTTCCTACTGATGAGGAGACAGGTTAACTTGCTATAGTCAAGATCCTGCTGATAATTTCACACTTGGTGACAAGGCCTGAACTGCCAACTGCTATGATACATGTCGAGGAATACACCCCATACAGAGAGTCACACTCCCCGAACATAAAATCTACAGAAATCAAATCGGTGATAATCTTTGGGTTGTGATAATGGTGCAGGCAGTTGGTGCTGTATGATAATTTTATGTCTCCAATCAAGCATGACAAGATGCAGGGATTTGAATTAGCTCTCTCTCCTAATTGGTCCCCTTTACAACAAAGATCTGATTTGTGATAATCCAAGGGGAAACAGTCAACAACAGGTGTGGCACGATGGAGGATAGATTCTGTCTCTCACTTCTAAAATCTGAAGCAATTAAAGATCAAACCTTCAAACTATTACAGTATGCACAATTCATAATAGTCTATCAAAACATTTACTTTGTGCATGGTTTTTGTAAAATCCAAATTCAAATTTTCCTCTTTTTAATTTTTCCATACATTTTTATATACACCACATTAATCTGTCACCAGTAAACCCCCAATAGCTAAATGAATATGAAAAACTTAAAATGATATTAACCAAAACGGAGCACAATTTACTCATAACTATATATACAGATGCATGTACAGTGTATATAAAACTAATATTCTCAGGTTTACTACGCATTTGTATAGCCAAGGGCAATTCAACCCATAACTCAATTTATCTGGTTCCATTTCACATCAATGAGACCGTTTCATTAAGAAAAGATATTAAAAGATAGGTCATTTTAATAATATATCTTATTTGATTAGAAAATCCTCCGTTTTATTGCTAAATTTCAACTAATTTACCCTATAATCTGTAGTATATCTTTCCAGAAATCAAAATTATGATTATTTTCAGGTTTCACAAACTCTGAGGAGGTCTTAAATTCTGTAAATGGCAAATTAATTCTCAGGAAATTAAGTTTTTAAGGAAACATGTCTCTACCGCGATTTGTAATACGGTCATTTGACTAGATATTGTGATGAGACGTCCCTGACTGCATGTCGTTTGACTCGATATTAGAAGATGTCCCGACTTATCTATTGAGGCATATTCTCGAAATCTTATGAATTACTTTGAAAACAAATCCTTTTAAGTGTGTCTGATACATGTATTGACAAACTCACCAGACTCATCCTTAATGTATTTTTATGCTATCACAACCAATAGGAACACCCATCAATCGGGGAAAAAATATCAATCTGGCTCACCTTGTATTGTGACCCTAACATCTTGTACACACATAGATAATCACTAATGGCTCAACAGACAGATGGTTTTCTGACAAATCCTTATTTCATAACATCAAATAGACATTAACGTTTTCAATTGAAACAACATTCAAATTGATTTCGAATGATTTTCACAAGACAGAAAATGACTAAGTAAACAAATTAAAAACATCTTGACTTTAAAACCAACAAACGGTAGATTGTTGTGTTTTAAAGGTGTAAAGCTGACGACAAGATCACAAAAGATGTCTGTCGTCGGGAATGGTTCATTCGGATGGGCTGTCCACTCGAAAAATTCTCGTCAACAGTTGTGGTCAAATAAGACCCTCTAAACCTCTCCATCGTAATGTCCCTAAGGACTCGGAGTCAAACACTCACTGCCCAGAGTAATAGCCCAGCACCTGGGATGGGGACTAGGGCAGGTACAATTAGCCTATTGTCAAAAACTGCCGGATTAAATTTTGACATTCTTCATTCTCTTACCCCAATAAAAGTCATGGCTTCTTTTCTCTTTGAGCTACAATGCATGAATAAGCCAAACCACTAACGGAAATTTGCCTTGATATAAAAAATCAACATCGTACCAATTAATCGTGGCTTGGAATACGGGTCCTTCAGTTTAAATTGAGTGGTCGGGGTAATTGTTAGAAATCACTGTCATGGAAGAAATCCCCCACATAAAAATCCTTATGTTACCAAACTCTACACTATTCAGCTCAATATTAATTCCATTGGTCATGCAAAAATTCTAACCGAAACTTCTGAGCCGATTTTTATGAGGTCAAAGAATAGCAGATAGGTCAGCCCAATGTTCACGGGATGTTGGTTTCACGAGGATGACACGAAGTGTTTGTTTACTGTAATAGAGAAATGATGATCTGCCACGACTCTGTTCTTGGCCGACCTCGGTAACGTTAGAAAACAAAATGATTAGGAGAACAATAGCGGACAGCACAAAACGTTACCCATGTTTTGACAGTCAAAAGAAATGAGGTTGTTAGGAGCATAATGGCTGGAATTAAACACGCTGGGAAACCTGTCCGGAGATTCATACAACAAAACCACGTAAACTCCTGGAGCCAAAAACCGAAAATTAATATCCCCCAAAGATAAAAGTATAACAATTGGCTGTGTCCACTCCGAGGCTCAGTTACATCTCAACCTTTTGTTTGTATCTTTTGATATCAACTTTAACAGATAATGTCTTTTTATAGAGTATGTTTTTATACAGATCTTATCTAAGTACTGTAAACAATTTTTATATCTATATAGTGTACTTTTCAGACATAATAGGCATGAATTTAACCGTGATTTCAATTAAATCCCTGAGGAATTCCATAACACATCTAAAGTGTGAGAAGATCGTTAATAAATATCTTAACAGGTGTAGAAACACAATGTGTCAAGGACTTAACATTTGTCTTGTAAAGTTAATCATGATAATTCATGTACACAAGAAAAAATTACATTGTTTATTTTTGCGACTGTTAATTACGGCCAGTGTATTTCAAGGAAGGTCACCTTGCAGTAGCTGGTGGCTAACACACTGAAACAATAGATACTACAGCACATACCAGATCCATTTCTCAGAAACAAAAACTTCGCCATGGTTCCTATAAGCATGCCATCAAACAATTCTAGGAGAGAACAATTCTGTATACAACTGAATTAATATACCAATTTAGCATATCTGTATTTTAACAATGCTAACTGTTTATAAATTTGCTTTTTGTTATTGTCACATTTGTTTCTCCTATGGAATGCTGTTTTAAATCCACAACACGACATTCACTAACAAGTTAACAATTGACACAAATATGAAATAATATAAATTATAACAACAAGATTATCTAAATGGTAAATTGTTTTCCTTCAACATTTCACTGGCTATGACGCCTGTTATTTGAGCTGATGGTAAATCTGCTTTGTAATTATGGCGATTAGGCATGACAATTTACACATTAAATTATAATTATTACACATCAACATGTCAACTGCACTAGAAAATATACATTTGCATTTTTATGGTACAGAGTTAATCTAGTTTTGGATGAAATAGGACAATCCATTGCCCCAGGTAAACATTTTAAATCTGCATACCTACAGTACTTTAAAAAAAGTTTTAAAACTGAACAAAACCCCCAATAACATTGCCCTCCTGCAGTATTTCAAAGTAAATAGATTTTAAACCTCACAAATCATTACATAAAATGTTTGAAATATTTAATGTTTGTTACATTACTGTAAAATTTTCCTTTGAGTTATTTAACATCCATCAGCCGGGTAATTTTCTGATGTTAAAACCATGTGTTCCTAATTATGGTAATAGTGATGCTAATGTAATACTGGAAATAATTTCAGAAAACCACAAAATTTTATTTCATATCATTTAAAAGGAATTAACAAGCTTTAAATGAACTGAATAACTGAAGTTTTTCATTACAAAAACACTAATGTCAGTATAATGTTATCTATGTTTTTTATTTAATTCTATTTTGTTGGATTTTTTCTTCAAATTATACAAATTTTTTTAGAATTTGAACCAATCAAATTAAGGTATACATTTTTAATATCCCTGATAATGCAGCTTTAAAGTTAATGTCAGCCTAGGAGGTCAAATCCTGGAAGCTAAATCCATGATTCTATTGATCAAGACTATGAATGTCAGTCCGTCGCATTTTAACCTCATCCTGGTCGGTCAAATGTTTGTACATTATGGATGTCATACCCACACAAAATTCGCCATAAAGCTTCATATTTTCTCCTGATAAGAACTAATCACACACATGAAAACAAATAAAATAGAATACTTTGTATCAGGTAGCTTCTGAATCAGCCACATAAAACAGCTCCCTAGTGTTATAGAGAAGGCTAGCTTGGTTCACCTCAAACTGAACACTTCTCTTGTGCTTGACAGTTAAAGGAGGCATTTGGTGTAAAATTGAAGAATTTGGTTCCCTCAAACTGAATGTTTTTCAAACTCCCTACTATCGTTTTACAAGCTCCCCACTAATGTTACATAGAAAGCAAGCTCAGTTCCCTCAAACGCAACACTTCTCAAGTTCTCCAACATATAAAGAATTAAAGGCTATCTTGACAGTTCCCTCAAATAAAATGTTTCTCAAATATATAATGTTTTTCAAGCTCGTATCCTTGATGTTACAAAGAAAGCTACCTCTGTCTCAGATTGGTGGTTTCTCAAGCTCCTTGGTTTTATTAAGTAGGTAACTTGATTCCCTCAGACTTAAAAGCACTTCTCTTGTACTTGACATTTACAGAAAATATTTAATGAAAAACTCAGTTCCCTCAATGTGGATGCTTCTCCAATAACCCTTAGATGAGAAAGGTATAGAGAATTTAGTCAACTCAGTTCTTTCAAACTCAATGCCTCTTCTACAACACCAACAATCATCAATACTGAGGCATGGTCATAACCCCAAGACGAAGAATAAAGGCATTGGATAAAGAGTTTCCTCAAAGTAAATGTTTCTCCAATATTTTTTTGTTTGTTTGTTTAGTTTTACGTCCTATTAACAGCCAGGGTAATGTAAGGAGTGCCAGGAGGTAAAAGAGTTTCCTCAAAGAGTTGGATAAAGAGTTTCCTCAAAGTAAATGTTTCTCGATATTTGTTTGTTTATTTGTTTAGTTTTACGTCCTATTAACAGCCAGGGTAATGTAAGGACGTGCCAGGAGGTTTGCTGGTGGAGGAAAGCTGGAGTAAATGTTTCTCCAATATCATAGTCAAAGATGGCATTCAAGGTATTACATTATTCAACTCAGAGTATTCTCAAACTGAATACTTCTCCCTTACATCAGTCATAGAAGGCAATCGGTATAAAGTATAAAGGCTTTTTAAGGATGGCATCCACTTGTGTTTTTAGAATCAGTAGACAAATGTTGTCTCCTTGTGATTTTGAAAACTATAGTACATATACTAGAGTATATATATAGTGCTACCTCAATGAAGGATGCTATACAGAAGACAGTCAAACTGTACCCAGTAAGGTCACATTTAAAAGACAACATGGACAAACCTGTTGTCCATCTCCCTATTTGCTTAGTGGTAATTAATTAGGACCTATATCTTTAATTGTTATGTCTTTTCTTAGAGTTCCATATGAGCTCAACTAAAGGTCAATATTGAGTCAGCATCAATAGAATGGTTGATAGGAAGAAGAAAACTGTTTACAAAATGAAGAAAGACAAGCTTCTGAACATACTTCCTTTCTATGATCATTCCTTTGGGATACAATTTAATCTCAATCTTCCGATCAATTTCATAGCGCCAAATGCTTAAGGGGTCTCAACATTCTAAAACTTCTAAGCCTTTCAGGTCTGGGTTGTTTGTTTGACAACTAAAGATCAACTGCCAAGCAGTATAACTGTAGGTCAATGGTTTTTCCTTAAGTACTCCAGATTTTAAATATTGTCATCGATTTCTTCCCATATATCCTTCATGAGATTGATTTGAGCTATGCTCAAACCTGTCTATAAAGAACACCGAAGGGACAAAGAAACATTTACCTTTATAGCCAAGGAGTCTTTAAGCAAAGTGGGAAAATTGTTTTGAAATTGGTAATTTGGAAAGAGTGGTCTTATTAATCAGGTGGTCTTTACATAGAGGAAGTTGCTCAAGACAGGTTTGACTGTATTTAATGGTATAACCAGCACACCTTGTCTTCTATATCTGATTCACAGCATTACAGAATATAAGGAAAGGCCTTAAATTAAATTTTCCCTAACTCTTATAATACTTTCCTAATGCTGAGTTTTCTCAACTGATTCATTGAAGAATTCCCTACAGTAAGGAACATTGGCAAAACTTGGCCAGAAGGTAATCAATCAATCCATTACCATGACATATATTACCTAAACAAAGACCCAATTCTTCAGGTGTCACTCAATGTTTAAAATAATCAAAACCCAGTGAAGTCATTATAACACTATATTAACACTAAAAAAATAAATCTTTTTACCTGGTACTGGTCTTCATGAGTAAAAGTCGTAAATCCCGTTAAATGTTACAGTTTCGATTTTAGTCCATCAACACACGAAATAAATGGTATTTTAGGCAATGTTTGTGTCGACTTAACTGTGTATCATTAGTTCTCTAACAATATCTATTAGCTGATCGCTAAAATTTAAACCACCTGTGCCGAAATCTTGTATATCTGGTTTGGGAAACAAACTAATCAGGAGACGAAACGAAAAAGGTGAACAGGGCCTATTGTGGTCAAAATACGGATGTTTAAGTACGAAAGGGCGCCTATTAGACGGGTCAGTACCTACAAAGTCTGCTGTAGATACAAGGCCCCAACCCACGGCAACCTGTCATAATTGTCTTTAATTTCAACCCTTTACAATGTAATTATGACCCCAGTTAATTGTGTAAAAGGCTACTCTATGAGTCAGGGGGTGTCAGTTTCCCAAATATCTACGGTATAACTTAACATCTGGGCACGTACATAATGTAATTTAAAAATAGTTTAATATGATAAAACATATCATGTGGACTAAATCGTTGAATTATAACACATCTAGGTTTTTTATTTCGGAATTCTGTGCCGTCTTTATTGATAGTAATGTCTATAGTCGATGTAATGATATCCCTTCGAGACACGATGAATAATCAGCCCTGCTTCCTGAATGCGTGTTTACAGTTTAATATTGCGTGTTCTACAGATTTTTTTACATTATCAGGTTATAGTTTTAATACCTTACTGAATAATATTTAAAAGAATTTCCTTTTTGAATTTGTTAATATCTATAAATTCTCATTTGCATCTGCGATATTAGATAGCATTGTTTAAAGTATAAGACTATATAAAGTTTAATCAATATTACATACCGATATTAAACAATAGACTTTTTTTCTTTTTTTCTTTTTTGCCGGGGAGGAGGGGGGGGGAGGGGGGGTGGGGGGGGGGGGAGAATTTAAGTCCTTACATATTTATATTAATAAGGTCAAGGGTCCATTAGGATAGTCAGATCATGCACAACCCACATTTACTGATATCAAAATAATAAAGTGTCCAAACCAAATAAATAAACCCTGACCGATTTTAAACCCTCTGATACATATACATTTGATATATAACTATAATATGGCCAAACCGCCAAACTTAAATGGGCCAATACAATAATATGGCTAGCATACTGTATTTTGACTTCTCATTTGTTAACAACTTTTTTCTGCTACAATGATAACATGAAAAGTGGGGATCTTAATGGAAAAGGCTACAGTGACAATTAGATTGAACTGATAGCTCTGTCGGATATTTGTGACAAGGTTATCGGGGAAAACATCCTGTCAGAATTCACAATAAATATCAAAATAATAGCTTCTTATACATGTGTGACTGGAAAATGTTGTCAATTTAATGTGATATTGTAGCACTTCAAACATGTATAAACTTACCCCTACATTATGATAAATTGCTTTACTTTTTACCTGACGCCTAGAAATAGATTCTACTGATGTATGATTAATGAAATTGATTTTTTCGTATTGAAATGAATTCTGTGGATCATTTCGCACAGATAAGTAGATTTTAATTCATCATACACATTAAAGTGAACATGACATTTTACCAAATCATTTCTGACCCTTCTCTCACCTTTTCTTTTAAAATCAATTAAAATTCTAGATTTACTCACAAATTTGAAAGGCATTGTACAGTACGTTTTAGAATTCAATAATGTTAATTGATATTAAATTCATTATCTTTGTAGCAGTTTGTGAAGACATATGACACTTTCTTAAGCGATAAATGAACAGTAATATGAACTGTGATTCCATTTTGAAGACTTGTCACAGAAAAATTGTACAATATAACATCTGATAACAAGAGGTTTATGAGGCCTGTATCTTTTATTTGCATCCTTGAACCTGACATGCTTTATCAAGAGGTATGGAGACCGAGGCTCTCTACTGATTTTACATGTTGCCTTTTACCTTAAAAATGATCAAGGTCATTAATTCAAACAAACATAAAAGTCTTTGGACCACTCCAGCATTGCTTATCTATGGACAAAATGTTTTTGTCTCTGGGCCTTTTGGTTTTTGAGAAGAAGGTTTTACAAGGGAACACCATCACAACACACTACACAATCTTTGTATGACTCTGGATGTTAAGGATGTGAAACCTTAAGACAAACCAATCATGGCTACACTGAATGTTATGTCAGAATAAAGACTTACAATTATATGTAAAATGTAAAGTTTTGACCCAATAGCTCTTTGAGACAATAAGTATATAAGCATTGTTTGGTCCCTGTCTGATGTAGACACAAGATCTAAGCCTACAGATCTGATATTGATCTGCACCTTATGCCCTCAGCTGTTACTAGTGATAAATATAGAGCCTGGCTAGAGGACAAATTAAGTGTTTTAATCCAGCATTAATTCTAATTATACCACCAGACATTGATACATCAATACACATATAGCAGCCATTGATCCCGTCATCACATGTCGTTGATACATCAATACACATATAGCAGCCATCGATCGCATCATCACATGTTGTATACAGAGGACGCAGCTTATCCATCTTTGTATATTACAGAGTTATCTCCTCTTGAGAGTAGATAAGTCAATTATCATGATCATAAACTTGAAAATAACTTGGTAAATTTCTAAAAAAAATGGGGAATTTGACCTTGAAAACTAATTACAGCACAACCACTACATTACCTGAAAGAGGAGATAACTCTTTAAATAATTAGCAGATTAGACATTAAGAAGAAAAATAATTCTACTGAAGCAGACTGTCATCTGTAACTGTCAAATCAATACAAACAATCCCTTTATCAATTAAGTTATTTCTTTAACAGAGAAATATAGAGCAGGCAATTTGAATATATGAGTATTCCATGAATTTTTGGCTTGATTTTTTTTCTTAAAAATTTAGCTCTCTTCAAAATTATTTCAACATTCATTACTCTTGAAAATTCCTTAATTTTGTCACATGAAATTCAATGCATGAGACAATATGAAGCAAAGCCTAACTAAGCTTTTACTATTAGAAATTGTATAAGATTCAGAACAGGAATGCTATTGAACATAAAATAAAACTGGATGGAATGAGTAAAAAACTATTGCAATGAACGAAGAAATACCATTAAACAAAATGGTTTCTTGAAAAATCAACTGATTCTCAATGTACATTTAAATTATTCCAAACCAGAAAAGATGAAGCATTTCATTTTCATAAAATACAGGCAACATTATATAGATACATGTTTACTTATGTTACTGTTAAAATGATTCATAATGCAGGTTCTTAAGTATAAACAGAAAGCCTCTAGCAAGAACACAATAGGTAATGCATTACCTTACTGGTACCTCAGGTGCGTACAGGTGCAAATATGATTAAGTACTATAACAGGGAGGGGTCACAATGGGTAACCTTTGATGACCACTGTGCAAGTTTCTTTTACTAACACACGTATATTATACATAGGCCGTCAGCTTACTCATCGCCGTGGGTCTGTGATGTTTTCCCACGTAAATGACCATGACTCTGCTACTGATTGTTTTGTAGCGAGATTTATTTGGATATTAAAGGTAAATCACTAATTTGTTTTGTTCCATTGACCAAATCAGGTCATTCATCAGCAGAGAAAAACAGTGATTATACATTTACATCAACTCATAAATGGTAGAAAAAAATTGTAGATACAACGCCAACACATAAAAGACACAAGTCAATGCGCTCCAATGATAATTTGTCATTGTTGTTATTGAATAAATGATGCAGAAAGAGATGGTAAATCAATTACAGTGTAATAAAGAAATGAACAAGAACATTATTCTGTCTATCAATTTGCAGAAACTGAAGTGCACCTGGAGTAATTCCTGAGATTGTAGCTGAAATTAACATTATGTAGGATGATCAGAACATACATTTCATTTTCCTGACTATTACTTAGATATCATAGTCTACCTTAAAAATGAAAAACGGTGTTAAATCTGAGAATATATTGACTCTCTCAATTAACCAAATTTTTAACAAAGTAAATAATATTTTCAAGTTTATTTTTCATGATGACTCTAAAGTTGACCTTGAAACAATTAAGAGACTGGGGAATGACAATGAATTGAGCATCTTAAATTTGCATTAACCTAGCTAATATAATAAGAGTTCTTTGTATCCCATCATCATAAAATATTGAAATATTTTATCGCACTAAATAGCTGCAATAAGCCTAACAGTAACAGATGTTAATGAGCACTTAACTAATTAACTGTGGAGTAGACAATCAGGATATTTCTACCTAATCACCGACAAAACGTTTGGTACTAGCCAATCAAATTTCACATTCAAAAACTATCAACCAATCATGTTCATTCAAATGACTACTATGTTAATGGCTACAGGAAAACATTTCTGCCAGGTCAAAGAGAAATTAATCTAAAAGCATTTTACTCTAATGGATAATAGAATTAATCAATTTTCCTTAAAATGAATACCACATTAGCATTCATATGATACATAGAAAGCCAGTTATGCTATACATATTTATGATAGAAGCACAACCGAGTCATTTATTTCTTGAATTTTTCATGGTTATCTCCCTTTTAGAGATTTTACCTTCAGTGTCTTTTTCCCACAGACAGTACATGCATTAAAGGTAATGATGTACTTTAGTACAGAGACAAGTGAAATACAACCACAAAAAGTGTCTGTGTTGTCACCGGTGTTACATGTCCGTACAGGTCCACTTCCTCCACTGCATGTCAAATGACGGAACATTATCTTGTCTTTACAACACGATACGTACATGTCTGTCAAAGGATGTACAGTTAGAACAATTAATGTAGGTAATTTTTTATTTATTTCTGTTTCCTAAATGATAGAGAGTCAGTGTAAAATTTCCTGTGAAATTTGTAGGAAAAATGATATAAAGGTGAAATGTCTCTATAACAACTAGAAAAGGTCAAAAAGGCCTGCATTACTTGCCAGTTTTTTTGTCCTCTTGAAAGATAATAGATTATTTTCATGAAGATTTTTACAATAAATGGCTATTTATACAAACTCAATAGCAATAAATGGCTATTTATACAAACTCAATAGCAGGTCTCTGGATCTTTGGTACAATGTATTTAAAGAAGAAGTTGTTCTAAAGATTTTCTTTTAAGCATATTTGTCAGATGACATTTACTGTAGCTCAAGGTCATTTGCTTGAACAAAGTTTAGTTGTATCTCATTCCAAGATACAACTGGCCCAGTTTAGTGTTTCTGTTATAGAGAAGTTGTTATAGGGAAGAAATCATTTTGTTTCCACATGTTTAAAGAGATAAACAATTGTGAGTTTGAAAAACATCAGCAGAAGAAAAATCTAGACACCATGACACAAAATCAAGAGAAATCTTATGTTTCCACAGTACCATAGCTGGTTCTGCACATCCATGTGATGTATGTGTTTATTTATAGATCATATTACCTGTATCTACCAGCACACCTCCCATTTACCTGGTCAAACTCGACAATTTAATTACTGCACCTGATTTACACACCATCAAACTTCGCTACCTCATTAAACTCGACTTATTATGATGTTATGGTGATGTTTTTATTCCGTAGATCTTGATGCTCCCAGCATTCTCAGCTTGCGGTGAATACTAATGTAAAGTTCTTCGAATATGATAAGAATTAAACATCCTAAACCACACTTTCCTACTTATGAAGTTTTCATGTTTCACTCTAACACACATGTTGAAAGATATTGTGAGCTATATAAAAATATTTCAAAGAAAATGACAAAAACTGAAATTACCGTCAAGTTGACAATTGCCAAATTTTTTTTAGATTCTATGAGACATAATAGACGAAACCCTAACCATGAGGAAACAGACGCTGACAGTATTGTCCAAGTTACACAGCTGGTCGCAGGGATTGTTGAATTTCAAATTAGGACATTAATATCAAATGGATTCTGCCATCAAAACCATTCAGGTTAAGTATATATCCACATGCTATATACCAGATCCCAGCAGGGTCTGACTATTATCAAAGTAACCCGATCCTTGGAAACTAAACTCGGATTTAAAACTTGGTGTAGATTCTTAAGAAAATTGAAGAAACATGATGCAAATTACAATCAATTTCTAATTTGACATATGATATTTATCATGTCTTTTTTCCTAGTCTGAGTCCTATTTTAAGTATTTTACATATCTGAACAGATCTGGAGGTAATTTGAAAGAAATACATCTTGGAAAGAAAAAAATATCTCTTAACACGAACCACCAGCATCTTCATCTTCTGCAAAATCAATTTAATTTTGGAAAGTCTGGATTTATTTTGTTCATTTAAGAACATGCCAGGCTTATAGGCAGTGAAGGAAAGCCTTAGTGCCCAAAAGAAAACCATTGGCATATGGTCAGTAGATGGCAACTGTAGGTTTAAAACTTGCAGCCCTGAAGTACAGTAAGACTGATATTACTGGCTTTTGGAGAGGTAGTATACATATGTTGTATTTTCAATCTGTCAAAGACACAGGGAAGCAACCTTTTTATTTGAAAGAAATTTGGACAAATAATTCCCAGACTTAAACTATCATTTTTGTAGATTTGAGGTATATTTTGAAATATAAACAAATATTTATCAGCTCTAAAGAGCCCCGAGACATCGCTACAAAACAAGCTGTATACCGTACCAGCATAGCGTTTGTTGACCTATGTACTTTTCAGCTGTTATCACAAATTGTCATCCTCAAAATAAGTCATGACTTGAAATACCATACATGTATACAAAAAATATCTGAAGTGAGATAGATAAAGTAGTATTTTTTTTATCAAAAGTCATTCTTGATTGATTTTAAGGTGAATCTGTTAATCATTAATGTAAGAAAATATAGAAAAACCTTTAGCTAGCCTGGAGCTGAAAAATAGCTTTTAAAATATGTAATTAATATCAATATGAAGATTACTAAAGGGTTAAATTTTTTATTTTTAAAACCTGTTTCCCGTCGGTGTCCATGTACTATTAAATTCATTTTCTTCAAAGGATTAAAAACTTGTCCAAACAAATTTCTTCACATGAAATTTTTCTTACATGTCTAGTTTAACATCCTAAAAGCTGGAGTACCCAGAGAAAAACCACAAACCAACAGTCAGTACCTTACAACTGCTGCACATGGGTTTCGAACTTGTGACCCAGAAGTGGAAGGATCTAGTGGTTATATGATGGAACAATTTATCCTCCCTGTCAGTACCAGAATCCTCCATTGTTTTTTACAGCTTCAAACTAAACAAAATCTGGTATTTGGACAATAATCTAATATTCTAAAATGTTATTGATAGGTTTGTCACTTCATAAACCAGGGTAATGTTTTTTCTCCAAATAGAGAAAACCATCGCCTGCAATGTGAAGAACCAAATATGATTTTACTTTGGTAATTTTATGATTGCATTTTGTAAGGGGTGGGTAAATCATAAGACTTGTCAGACTTATGAGTCAGAATAAAGTCAGAGAAACCAGAAAATCATCACTGTCAGTGTTTTCTAACTTCCCGATGTGGGTTTCAGACACATATATAACCTTGAGGTTGAGGGCTAGCTACAAGTAATGTGTCGGGAGATCTTCAACAAGAGGGACAATGAAAGGTAGAAGCTTGATACATTATCTGCAAAAGACAAACAAACAAAATTCTACCTTTTAGTTGAGTTTCCAATTTATGCAAATGAACAGCTAGACTGTATGAAAAGTAATTTTTTTAAATACAATCATTAGGCTATATGTAAATTGACCTCGTATGACCTTGTTATTTAACACAGATGGCCTACAACAGAAGTTTTATAGTGACAGGCATCGAGGTGACATATCAGACAAGCTGCTACACTGAATAATTATAGACGCAATGATTGAAAATACATTGAAAGAAATAGTACCATCAGTTCCAATGATACTTCATATCCAGTGTACTATGTCATATAATTCTTTTTTTTTATCTCCGTATTGTTATTTTCAAAATCCATAAACAATCATATCATCTTTCTCTCATTTTATTATATTGGTTTATGATAACTTTTTTTGAAATATTCTGGGCAGGGATTTTAAATGTAATGTCCTGGCCCCAGGATCATGAAACACTCTTAGACTTAAGTTTTTGTTTAATCAATAAAAAGTGATGTAACTTTTTATAACATCATCTGTGATTGGCTAAGTCTTTAATCTTAAGACTGCTTTAGACTTAAGAACCTTTCATGGTCTTGGGGCCTGGACTTGTACACTGGATGTAAACTAGTTGAATAGACATTACCAATTTAGCAAATTAAATGTTTAAGATTTTAAGCAATTATTAATAATTCCATGCTTATCATGAGATCAAATGAAGTCTGCAGCACCTGATAAATTAATTCCATTACATATATGAGGATGAAAATTATGTTTAGAATAACCAGTAAGTAAAGAACAGATATACAATCACTCTTAAGTGCTTAACAAGAGGCCCAGAGGGCCTGTATCACTCACCTGGTTATTATAATGCCAATTAATGTTCTGAATAAAGGATCATTGGTTTTTTTTTCTGAAGGAATTTAAAGATTAACATCAAATTTCCCTATTGGGACAAACTCTGTTGCCCTTCCCCAAGGATCATTGTTTCTGGCCAAATTTGGTTACATTACATGCAGAACTCTATGACTAGCAGCGATTTAAAGGATTTACCTCTATTTCCCCTACTGTGCCCCGCCCCTCCTGCCCCTGGGGGGTCAGAGCCAAAATTAATACTAGCTCTGTTCCCATTCCCACAAGGATGTTTCAGGCCAAATTTGGTTACAATCCATGCAGAACTTTAGTACTAGTAGCGATTTAAAGGAAATGTTGATGGACAGACGGATGGACGGACGACGCGCCATGACATAAGCTTACCGGCCCTTTGGGCCAGGTGAGCTAAAAATGCAATTTCTGGGATTTTTTTAATTAAAACTTGTCTTTCAAAGTGAAATTTCTGGGAATTTGTACAATTTTTTTGTAATTACAAACGGCAATAAAACAAGAAAATAGGCAACAAATATCATAATCCAAAGGTTTCTTATGTTGAAAATTCAGATATAGGCCATATAGGCTTATTCAACATCAGAAACCTTCCAATTATTAATATCAGTATCCCTCTCTTTTGCATTGTTCTCTGATTGGCCGATACTACAATCACATGGTTAGTCACAGGACCAGTCATGGTTGCGGACAGAAAGAATAAGATTACAAATTGATGATTGACCAGGGAGAACTATCTGTATTGAGTTATTAACCTTATATTGACCACTGAGATATACAATCCATGTTCAATAGATTTATCTTTGACATCTGTCCCCACCCAGCAGGAACAGGCGACAGATGCACCCAAAACAATACCAAATCTTCTCCTCAATATATTCATTGAAATGTAAAATTAATTTATAGATAATTGAACAACCATATGGATCTCAGATCTGTCAACTACTTGAAATGTTTTGTAGAGTTAAGAAAACTGTTAGATACCAATATCATGTTAAACTCTCAAAAACATTGGCTTTAATTAGTATTACAAACTTCTGAGTATATGAAATAACAATCAAAACAATCCAATGCAAATACAAATGACCTATGACCTCATGGTAGCATGAAAAAGATACTGCCCCAATCAGATTTTTCAATGTTATAAGAAAATGATAATCACTTACCTTCAAAGTGTTGGTAAGTGATAGGGACCTCCCCTGCCCTGACAACCATCTTGTCGAATCATCAACATGGATGAATGGACTAGCAGGGTCTGTATGCTCTGGTCTGCAATTTTCAGAAAACATCATCAATTGATAAATCTTTAGTTTTATGTATTTTCTTCCTGTAATTATTGCAATTTTTTACAGTATATAATTATTTTACCTCAGTATAAGCTGTAGAGGCCTTTTTCTGATTTTAAATTTCAGGTTTTGTACATGAAGAAGCACTCCTGATTTCCTGGTAAAAAAAGCTGTGGCATATAATCTGGAATATACGTTATAATGATTTCTTAATCATGGCATTAAACAATGACACACCATGTTTGGAAAAGCAATCTTATTTTCAGTAATGGTGGGTTAAAGATATCATTTTGGTTACTCATGTACAATTCAATATGCAGATCTTTTACTGACTTTTGGACATCAAAAATCATTTAAACAGTCTTATATTTGTCATGTATATCTTAATCGGTTCATAATCCGGTTAGTAGTGTGTCCTTGTTATTATGTCAAGTGCTTGAGAGCCTCGGTTTGAGGAATAAATGATGCTGGACATCAGCCATATTGGTTGTTTTAATATGCTAGATTAGGCATACATAACAAAATTAATGATTTTTTTTCTGGGGATCAGATAATTTTAGCATTAAATTTAATACCACTCACTGTTTGTTAATTGTCAACTTTCCTCTGAACAAATTATACAGTTCATCAATAAATCTTATTCGTGTCCAGAAAAGAAGATTGAAATCTTTTTTCTTTACTATTTAAAAGATTTTATCATTTTAACTATTCATTAGAATTTTTTTCAGTATGAAAAGACAACACATATTCATCTTAATGAATTATTGATTTACTTTCCCTTTCATTTTTTCTTTTTCATCCTTGATAAATAATCCAGAAAGATTTCACAGCTGGTAGATATAGGGGAAAATCACAAAATTTCACTACAGAAAATCTAAAGATAATCAGTAAAATAACACTAAATATTGCATACATTAGATAGCATGATCAATTTTAATACTACGATTAATTGTCGATTATTTGAATTACCATTTTGGCTGAACAGGTGATAAGCACAAACCTACACACCTGTACAGGTATGTTCAGGGACTTCCAAATTGTAAGTATGGATTTGTTTTATAAGGTAATTATTTACTGAGCATGATCAAAAGGAGATGACTTGTGTTCAAAGGTATATCAGTCACAGGACCAGTCATGGTTGCGGACAGAAAGAATAAGATTACAAATTGATGATTGACCAGGGAGAACTATCTGTATTGAGTTATTAACCTTATATTGACCACTGAGATATACAATCCATGTTCAATAGATTTATCTTTGACATCTGTCCCCACCCAGCAGGAACAGGCGACAGATGCACCCAAAACAATACCAAATCTTCTCCTCAATATATTCATTGAAATGTAAAATTAATTTATAGATAATTGAACAACCATATGGATCTCAGATCTGTCAACTACTGAAATGTTTTGTAGAGTTAAGAAAACTGTTAAATACCAATATCATGTTAAACTCTCAAAAACATTGGCTTTAATTAGTATTACAAACTTCTGAGTATATGAAATAACAATCAAAACAATCCAATTCAAATACAAATGACCTATGACCTCATGGTAGCATGAAAAAGATACTGCCCCAATCAGATTTTTCAATGTTATAAGAAAATGATAATCACTTACCTTCAAAGTGTTGGTAAGTGATAGGGACCTCCCCTGCCCTGACAACCATCTTGTCGAATCATCAACATGGATGAATGGACTAGCAGGGTCTGTATGCTCTGGTCTGCAATTTTCAGAAAACATCATCAATTGATAAATCTTTAGTTTTATGTATTTTCTTCCTGTAATTATTGCAATTTTTTACAGTATATAATTATTTTACCTCAGTATAAGCTGTAGAGGCCTTTTTCTGATTTTAAATTTCAGGTTTTGTACATGAAGAAGCACTCCTGATTTCCTGGTAAAAAAGCTGTGGCATATAATCTGGAATATACGTTATTATGATTTCTTAATCATGGCATTAAACAATAACACACCATGTCTGGAAAAGCAATCTTATTTTCAGTAATGGTGGGTTAAAGATATCATTTTGGTTACTCATGTACAATTCAATATGCAAATCTTTTACTGACTTTTGGACATCAAAAATCATTCAAACAGTCTTATATTTGTCATGTATATCTTAATCGGTTCATAATCCGGTTAGTAGTGTGTCCTTGTTATTATGTCACATGCTCAAGAGCCTCGGTTTGAGGAATAAATGATGCTGGACCTCAGCCATGTTGGTTGTTTTAATATGCTAGAATAGGCATACATAACAATATTGATGATTTTTTTTCTGGGGATCAGATAATTTTAGCATTAAATTTAATACCACTCACTGTTTGTTAATTGTCAACTTTCCTCTGAACAAATTATACAGTTCATCAATAAATCTTATTCGTGTCCAGAAAAGAAGATTGAAATCTTTTTTCTTTACTATTTAAAAGATTTTATCATTTTAACTATTCATTGAAATTTCTTCAGTATGAAAAGACAACACATATTCATCTTATTGAATTATTGATTTACTTTCCCTTTCATTTTTTCTTTTTCATCCTTGATAAATAATCCAGAAAGATTTCACAGCTGGTAGATATAGGGGAAAATCACAAAATTTCACTACAGAAAATCTAAAGATAATCAGTAAAATAACACTAAATATTGCATACATTAGATAGCATGATCAATTTTAATACTACGATTAATTGTCGATTATTTGAATTACCATTTTGGCTGAACAGGTGATAAGCACAAACCTACACACCTGTACAGGTATGTTCAGGGACTTCCAAATTGTAAGTATGGATTTGTTTTATAAGGTAATTATTTACTGAGCATGATCAAAAGGAGATGACTTGTGTTCAAAGGTATATCAGGGACATGAAGGTGTAACGGACCCGCGTACCAGGTAACAAAGGCTTTATTTTACCTGTAACTACTATCTATTTGTGTGGCAGAAAGCCGCTCAATGTCCGCTCTGTTCAAAGTAACTTACTTAGGATATGGAAGTTTAATCGTGCACACGTTAAACTTCCTGATCCCGACGACCATGCTTTTCTTAGTCATCATCGCCAGCCACCCAGATCTTCCGTCCCCGCAATCCTTCCTCTAGATTTAAAATACAAAAAAAATATTCAATTAGCCGTGTCTTTCAACACAATGGTTTCATTAATTGTGTGCAATTTGAAAAACTAGACTTAGGTTCATATTCAATTTACAGCCATCTTGTAGTGTTAAGTTACAGTCGGTACCTACTGCATTGTTAATTCCATAATGTTTAATTGATTTATACTATTTCCTATTATTCAGTTTTAATAGCGATCTTTCGTAGCTTCAGACAAGTTGTAATTCTATATCAAATTTACAACACAATGACGGACTACAAGAGCAATATTGTCCACATCACACTTGCTAATTGAAATTGACAAATTTTAGATGACATTTTATATTTTGTCATCATCTATCAAGGTCAAACTGCTAAAAGTACATGACAGGAAACTGACGATTCCCAACCCTAAATATTGAGTTTTAAGTTGTTATTCTCATCCTAAATATCGAGCACAAAGTCATTATTGTATTACCATCTGACAAGAAGGATTTGTCATCTAGTCACCTGACCAATTTTCTCTCTTTAATAATGTTACTGAAATCTCAGAAATTACCTGAAAATGTCATAAGACTTTATTGAAGAATTTCATATATATGTTTCTAAAGTAAACCAATGTAAAACAACAATACTTCAGAAGATAAAATTGCATAGATGAATGCATAGCTGAATCAATATAGGATTTGGCTAGTATTTTCTCTCCTGTTAAGATTTCTAATTGACAGCAATAAACAGTAATTTTCAATGTTCATTATAATTAAATGTTCATTAAATGGCACACTGGAAAACTATATGAATCATCCTTGAGTTATTCAAATGTTATCAATGAAATTCCAGTGCCCTTAAGTACACAAAGTCAATACAGAGTAAATACGCTGATCAGTGATGTTCGAGTCATCAATCACGATGTAATAATTACATAATATTTGTACAGAACCTTAGCTCATTACAAATTAGCTTAATGTAATTAATTTCCGACTTTGGTTTTCAGATTAGAACAGTCTGACATGTGTATGCTATCAGCTTATCTGAGGAGGAATTCCCCTAGATATTTTTAGCAAACAAGGGAAATCTCTGTGACTATACATAGAGCAGAAGTGCTTTGTTTACACTTGTCTCCTCTCTATGGTTGTACAACACCTGGAATGTGATTTTACATAAGATGTACACAAACCATCAGGACCATCACACCTTCCTGTAGACTCAGACAGCCTTCTTGTTAACACTACAACATAGACCACACATCTGACCTAATGGCATTGATTATCTCCCTTTATCATCTTTTTAATTAACTTTGTATTTGTACTTTTTCATTTACATGTTTAACGTGACCAGACAATCTACATGCTCATCACACAAGAATTTAAATCAGCAGTCTTTTTCTGTATTTTTTTTTTAAGACTGAAATTTGAGGCTAGTCCTTCAGACTTTAATTTTACTTCATTATAGAAGAAACATTATTAAATCAGTATAAATATTGTATGAATTTTTATTTTCTAAAAAAAAGATAAATTATTAATTAAGTCGTGATAATACTTTTTCATGTTTTACTCAAATGACTATAGTTATCATCATAAGAAATGTATCGGACAAGGTAAAGTACATTTTATGAGGAATGTACAAGTCATCTCAAAAAGGATATTTCTTTTTAATTTTCCAAACTTCATAATAGAGATTTGGGTTCCAAATCAAGATAAATTTAATGTATCAAATACACAAACATCAATATGTTTCATAAAAGATCAAAACAATTTGTTGAAGCTATAATTTAATAACGTAGATGTCAATAAGACCAAGGGTGATTTTAGAGTTTAATAAACAGATTGGCTATTGATAACATCTTCATTAAAATGTAAAGCTATTTAGCAAGTCAAGTACCCCCAATAACAATCTTTTATGTCAACTTCTAATTAAAGTAAATTATTGGACCTTTTACCTGAGCCCAAACAACGCACAAATATTCATTCCATTGAACCCTTAAAATAGCGTTAGTCACTTCTCCCAAATTTTGCTTCGGGTTAAAGGGTCTGTATGAAAAGGAATGATAGGGGTACATATGTTTAACTCTAAGCCCCTTCTGACCACATCTCCTTGAAAGGGCCTAATTTAAATCCTTTGCCCTCCCTTCTAATCTCGGACAATTCAGGTCTAAGGCGTCCAGGTGTGGTGCAGCTAATCAAGATTGAAGCTGAAGAATCATGGATGTCAATATTCAAAATTGGACAAGAACTTTTAACAAGAGAACTTTTCAGACCATTCCACCCATGATAAAGTCATTATAAAGACTGAGAGACCACCAACAGGTGTGCGTTTGAATAATTAGTTGTCGTAGCTAATTAACACGTCCAGAAAATGTCACTTCCTCTCCGGTATCCAACATGGCTCATATTAAACTGGCTACACATCCAGATGCATGACTTTCTGGTCTAGACATAGATCAGATTCGTAATGAAAGATTGACGATTCTTTTTGGAATCAAAAGCATGTCCTCCTTTCCACACAATCAATTAGAATCGGGCAGATATTAAAATAACCAAGGAAGAGATGATTCTATGGTTTATTACAATGCAAAATTAACAAGGAAGGTTAAGCTTAGCTATAAATATGAAATGAGTTACACAATAAAATCTGGATTGAATGTTCATGGAGGCAGTGGTCATTATTCTGCCCATTCTAAATCTTCTACTCATAGAAATTTTAAAGGACTCAATGAATTTCTGAGAATGGGTCACTTTAATTCTGTGGTGCCCACTGTTTTTTTGCGATGTATATGTAGATGTGTGGAAACAGCCCACGGAAATTGGTTGTAGATTAATTATTGCAGTTAGGAAATAATTAAATATGAAGGTCGAAATTTCTTCAATTCTTTTATTGCCCATTGACAGTGCATTATTTGAGATTTTCCTCATCTTTGATATGTTTCTTTACAAATAGATTCTATTCTTCTAAGGCAAGGGAAAGGGAAGGCAACAAATCTTCACAATACATAAATCTAAATCTTTGATTATACACATACTAATGTACTTACTCCTGTTGAATATGACTCGGAAAAATAAATCGACATTAATACATAAGTTATATAAATAATTAATCATATTTATCTCTACCCTTGAAAAATGACAATACATAACTCAATGCAATGTCTTAAATTCTAAAAAATAAAGATCTTAATCCTGAAAGTAGATACCTCAAGTTTAAATCTTTATCAGCTAAAAAAGTGAATATGAAACTCTCTATATATATATATACACCAGTATGTGAATATATTTTTACAAGACAAATAAAAAACACATTATAAACTAATTTATCTTGTTGAGAAAACAACAGAAAATTAGAATTGTAAATCAGTTTATATATACTCCTGAAACATAAGGTCAAAATATACAAAGAATACCTCCAAGTGAGAAAAGGAAATAAATAAATCATTTATCTTTATCGTATTACAAATATCAACAGAGCCATAATTCTGATAGAATAAACTATAATCATCATGACCTGTCAACCATAGAAACGAATCCAAGATTTTAGGGGTCGTAAATGATTCACATGCGACAGAATCCCCCGCACACACAAATGATTATTTTATATATTCAAAACACATTAGAATATAAACCGCTGACAATCCCATAAAGCTGCATTAATAATGCGGAGTGGTTTTGATAACAAGACCGCGTCAACAATGGTCAGAAAAGGGTCATTGGGCTTCTACTGTCCGGCCTTTCAGCATGTTCGCTCACCCGCATCTGCAGGTACATACGCTACATGGACATCTAATTTAGAGCACAAGCTGTGAACGACAACTAACAATTGCTGTACAATCGTTTTATTTTATCTCAATGGAAAATATAATTTCTTTTTTTGAAATCAAATTTTCCTCACATATTTCTGTAAGGAAGAAGGAGTGAAAATGATTGATTTTGATACTATATATTGACACAGGTTAAGAGAATGTGAACTGTTCCAGATTTTTGGAAATATTTTATTGCATTTATGAGTGCATGATGAAGTATGGGAATGAGATCTTTTCATCAAAATAACAATATCAGTATTTTATAATATTGAGAAAAGCAATATTGATGGTGATAGATATTTAGTACAAATTTAAATTCACTGACATTTTTGAGTGTGTTAGTATAGTCTGATTTTTCAAAACTATTAGTACATATACCAATACCAGATAATCAAAAAGAATTCATACACTTTTTCAACATCAATAACTAAATTACGTATAATATATCATGTAATGAGAAAATGACCTTAAATCAAAGTTGCTCCACCGCTGACAAATGGTATTTTTTCACTATCAAAAACAGGAGTAGACGATTTAGTATTTTTCTTCAGTTACAAAAGTTACTTTTACACTTTACACCATTAAATTTGAGCTTACCACCATTGAAAAAGTTTGAGCTTCTAATTTTACTTCAAGTTAAAAACATGAAAAATAATTAATTGCATCCCGAAAAAATTCTGTGTCACTATATCCTATATGAAATGAAGTACTGATTGTGCATGCAGCAAAGGCGAAATAAATGATTTTATATTATTTTTTTTAATTAGACATATATTTACTCGATTAAACACCAATTATTGTTCAAATGATGAATATCATTTATGCTCTGTTGGCGATGGAACATCTTTAATGTTAAATACGTTATAAAATGTTATTTTTACCATAATGGTTTTTACTGGTTTTATTTCATATAAAAAAAAATGATAAAAATGAATTGTTTTATGATACTGTACCTATGTTGGAAGATCTAACATCTTCTATCATTTAAGTCTTAACTCAATATTCAGCCCGACATGATGAAAAAACCACTTCATTCAGTCTGCTTCTGAAACTAATAAAAGACACAAATTAAAACTATGAAATATCATTTCATATGATTCTCCATGTTAAGTTGAAATTACTTTAAAAATTACAGGCATTTGTTAAAATAACATTAGTTTTGTCAAGGATTTATAAGAGAGAAGGATTCGTGACTGTCTCTTTACATAAACCGGGAATAAAAACCGTTTTTCTCAACAAATACTTGTCTTATCGAGTCAAACGAAACACCAATGTAAAGTTTATTAAATTTCACAACGTTTATAACTTGTTTTAAGGACGGAGTATTTAGAGGATATGTCTTAAATTTTCGTTAAAAAAATACGACAGCTCATGAAATGACGGCCCGCTTCAGAAAGTAAGACGGTAACCCTCGCACCCGCAAGCTACATCAAAGGTTGCGCCGGCGGATATCAGAGGAAAATCAGTCGTCGCTCAACATCACGGTCAGTGCACAAACACAAAAGCTCCTGCCTTGTACTTCCCCAAAACCCCGTGTGACTTATTCTTCTCATATACGTCCTTGGTATTGTTTTTGCGTTTTAATGTTGTTCTGATTTCCCGACTTATATGATGGTGTTCCAAGGGAGGTAATCCTTGCAAAATAAATGTTTGTGTGTGATAATCTGTGATTGAAATCACCAAGGATCTCATATACGTCCTTGAAATCACATATCATTAGCCTTTAATATATTTCTTAATAGTTCTACAAGCATGAATGCATACACACGTACGCTTTGACCAGAGAGATAGCCTACCTTTCCAGAGACATCTTCTGATCTTGCTAACTCTAAAACGTGTTCATGAATTTACCACGTGCTGTTTTGATAAAAAAAAAACATAGGATGCTCTTCAAAGTAGGTTTGATGAAACAAGTGATGTGCAGTACTCATTTATAATACTGTACTAGAAAAACATACATACTAGGGACATGTAAATATATGTTCTGACTGTACGCACAGAGTCAAGTCGACTGTACGTACGCACAGAGTCAAGTCACCTTGTTTACCTTTCTGTCGTAAGGATCTTGGTGAAATATTTCCCGCCACATAAGACATCACTTAGCCAATCAAATAGCTTCTTTTATCTATTTCCAATTAAATTATCGTTTGCTTGTTTCTCAAAATCAGTGAATTGCAACATAAAGACACATACAAAACGCACTAATTCCGTTCCCACTCACTAATAAGGTTATCGTAAGTTTGTAGATCCATTTATATTCAATATCTACGTAATTGTCGAGATGATAATGTGTTGACTACTAAGATATATATTTTTTGATATCTAATCCATTGCCGGTATTAAACAAGAGGCCCAGAGGGCTTGTATCGCTCACCTGGTTTGTAATGTCAAGTAATGTTCTGAATACAGGTTCATTGTTCTTTCCCGAAGGCAAATTGAATATTTACCTCTTCTTAACCCATTGGGCACCACCCCTCCTGCCTCCGGGGGTCAGAGCCAAAATTTATACAAACTCCGTTCCCCATCTCCAAAGAAAGTTTTTGGCCAAATTTTGTTTCAATTCATGCAGAAGTCTATGACTAGTACTGATTTAAAGGATTTACCTCTATTTCCCCTATTGGGCCACGCCCCTCCTGCCCCCGGGTGGGATCAGAGCCAAAATTTATACAAGCTCTCAGCCTCTGTTCCCTTTCCCCCAAGATGTTCCTGCATGGTAAAGTTTGGTTACATTCGATGCAGAAATCTATGACTAGTAGTGATTTAAAATATTAACTTCTATATCCCCTATTGGGCCACGTCCCTCATGCCCCACGGGGGTCAGAGCCAATATTTATCCAAAGTCTGTTCCCCTTCACCTGAGGATGTTTTAGGCCAAATTTGGTTTCAATCCATGCAGAACTCTAGGACTAGTAGCGATTTATAGGATTTAACTCTATTTCTCCTATTGCCCCCAGCCCCTCCTGCTCCTGGGGGTCGGAGCCAAAATTTATACAAACTCTGTTCCTCTTCCCCCAAGGATGTTTCTGGCCAAATTTGGTTTCAATCCATGCAGAACACTAGGACTATTAGTGATTTATATGATTAAGCTCTATTTCCCCTATTAGGCCACGCCCCTCCTGCCCCTGGGGGATCAGAGCCAAAATTTATACAAACTCTGTTCCTCTATCCCGAAGACTGGTTTCTGGCCAAATTTGGTTTCAATCTATGCAGAATTCTAGGACAGGTAGCGATTGATAGGATTTACCTCTTTTCCCCCTATTGGGCCCCGCCCCTCCTGCGCCCGGGAGGTCAGAGCCAAAATTTATAAAAACTCTTTTCCCCTTCCCCCAAAAATGTTTCTGGCCAAATTTGGTCTGACAAAAAAGCAGCTAGTTGTAAAAATTTCTAGGCTTTGTAGCACGATGAAATTGAAAACCCAATTCAAAAACAATGTTCCCGGAGATGACTGGTGGCGAGGATTCAAAAGCAGGCATCCAGAGATCGTCCTGAGAAAACCAGAAAAGCTAAGTACAACAAGGTCACGGATAATGAATGGAGTAGTGGTTTCAGCCTATTTCACAAAATTGGGTGAAATCATTACAGAGCATAACTTAACATCAGACTGCGTCTGGAACTGTGACGAAACAGGGAAACAATTCGAGCATAATCCTGTTTCAGTGGTTGCAAGAAATGGAGCTCGAACCGTTTCTGGACGGACAGGGAACTCTCGGGAAAATGTCACCATCATGGCAACGGTCAATGCGTCTGGAAACAAGCTACCACCCTTATGCATAGTAAAAGGCAAAACACTGTCAGAGCTGTCGAATCCTTTGCAACTTTGGATGCACCAACAGGGACCGTGTGGGCATACCAACAGAAAGCGTGGATGTGCGACATCCTAGGAACCATGTGGTTCAAGGAAGTTTTTCTGAAACATTGTGGACCAAAAAGGCCACAGTTGCTTATCCTTGATTCCCATGGCTCACATGAAGTCTTGGAGCTCCTTGAGGAGGCTATGAAGGAAAACATAATAATATTAGCAATGCCGCCGCACACCAGCCACTATCTCCAGCCCCTTGACAAGAGTGTGTTTGGGCCGTTTTCGAAGGCTTATAACAGATCATGCTCCGAATTCATGGCTGAACACCCAGACTATACAATAAACAAAACAACATGGCCACGGATTTTCAAAGCTTCGTGGGATGCAGCACTAACAAGGGAAAATATCCAGAGTGGGTTTCGGACCACAGGCATTTGGCCGTTCAATCCGTCAGCCATTCCCGAGTATGCTTATGCTCCAGCGGAAGCATTTGAAACCACACATGATGTACCGAACGACATACAAACAGTCAATGAGCTGCCAACTGTTCTTGACACATCACTGGATATCCTTGCTGATGCAGCATCAGCAGCCATTGCTGATGACGTTTCGGAGGTACCGTCTTTGGAAACGGCCATTGCACTTCCGGACAGATCCATGGATACATCCCTAGACATCCTAGCTGAGGCTGCTTCGTCAGCGATATCCCCGAGCAACTTGCATCATGTTGTGACCAATACAGATCTGGAGATACCAGATGCTGATGTTCCGACCTTGCTTCAAGCTCTGGGTAATGGTAATTTCACTCTTACAGACAACACCTGGAATTGGAACACCGATTTAGATGCTATTTTCGATCTTCCAAAGTCTGCGAAAAAAAAGAACAATTCTACGTCTGCCATTACAAGTCATAGACTTTTAACCAGTAGTGAAATCATTGAAGGAAAAAGGCTTAAACTGGAGGCAAAACAGCAGAAAGAAAGGGAAAAGGCAGAAAGGAAAGCTAAGCAAGAAGAAAAAAAAAGAAAATAAAAACGAATCGCGTGTAGAGGTTGAATAAAGTAAAAACTGCTAAACCGCTTGTGTTAGAGACCAATACAAATATATGTCTGTAACGGTTTTTTCTTTTTCTTTTTACGGCATATCATGTAATATTAACAGTTATGGTCAATTAAGGACTGAAGAGGTGGGGGAGGGAGCCGGAGAACACAGAAAGTTCCTGTCAAATCGAAACTCAGAAGTTAAAGAATGGTGGCAATAACATCTTATAAATAATTGCAGTTGAATATTATGTTCTATTTTGTTCTAGTATTGTTTCGGCATAGCCACGATTGCTGGATCTTTTGTGCATGCGCAACTTCCACTCAGTAAAGTCAATCAAGGATTTATAAGTGAGAAGGATTTGACACTACCTCTTTACATTACTAAACAGCACACGAGACGACAAAAAACCGGGAATAAAACCCATTTATTCTCAACAAATACATGTCTAATCGAGTCAAATAAAACACAAACGTAAAGCTTAATAAATGTCACGGTGTCTACTTGTTTTAATGACGGGAGATTTAGAAGAAATATCTGAAATTTTCATCTCATGAAATGATGACCCGCATCTGAAATTTTCAAAAACTTTAGACAGCTTAAAAAACTCTCTCTCATCTTCTAAAAT
Source organism: Argopecten irradians (assembly GCF_041381155.1). Classification (NCBI taxonomy): domain Eukaryota; kingdom Metazoa; phylum Mollusca; class Bivalvia; order Pectinida; family Pectinidae; genus Argopecten; species Argopecten irradians. The sequence goes on along the minus strand of NC_091140.1, from coordinate 18,764,497 downwards.
GTAAACGTCAACTATGTTTTTAACCCTATTTATTTCTATGTGGCTATTTTCTTTTTTTCTGCAAGTAGTGTATGCTAATTGTGGATAATTATTTATTTTTATTTAATACATTGTTTTTCTTCAATTATTCTCATTAAGATTTTAAATTTTCACGGCACTAAATTTGCGCACTCACCCAAGGTATCAAAATAGTCGGAACATCGACTGGGGATACCCAAATTGCAGAAGTAAAACGGTAACACTCGCATACTTGTTTTGACACACTGGCAACACTTTACACATCATTTGTCGATCTCTGAGTAAACTCTGACAATACGAGAAAAGGTTCGAAACACGCAATATGTTAACATTTGGTCATTGTTTTAATTTACAATTATTATATATATATATTTTTTTTTTTTGTCTGCAGAACAGAGAAAATGTCTTAGTTCAACAAGTCGGTCGAAGTTCCCCACACCACGGTCGAAATTACACCAATCACAGTAACGGACGAACTTTTGCATGTCAGTTCGATATTTTCGGGCTTTTCCCTTGATACACGTATGGAGAATCATGCGGGATACATTCCTTAACATTAGACAGGAAGAAGTGTACCGAACGTGTACACTGCAGAGTCAGCACGCCATTGTTTGTTAGTGAAAGGCAGTATCGGTCGAAGCCTTACCCTAGTAGTGATTTACAGGATTAAGCGACGCAGTGGTAGAAGCACAGCTGTGTTTGGCTAGGCGATTGGGTGCCGTAGATCGTGAGTTCGAGACCCGGATAGTGCACGAGTCAATAAATTGTCATGCTTTGTTAAATTGTGTTTCTTTGATATTTTGTATCAATACCAATAGAACTAAACAGATGTACATAAACTACATGCCGTGTAATATACAGTAACTTAAATCTCAACTGATGTTGTCTGTATTGTCAATAATAGGCAGGGGGTGGGGGTGGTTATGTATATATTTAGGGTTTTCCTATGAATATACACAGTGTGGGTAATTATTTATCATATAAACGACGCAAAATATAAAAAGAAAGCATCTCTAGCAGTATCATAAATTTATAGTTTATTAAAACGACGAAATAAAAAAAAACCAACATTGATACAATATATACACTTAAATATTTTGTGGATTGGGATACTAGATAGTAATGGAAATAAACATTTCAAGTGTCAATGACAAAATATATTATAATGGTATTTAATATCCAGATCATACATATATATATTTGAAATCTGAGTCATCAAATTTTACTGTAATGAATTTGTTCTTCAAACACAAACTAGAACTGTCCTCCAGGAGGAGGTCAACTAATTAATCCAGTACAGTTTAGCAAAAAATAGTCTATTGACTTGAAAACAAAACATGAAATGAAAACTAGAGGAATCTATTTTTGAAATATAAGGGGGATCTTGACACAAACATAAAGTTCTGCATTTTTTTATAATTATCTTCAAAAAGTGTTCGAATTTGGATAGGTCATGTTAAACTTATGTAGTGAGTTGCAGAGATACAATCATTTAGAATAATGAGACCTTTCATATACATACAACATGTACATCATGTAAGCACAGATAGATTCAGTGTCAGTAAAAATTGAAAGCACTACAATATTTAAATGTAGGTTGTCTGATCATACAAATAAGTCCACTGAATCTTATACATCCTTTATACTGAATATGCATTTACATGTAATCCAAATTATGTTGTTTTTTTTCTGATGGGAAGTGACACTTGAGCAGAAATATAAACAAATTTTCTCCATTCACTTGTTCCTCCAAAAGTCGCTGATACTGATAACTGTGCTGTAAAGGCCCACTACATATACCTTTTCAAAAATTAAAGGTTTCTTGAAAAAACTTATATAGATGTACGTATTGTTGGGAAATTTGTTCTAAATTCGCTGACGTTATATGTCATCTGACTGAAAAATATATGTATGTTCATATGAATAAATAAATAAATTAAGGATTGTGGCGAAAAAATTGCTTCAATCTACATATGCAATGTAAAGTACTGTGACATTAATATAACCGACGTCATATATCACCTTTTTTTTTTTTAAAAATTAGGTTTTGTTCAGAAACATGTATCATAATTACATGTACATCAAAGTACTTCTGAAAAATCAATTTCATTATTAATTTTTAAAATATAGATTGTGCGTATCATTAAGACAGTTTCTCAAATTTCGAGAAAAATTAATTATTAAAAATTAAAATGTGCATCGGCCGGGAATCGAACCCGGGCCTCCCGCGTGGCAGGCGAGAATTCTACCACTGAACCACCGATGCTTCATATCCGATGGCGAGATATTTTTGACCCCAAGTCCACAGCGTAGTACAGGGACGTGGTAATAAGGAGCTGTCTGCATGATTTACTGTATCTTTTAGAAGTCAATTTTAATATTTTTATACATGTACATACATTATATAATGGGTATATTTGGCAGGTATTCAATGTTTATAGTATGACGCCTGTGTATATTAACATTTGGCTAATACATGGTTACCGTGACGTTTAAGGAATACATTTTGATTTTGTTGAGGTTATGAGGGTATAATGATAATGGAGCATAACTCGATAACCTTTCTAGTATTATCATTATCAGTGTATAATGATAGTACAACACGTTACGGGAATAGTCGCTGGCGTAGCAACGTGGGGTCATGACCCCACTTTTGGTGGGAACATATATATGCATGACTCAATTCCGTTCAACTGTTCAATCGAATTAGTTGACGATGACGGGAGAGAAAAAAATATTGGTATTTAAAAAAAATATGCAACTGTCGCCTGAATAGATAACATTCGTTTACGTGAAAAACTTTAAATATAAGGAATATATTTTTATTTTGTTGAGGTTATGCGGGTATGATGATAATGGAACCCGTGTAAATTTTATGTAACCCGTCGCTTAATATTCCTCAATATTTCGTAACACCCCCCTCGCGCGTCCCGCACCCACAGGAGAGCGACGAAGGCGCGAGATTTTGGTTTTTGTGGGGTCCTAGGGTTCGCCCCTCCCCCGAGAAAAAAATATTTCGATTTTGTATTTTGATGATTTTTAAGCGTTCTTAACATGATATTTTTTTTATTTAAAGTTACCTGCATTTAGAAATGATAATTGTGAGTGTAGGCATACCGGGTACCATTATACAACCCAGCTCGATCTGAACATATCGGATTCACGCCATCGGCACTCAAAATAATAATGAATTGATTGTCTTGATGAGACATATAAACAAAGTAATCTATTAAGAAGTTTTTTTGAAATAGTATAGTCCCTTGATTGACATTTTTAGTTTTGTCCGTCATCGTCCGTCGTCCGCCGTCCGTCCGCCGTCCGCAGTGCGCCGTCCGCCGTTCGCCTTGCGTTAACTTTTCACATTTTGAACTTCTTCTCAAGTTCAACCCCGTGCGATTTGACTGAAACTTGCATGAAATGATCCTGACATGGTCCCGACAAAGTGTTGTTATTTTTCGGGTCGATCCGAAATCCAAGATGGCCGACACAGCCCCATCTTGAAAATACATTCTGAACTTCTTCTCAAGTTCTACTGGTGCGAATTGGCTGAAACTTGCATGAAATGATCCTACCATGGTCCCGACAAAGTGTTGTTATTTTTCGATTTGATCCGAAATCTAAGATGGCCGCCACAGCCGGCATCTTGAAAACACATTTTGAACTTCATCTCAAGTTTACCGGTGCGATTTGGCTGAAACCTGCATGAAAGGAACCTAACATGGTCCCGACAAAGTGTTGTTATTTTTTGTGTATATCTGAAATCCAAGATGGCCGCCATTGCCGCCATCTTGAAAACACATTTTGAGCTTCTTCTCAAGTTCTACCGGCGCGATTTGGCTGAAACTTGCATGAAATGATCCTGACATGGTCCCGACAAAGTGTTCTTACATCTCTGGTTGATCCCAAATCGAAGATGGCTACCTTGACACTGTATCTAATTAATTTCCTATATGATTATTGCCAAGGTAGTCAGATGACCGTTAAGGCCCTTGGGCCTCTTGTTTCTTTCAAATGTACATTTTTAGAACATTTCACTCGTCGAAAATGGGGGGGGGGGGGGGAGGGCAAAAAAGACAAGTTTGTTCCCCCCGTCCTGCCCCCCTCCCCCCTGCTTTTTATGCCCCTGCCATTCGTACGTCAATGATGGAGCATCTTTAAGGAATATTGATGAAACTGGTCCCTGTAAATGCTTTCATTTGGGGAATTTAAAGCTACTTATGACGCTAATGACCGACACATGGTTTTCATTGTGACGCAATTCAAACTATGACGTCATAGTTGACGAAGCTATATAGCAACGGAATGGGAGGTTAGGCAGAGCGATGAATCCGGCAATGTACGGACGCCCTCAGGGCTTCCTAAAGCGATGGCCCGGAAATTCATCCATCGCACTTTGTGGCGATTCCAACGAGGACTTCCAATCGGAAGAGTTTGGGTCTCCGTGGGAAATCAATAGCAGAGATCCTTCCTATTGGAACTACGAAAAAGACTGCTTCAGAGTCGACCGGAACCAGTTTGAAACAAATGAATTTTCGTCCTCTTCGCCCGATAATTTCTTCACTGCAGACTCGTGGCGTCAACGTGAAGAACAGAAGAAGCAGCCACTATCACCGGGAATACCTTATGAAGATCCTTTAAGTAAACTAAAAGTCAAAGGACGTAGTGTCGGTGCAGACGAGGATAAATACGATGATTTACTCGATGCTGACAAAAGAACCAGAAGTTCACAAGGTGGGAAATTATGTGGAACGCAGAATTACTACAAACTCGACCCAGCTGAATGTGATGCGGACTACGCATCGCTCTGCATCAGTGGGCAGAAGGCTGGTACCAAGTCAACCATGAATGAGGACACTGGAATGGGTATAGCAACATCAATTGTGGTCGGAGGAGAACGAGAGTTTCTGTTTTCTTTTGGTAAATGCGGAAGAGTTGCAGTAATGACCCCTATTACAGAAGTCTCTTCGCAGTGTGGAACTCCATACAGAATTTTATTAAGCCCTTCACTCTCCGAAGAGAGTTTGTCCCCAGTCAGCAGTATATCCTGCGAATCTGCATACAACCGCCACCTAGCGAGGCGCGATTTCCATTCTTGTGACCAATACATCAAGCATTATTCCACTCCACGAGGACGCGTGTCGTACAAACTCGAGGTCCATTCTTCGTCGCAGTTGGAGAAGGACAGTGTTTATGACTACGAAGGTAGATTGAAGAAAAGCGTATCGGCGGTAACATCCAAAGACCCATTGGTCGACCAATTGGAACGTCTGTCCATTCTGCCAGAAAGAACGAGAGCTGCATATAACTTACCTAAAACTCCCGTGACGGAATTTGGAATCCCCGGTCTGTCAGTGTCCACGGCAACACTAACCAATAGATACAGTATCAAAAAAATTGAGGACAGGCCTTTGAATATGTTCGCTTATAAGTCCCTCCCACCACTGTATCCAACATATCACCTAGATAAAAGCGCGCGTGCGGCGATGAATCGATCCAAAAGTGTTTATGGGCTAAAATACAACACGGGGAAATCCAGGGAGAACTCCAATGTAGATGTGAGCAAAGATACGAAGGACAACCAAACCGAGAATGGTCAGTCTAGATGTACTCCGAGAAGGAAATCTGAATCCGATCTCAAGTCACTTAGAGCAAGACTACCACCATTGCGGAAATCCTCCAAAAGAAAGACATCCAAAACTACTATGAAGAAGACAACTAAATCTAAATGGTCAAAGAAGCGAAGTAGGGATATGAAGAGTGCCAATGATTATCCGTCACCTTGGCAGAATTCTCCACGTGACATCAGTGTCTGTAGTGAAATAGAGACAGTGATTGGGGAGAAATTGGAACACAGTTTTGACCCCATGGAACCGGAACCGGAACCAGATGGTAATTTACAAAGCTCTAGTTTGATCCTGATGCGCTCGCGTGCAAATTCCACCAAATCAAAGACAAACTGCCCATATATGTCACAGAGTGTGTCGAAAGGTAGCATTGCGAAAAAGGCAAAGCGGAAACGCGGAATCAAGAACAAAAAGAAAAATGAACGTAATGCAAAAAATGATTGAAAATATGAAAACAGTTTTACATAATTGTACATGTATCAATTGTTGAAGGATATTGTGAAAACTGATTTTTTATAGCAGTCCGTGTTTAAGATGCCCGTATATTAAAAAACACGAAAACATATTTTGTGCAATTTCATGTAAATGTAATTTGGAAGAAATAATATTATGAAAATTAAATGTATGTAAAATAAAAAATGTCTTCAAAATATCTGATACCATTCTCGACGCCTTTTTGTTGCCAATGCTCTTAGTGAAGTAGTCCGCTAAACCTACCCACTATACTATTATAGTTTTTCGTTTTGTTTTTAAGTTTATCGGACTATTAGTGAAACCAACATCTTCAATCCAATTAAAATTAGACTTGTAATATCGTTTCACCATGATGCTATTCGATATGACCCTATATTTGTATAATTAAATTATAATATCTTAGAACTAACTGTACTCACTATATTACTAGTATTTTCTAAGAAGACATCGGTAATATTTATAAATATAAATACGTAACTCGTTTTTTTTCTCTCATATTGTACTAGATTTCGCTTATCACTCAGTGCCCATCCTCGATACTCCAGGAAGTACAATACTGACGTTTTCTGTCCCTTGACTATCTCATAGTAAACTGGGAGGCAACAGAAGACACGGGTAATTTGATCCTTTGATTTGTAACATTAAAAGAGCCGTACAGCGATAAAATGTGGTTATTTGTGTTGTTTTTAGTTTGGCGTCGCTCTCTCTGTGTAATCTGCAAAGGAAGTCTACATGTGATTGGTCAGGTGTTTTTTTTTTCTGAAATATCTACAGGTTTAATATGAAATGATCCAGGGGTGGATATAATGTCAGTGATAGTAACCGGCTTTGGAGTATGCTAAGTACCTGACACAATATTTATGCTACCTTGGCCCCGTTTTTGTAAATCCCAAGGCCCACTTTCAAATTTTTTTCAAAAGATTACTTTGAGATAATTCATGGGTGTAGCGATCGAATATGACCGGAACCCCTGGAGTATCGAGAATGTGTACAAATGTACATAGTAAAAGCGAAAATGGATAAAGCCTTTTTTATGGTAATATTTTTGTTATTTGGGAAACCACATGCTATTAAAGTCCTCGTGAAGAAAGGGAAATATTATGAATTCTATGAATTTGATAACTAGGCTACATCCCCCCCTATTAATCTGATGGGTGATATAACAGGCCCTCTAGGCCTCATAGTCACTACTCTCAAGTTATCGCCCTTTGAGTAGCTCTTCTTTTGAGGAGCATTTTCCACTTCCTGCTGTCATTTTCAGGTTTTAAAGCGAACAAAAATATGGGAATGCTATGATAAAATAACCAAGTGAAAGTAAGTTTTTAGATCAAAATGGAAGGTAAGGAAGGACACGAGTTATATCCGGAACCAAAAAAGCCACAAGCAGGCGCAGCAAGCAGTGAATCTATTTCAACTTCAGAGCGTTCTGCATCCTTCCCCCACGAAACCTCAAGCACCAGTTCCAAAGACTCGGAATCCCCGTCGAAATCACTCTGTTCGTCATCTTCTACCTCATCGGAACATGTTCCTGCTGAAATAATTCCTTTAAAGGTTCGTTAAAATAACGCTAAAACTAGCACTGCCTTTTCTGTATGCTTAGGACATTTTCCAAAGTTTCCTGTAAATAGGCCTATCTCACTATATCTTACTCAGTTCTGTTTTTATCCTACTTTTGGAAACGCCCACCAACAGAGAGCGATGTACTGAAATCGAGTATATCAACATACCAAGAATTGTTCTTTGTCAAATACATGAACGATTTTCTTGAAATCAATAAATACGTTTACCGTTTTGTGAATTGTTATTTGAATATAGTCCAGTATGTAATTAATACAGTAACTATATATATCATCTTTTAACATTTTTTTCATGATAAATGAATTAAAAACAATTAATTACTGCAATAATATACAACTCAACTTTCATTGCTGTATCATCATTATGATGAATCATACATAAATGGATATTGGAAGTTTCTTTATTTCTGAAGTCGAGTCACTCACATGATCAGTGTTCCCGGTAATTTTTTCAAATGTTTTTTTTTGTACTCCCATAGGTCTCAAATTGGGGTACAATGCCATATTTAAGGGGTACATTGTATTTGCATATTTTCCCCGCGTATGTTCTTTGGTAGAAAATAAAGACAAAGTGTAACATGTATTTCGCCAAAGGAAAAAAAAACATTAAAAAACATTTTTAGACATCTCTTTATTTGATTTATTTTTAAAAACATGTTGCTTTTTAAATTTTTCTGCAAGTTATTCAAACAGAATTAAAATATAAACAGACGTACTGTACGTACATGTCTGCTGTGTTGCGGCAATTTTTCACTTAAATTTATGCTTGCACGTTTGTTGGCATTTTATCTTATTTGTTTTATATCGTTTACCTACTAGACAATAAAACTGAACCGTATAAAATATCAAATTCTCAGCTAGACATTATTTTTTTTACATATACATATGAAGGCCTTTCTGATGAGAATTTATACCGGAAGTCTTCAAATTATGAATTTGACGTCTTGTGGGTGGTACGGTAGATATAAAGAATGGTAGTTATGTTTGTTTAGGATAAGGACATTATGTAAATGCTTGTATACGCATAAATTAATCAGAAACCTACAAAAAAAGTGTAAAAATAGTGCCCGAGTGATTTTCGGAGGCGCTGCTCCACTACGACACATAGGGACCAATTCGTACTCGGCCGAAAGGTAATAGTAGGCCGGGTACGTATATTTGTTCTACTATAAGTAGAGAAATTTAGAGAAAATTAATTAAAAGATAAAGTTATGTTTAAGTTTATTACTGTACCACATTTTATTTGTAAATAATATTCTATATTTTATGTTCTACAGGTTTTGAGAGATTCTACCAAACTTGGACAATCTGATGATCCACCTCTTCTCCAGGGAGAAAAAGTCCAGGGAATTGGTAAGACATCTGTGGAATAGCATATATATTTGACCCAATAAACTCCCTTGGTCCTTTAAGTGCCCTTCACCTTTTCATGACTTCAAGCTTATAATAATTTTTTTTATGAAATGTTAGTCTTACTTGGTCCCATTAAGTGACCCTTCTTTTTTCTCAACTTTTAAGCATCCTTTGTGCTTATTTAGTCAAATTAAGTACCTTGTATAGTATATTACATTGTATATTGCTGACCCAGTAATCTTTTGTATGATGCATATGCTATATATGATAATATCTGTTTGTTAATACAGGGAAGGATGTGACCTATTTGTGTCCATACAGTGGGGCTATCAAGGGTACCCTGACTGTCACAAACTACAAACTGTATTTCAAAAGTTCTGAGAGGGTAGGTAACCTATAAAATGGAGTGGATACATACAGTCATGCTTGATAAACTGTTACTAATGATACCAAATCAGCATTGTTTGAATGACACTTGTATGCATTGTATTTGATTACATTACATACCATATTCACTGTAATTAGCGACCAGGGCACTTAAATAATTGTAACAAAGGGGGGACCAAGGGTGGGTGAGGGGGGGGGGGGGGGGGCGCTTATTAATGAATCAAACTTTCAGTTGTGGATGAAAAAGTCAGCCATATTTTAAATCTTTCTGTACTCATGATCATGGTACATTAATCTTATACAGTAAACGTGTATATGCATTTTATTGTTTAAGACACATTATCATGTTGTGATTCACATGTGACTCGCAAGTTCATGTAATATGGTATAAAATGTTGATGTTAGAGGCATCATATGTTGTATAGCCTAGTTAAAGCCATGGATATGGGACATTTATACAACTTCAACTCTTCTGCAGAAGAGGGGAGGGGAGCTTATAGGGTGAAAGGTGTTAATTATGGTGGATACAGTAAAACAAATTGACTTGACGTATATACATACAGATACGTTTCCATGATCACAGAGAATTAAAATACAGTAAAACCCCTATAACTCGAACTGCAGGGGACCAGGTCAATAGTTGGAGGAATACGAGGTATTCGACTCATCTGAGGTTGGTCAAGATCGACAGTTAAAATGTCCGGTTTCAAACTATGACAAACAATGCACGGCAATGACATTTTAATTACCCTATCTTTCAGCATTTTGGATTTCTTTATTTAAGTGTTGTATTGATAGCAATATCAAGTTGAAAAAATGTATAACATAAATTTAGCGTTTGGAAAAGCTAATGAGAAAGCCCTAAATCAAATGTCATTCACATCAGAGTAAGCGATCGTCATCTAGGTACATTTTCTATTATTTAATTATCACAAATTATTTAAATCATTTACAAAATACATACTCACAATAAAGTTATTAACCAGCATATTTACGGACATAAGAAATTATATCTATAGATGTCTAATTAGTAAAGTTACAAAATACAATTTACATGAAAAGATACGGAACGCACTGATAAAATGTACTTTGCATATATCGTTTGATATCGTTTACATCTTTCGGCAAATAACATTGTGTTAGCCTGTCGAATGAAACCAACGAAGAAATAAAAAAAATTTTTATAATTAGGCGGACGTCAGCAATATCTTCCGCCTCTTTTGTCATTTCACAATGCGTACTTTCTGTTAACACGGATCAACAACAACTTCCGTATTTACAACGAAGATTATTACGAGAGAAACATCAATAACTTAATGCCTTTTCTGAAATATTTAAATAAAGTTAGCATCAAACAACGACTTGCGATCGTGTAGGTAGGTAATAATGACACCGTTAATCCCTTAATTACCTAAAGGCTTGACACGCCAACTGTATAAACACAAGATCGTGAGCAATTATCCATGTCGGTCGGTGCAGTCAGGTGTGACACAGGTAAAAAAATCTCAAGGGCCGAACACCTGTTCGACGAATACATGGGTAAATAGTATGTATTTGATGCAACGGGGACATATTTCTGTTCGAGGAATAAGGGGTATTCGACGAATAGCTGTTCGAGCTATCCGGGGTTTTGTTACTTAAATTATATAGAGAGACGGTCGGGACCGTACGACCAGTTCGACGAATAGGGTGTATTCAAGGAATCCGGGTTCGAGTTAGAGGGGTTTTACTGTATATATGAAACACCCTTTCAGGAATCTCCATTTATACTTGATGTACCCACTTGGTGTCATCAGTAAGATTGAGAAGATAGGTGGTGCCACCAGTCGAGGGGAGAACTCTTACGGTATAGATCTTTTATGCAAGGTAAGATAACATTTCTTCTTGGATTCATCACCGTTGATTTGATAGTTCCACCCATTTTCATTCACAAAATAAGAAATGTTAAAATTTAAATTTGACAAATACACACATTTTTCTACTATTCTGAATTATGATCTGGCATTTCGGTATATGGTGTTAGAATTATTCCCTTGTTCTCAATGTTTTACCAGTGGTATCTATCTACAGGTACAGTAGACATTACTGTGAGAACTGTGAGACTCATTTGCTAGTTATAATCATTTGAATTTGGTTTTCAGTGTAACATGTCTAAACAGGATATCACTGGGACCATCTCATGTGGTTGGTATCGCAATATTTCTGGATCTGGAATATAATAAGTTTTATTATTAGGAATAAAGAAGGAAAATGACACACTATAACGCTGGATTAGACAGGGATTTTCTTTAACAAATTATACTGTACATTCTTACATAATTCATTACTGACTTTTGTATTTAATTGACAGGACATCAGAAACCTGAGGTTTGCTCACAGGCAGGAGAACCATTCAAGAAGACAAGTATTTGAAAAAATTCAACAGTATGCCTTTCCTATCACAAATAAACAGGTAATATGATATTTTACTCTCACAGGTATTAGTAAATATTTCACAGTCATTATCTCATCTGTGTTTTTAGCTCACCTGACCCGAAGGGCCGGTGAGCTTATGTCATGACGCGGCGTGTGTCGTCCGTCCATCCGTCCGTCAACATTTCCTTTAAATCGCTACTAGTCATAGAGTTCTGCATGGATTGTAACCAAATTTGGTCACAAACATCCTTTGGGGAAGGGGAACAGAACTTGTTTAAATTTTGGCTCTGACCCCCTCGGGCAGGAGGGGCGGGGCCCAATAGGGGAAATAGAGGTAAATCCTATAAATCGCTACTTGTCCTAGAGTTCTGCATGGATTGTAACCAAATTTGGCCACAAATATCCTTGGAAGAAGGGGAACAGAAATTATGTAAATTTTGACTCTGAGCCCCCGGGGGCAGGAGGGGCGGGGCCAAATAGGGGAGATAGAGATGAATCCTATAAATAGCAACTAGTCATAGAGTTCTGCATGGATTGGAACCAAATTTGGCCACAAACATTCTTGAGGGAAGGGGAATAGAACTTGTATAAATATTGACTCTGAGCCCCAGGGGGCAGGAGGGGCGGGGCCATATAGGGGAAATAGAGATGAATCCTATAAATAGCAACTAGTCATAGAGTTCTGCATGGATTGTAACCTAATTTGGCCGCAAACATCCTTGGGGGAAGGGGAATAGAACTTGTATAAATTTTGGCTCTGAGCCCCTGGGGGCAGGAGGGGCGAGCCCAATAGGGAAAATAAAGGTATTTCCTATAAATCGCTACTTGTTCTAGAGTTCTGCATGGATTGTAACCAAATTTGGCGAAAAACATCCTTGGGGGAAGGGGAACAGAACTTGTATAAATTTTGGCTCTGACCCCCTGGGGGCAGGAGGGGTGGGGCCCAATAGGGGAATTTGAGGTAAATCCTATAAATAGCTACTTGTCCTAGAGTTCTGCATGGATTGTAACCAAACTTGGCCACAAACATCCTTGGGGGAAGGGGAACAGAACTTGTATAAATTTTGGCTCTGACCCCAGGTGGCAGGAGGGGTGGGGCCCAATAGGAGAATTGGAGGTAAATATTCAAATTCATTCAAAAAAGGAACCATGAACATGTATCCAGAACATAACGTGGCATTACAAATCAGGTGAGCGATACAGGCCCTCTGGGCCTCTTGTTTTTATGTGTAACCACTATGGGTAATATTTATTCTTCCTTTTATGTAATATTCAGTTTCCCTTTTTCCTCCCCAACAGCCCATATTTGCGTTTGATTTGGCAGAAGACTATGGAGAAGACGGATGGAAAGTATTTGACCCCATAGCTGAATTTAAACGACAGGTATGAACTAAAGCATGGCTACTGAACAAAGTATATAAACAGGAAAAAGTCTAGATTTGTGCATATAACTGGATATGTCATAATTATACAAAGTCAGACAAAAATTTGCTGAACAAGAATATGGATTTCATGTAGGTACCAGGTATTTGTAGTTTAAATCAGCTGATATCAATCAGATGATATGAAATCTGAATTTGATTCGAAAAGCACTCAGTATAATTTCTCTATTTTGTTATAACACACTATACTTGTTGCTTGTTGAGTTAAAATATTTGGTACATGTGTATACATTTAATATTCTTTTGTTTATGTAACAGGGTTTGCCAAATGAAAGCTGGAGAGTTACCCGCATCAACGAAAATTATGAGTGTTGTGAGACCTATCCTTCTTTGGTAGGTTCATTAATTTATATATGATAATTACAATAAATTTTGTTCTTTTGTTTTTTTGAATTATTTCTAAACAAATATATAATCAATATCTAGAAAGATCATACTTTCTTGTTATTTCAAATCAGTGTAATTTCTATTTGCTCATATATATTGTGCTTTCAGATTTTGAAAACTGGTAATAATTAATTTACTGTTGAAGACCATCGATAAGCATGCGTTTGATATTGCATTTGTTTTTTCCCCAGTTTGTCGTACCCGATGCTACAACCGACGAGGACATCAAACAAGTGGCCACTTTTAGAACTAAGGGGAGACTACCTGTAAGTCTTAGCTTCAGAAATCTCGTAAATCATTACAAACTTATATTATAAGAAAAACTGTTAAATAAAAAGCGTTTACCAATCTTGTCTTTTATCAGTGAAACTGACTCTGCTGAATATGAATTTTTAAGCTTTAACTCGATACAGCTATTCTATTTCAATTCCTGTTCCAACATCAACTCAATTATTGATAAGTGTTGTTTCTTTTCCATAATTTAAGTTTGGCTTTGCTTTACAGAGATACCTTATATCTTATAACATCGCAAAATTGTATTTTGACAAGAACTGCTAAATATAAGAATTTTACACACAATTTCTACACATGTCTACTATATGACTTTACTATGAATTTTTGAGGTTCAAAATGATACAGTTAAATTTCTGTTCAATTACTGATAAAGTCAGGTGCCGTTGATGTTATGTATCTAAGTTCCCTTTCCTTTTAATCTTATTTAAGTTTGCCTTAGGTTTATAAACCAGTACGGAGCAAGAACATTTTTAAACAGATTGACTTTGTTATAGGTTTTATCCTGGATCCACCCTCAGAGTCAGGCGACCATTTCACGCGCGGGACAGCCCCTGGTGGGCGTAGTCAATAAACGTAACAAAGACGACGAGCGCCATATACAGAACATCATGGAGGCCAACGCCCAGTCACACAAACTCTACATCATGGACGCTCGTCCTAGTGTCAATGCCCAGGCAAATAAGGTACTGGGTGATTATTGGACTGCCTATGTGTATTAGCACTTCATGTAATTAGCATTTTCGTGTTTTTAGTAAACTTTATGACCTAGTTGAGGCTAAGATCAGCATAGTTCATCAGTTATATATGTATCCCTAGTCAATACTAGACGCAATATATTGCTTGGCTGGAGAGAACTTCTCTTTAGCTTGATCAGTTGAGCGTCAGACTAGTAATCCAGAGGTCTCGAGTTTGTTTCCTGGCAGAGGTCGGTATTATTTGTAAATCCTGCACCCTGTTGGAGCCTATGCAGGGACTCGGGAATGATACTTAGCGATACCTGCAAAGGAATCATTGTAACCCCTGGAAACTTGAGGGCGAGTTGATTCCTTGAGGGGGAGTATGTAACCCTTGTCAATACTAGCAGCAATGTATTGCTCGGCTAGAGCGAACTTCTCTTTAGCTCGATCGGTGGAGTGTCAGACTAGTAATCCAGAGGTTCCAAGTTGGCAGAGGTAGGTATTAAATTTATTGTAAATCCTGCACCCTGTTACATTGGAGCCTATGTAGGTACTCAGGAATGAAACTTATTGATATCTGCAAAAGAATTGTTGTGACCCCTGGAAACTCGAGGGCGAGTTGATTCCTAGAGGAGGAGTATGTAAACCAGGTCAATACTAGCCGTAATATATCGCTCCGCTAGAGAGAACTTCTCTTTTAGCTCAATTGGTTTAGCGTCAGTCTAGTAATCCAACGGTCCCAAGTTTGATCCCTGGCAGAGACAGGTATTAATTTTATTGTTAATTCTGGATCCGGTTACATATATTTCTTAGTTAATTGGCAAATATTGGCTATTAAATCATTTTGAAAGTTAAAAAATATAACACCTTTATTTTTCAGTGCTTTACTGTCTGTTTTCCAGGGGGAAAAATGAAGTGTTAGATTTGCTCATGTTGGATATTAACATTGTATAACTATTACATGTAAATGATGTTTAAAATAAGGGTGTCAGTGAAGTGACAAATTTATTTGTTGTCTTTTATAGGCAAAAGGAGGAGGTTACGAAAGAGAGGAGAACTACCAGAATGCTGAAGTTGTCTTCCTAGATATACACAACATCCATGTGATGAAAGACAGGTATAATACATTATCATATCATCAACAGATTCAATAGTACACTTCAAATAAATTTATTCATTATACTATTAACAGCATTTACTAATAAAACTGAACTTATTTCCTGTGTTTGATGACTGCAGTAACAAGTTGAATATTTAAAGGTGCACTACTTTTTCGAAACCAAAAACAAGAGTTTCTTTAAAACAATAATAACACAAAGAAATATACATCGATGGCCTGAGATGAGATTACAACACCTAACAAGTCTTAGATTTCATCCATAACCTATGTTTAACAGTGAAGATTGATATCGCTGTTTTCCTGTCTGGCGTAGTGATTGTCAACTAACATGCGGTAATTAGGACAACGGCAGGAAACATAAGAGGACCCAAGTTAGGAAACTTAATATCTGATTTATATTAATTTAATGGTTTAGGAGGGGATAATAATTGTAATATAATGATAAGCTAATAAATTTTACAATTTTACAAAATTATTAATCTCATTTTACATTCCATTTTAAGAATTTAAAGCTGTTTTGTAAAGGTAAGTGGGCCTTTAAGTCATGATAATTACTAGTACCGTATACTTATATCAATATTAACATTTCTGAATTAATTTTTAAACTCAGCATGCGGTGAACTTTTATTTCAACAGTTTAAGAAAGTTGAGAGATGTGGTGTTCCCAACTATAGATGATGCCCACTGGCTGACTAACATCGAATCAACACACTGGCTTGACCATGTCAAGGTAAAACAAGCTCGTGTGATTGATGTAAAAGGACTTCTGTATTGTAGGAGTGCATGTCAGAGAAGCTTTGATTTTCTCAGGAAGAAATACAAACATTACACATACATTTGTATAGAAAACCTTTTGAAATTTTCAGATAGTATATAAATATCGTATTTGTGATTTTGAACATATTTTTATTGTTGTAAATTATTGAAAACAGGGATTGTGGACATGTTTTCCAAACTTAGTGACTTCCTCTTTGGTATTATCTTATGCAACCTGATTGTTGACTTTTACTATGCAATTATTGTGATTTTGGCTTGATTATTTCCATGGCTTAATTTTTTTCCAGCAAATTTTGTCGGGAGCGTTGAGGATTGCAGACAAGCTTGAGTGTAACAAGACCTCAGTACTGGTACACTGTAGTGATGGCTGGGACCGCACAGCTCAGGTATACAAAAACTCTACTTGTGATGTAGTCATTGCAAACGACTGAGATGGCTGGGTGAATGTGATAGATATCATCACTTCTTGCTGAAAATTTATTAAAATGTATGATTACATCAGAGAATACAAAATGTAGTTGCAAAATGTAATTTTATGCCTAGATGAGACTTATTTAAGTCATCTTTCTATTGCAAAATTGTATATCTTTGACAATAGAAACGTAAATACTTTATGATCACGAGAGGCATTCTGCCATATATTTGTTGTAATGCGGCTAAGGTTAGTTCAGACTGGTCCATTTCTCAGCTTCATGTACATATACCTCTGTTCTCTAAATATGCATACATAAATAGTTGACACTATATTTAGGTGCTCTGTTTATGAAGAATCACATCCCACGATGCATGTTCTCAATCTAACACCCATAAAATCATTAACCAATATATAATTAGAACCTTACCTATTTACAGCTGACTTGTCTATCGATGATCATGCTGGATCCCTACTACAGGACTTTGATAGGATTTGAGGTCCTTCTGGAAAAGGAGTGGCTTAGTTTTGGACACAAATTTGCTCAGGTGGGTATGATGTTGACAAATAAAGGAGAATATGTATTACCTAGTCATCTGTATTAAGTTAATGTTTATGCAAAAGAATGGAAAATTTTCTGCACATATACAGTCTTTTTGATACAATGTAAAATCCCCATTGCAGTTTAAAATGATCTTTTTTGCATACCACTTATTGCACTATTTTAAAATATCTAAATTGTAATGTACCAGGAAAGGCTCAAGCCATGATACTTAAACGTTTGATATATGTTTGTAAAGTTGTGTTTTATTTTGTTGTGACAGAGAGTCGGCCACGGTGACTGAAACATTTGTTATGGTGTTTGTAAAGTTGTGTTTGTTTTGTTGTGACAGAGAGTCGGCCACGGTGAAGACAAACACTCGGATGCGGACCGTTCTCCTGTCTTCCTCCAGTTTATCGACTGTGTGTGGCAGATCATGCACCAGGTAGTTAAGTTAGCTTCAAAACACAGTTAATAATTTTTAAAATTGATATTTTGAATATAACTACTATTAGGTCTCAGTTGTTCAGATGGATATATAGTTTGGTAGACATTCATTATCTTATATGGATAAAGAAGAGTAGCACAACTGTGATCCACTGTCATCCACTGATAGGGTGTAGCAGCAATAAGAAAATAACTGAATTCCGTAAACTATCATTAAGTATTAGGTGATGCCTCCCATGAAATGATTGCATGAAAGGGGGAATAGGGAGCTGCCCATGTCTTTACCATCCAGACTCATTTATATACAAAGAGTCCTAACTTACAAATTAACCAGAAATTCACATGAATTTTGTGTTTTAAAAAAAAAGACTTGAAAATGATGTGAAATGGGCAGAATAGGCAATAGGTCAATATTAGCCGAATGTTTTTTTGAATGATCTTAAACTAATGATTTTGCTTATTACAAGTCATATTGACCTGAAAAAAATACTTTAAGTCATTCCTTCCTTAATGAAGAAATACATTCATCGACTCATGATCTGTCTCCACATGTTGTTATTTCAGTTTCCTAATGCCTTTGAGTTTAACGAGCACTTCTTGATCACTATAATGGACCACCTGTACAGCTGTCTGTTCGGGACGTTCCTGTGTAACTGTGAGCAACAGAGACATAGAGAGGTAGGTAATGCCATAAAGAAAGCTAATTATAGTGTGACATTAAATTTTGGGATCGATTGGACATCAAGTCATGTATTGTTAAAAGTTAGGTATTTTTTTATTGTTTAATCTTAAGTCTAAGTTTTGTAAGACCTTGGAATCTGCAGGACAACAAAAACATAACAAGAACTGAAATTTTATAGTTACATGTACATCAACAGATTTTGATAGTAGATTAATATTGGTATGAGTGTGAGATATAATAGTGATGTACTCTGTGTTCAGAACCTAAAACAGATGCTCATGTCGCGGTGGTCATTTGCTAAATCTAATACACTTTGTGTTTCGAACCTGAATCAGGAGACTGCATTACCTTGGTCCTTTGCTATGTGTATGATATATATGTATTACAATGAGACACTATTTGTTTAGAACCTGAAATTGAAGACGGTGTCACTATGGACGTTCATCAACTGCCAGAAAGAGGAGTTTATCAACCCACTGTACGCGGCCTATCTCCATCAGCATGTCCTCTTCCCTGTGGCCAGTATGAGGAGGATTGAGTTGTGGACTGGGTACTACTGCCGCTGGAACCCGCGTATGAGGCCACAGGTAATGTATCTTAACTTACACTGGAATCTACACTTGTGACTACATACCATCAGTACTTTCTTGAACTGCATGAAGTTAAAGGAATATGAATTTGAAATCACACTATGAGACTAGGTGAGACTAGTATTTTATTATACCAATTTATATCAGTGGAATACCTTTAACTGGAATAATATTTCTAATAAACATATCTTGAATACCTGTATTAGTAATAATATACATTGGTACATTTAGAATTTAGCTCTGAACTAAAGACTAAAACTGATGATTAGCAGAATGCTAATTCTGTAAGACAACGATATTGGAATAATTAAGTTACCAGGTAGTAGTCAAAATATTGATGACTACAAAGGAATTATTCTTTACACTCTTAATTCAGGAGCCCATACATCTGAGGAATAGAGAGTTGATCATACTAAAAGCTCAGCTTCAAAAGAATGTGGAAGAACTACAACAGGAACTGGAGGCCAGAAACTCGGGAGCCGGACTCTCTCCTGGCCGTCACAGTCCACCGAGGATATCAGCTCCCATCAACGTCTAGTTCAGGAAATACATAGAATTTGTAATTCTAAAAAATGTCATGATCAACATTGTGGAAAACACATTCAATAAAATCATACTAATGGGAGGTAATCCTTATACAAGGGAGATAATCCTATAATGAAATAATCATCAGAGTTGGGATGGTCATTCACTGATGAGACTGGTCAATCATTATACAGGGGCCACATTATTTTCTTTACAAAATTTCATTATTGAGGGAGGGTTGAGACAAAGGATGAGTTAAAGATTCAAAAGTGCAAACTCTCTCATAATCCATAATAGATATGAAAAGGATAGTGTTTCAAAATTGTATCATTTATATTGATATAAATGAACAGATTGTGACAATATCATTTTGGATAATGATTTCACATAGAATTGATGAATTTTCATAAAATTATTGTGAAAGAAGTTCTATTGAACAAGATCATAAATTTCTGTTGCAATCATTAGAGGAAACTTCCCCATAAAAAATAATTCCTCAGAAAGAAACTAAACTGGTCATCATACATATTAAATCAGTTATGCTGTTCAGTCTGGTTAATTTGAACATCAGTTGAGCAGTGTACAAATCTGATGTATAGGTGTCAGAAATGTTCACTCGTCATTGGATGGGAAAGTTTGGAAGGAAAACATTAATTGTCTCCGATTAACAGTATTGATTTTCTTACTATGTAATAATTTTATTGATATAAGGCATTGTCCGAGACATATATATGTGCAATACATTTTTAACATTAACTGTAGAATGTGGTTATTTGGGCGAGATGTAGTGTGTGTGCTAGAGGTGTTTCAGAGAAGGTTGAGAGAAAGTAATGGAAATTGGATGTTTCTGAAGAGAGCTAGACAATAAGTTTCTGAATTGTGAGAAAGGAAACATGCTTTTGTATATAGAATGAAGTGAGATTTTACTAAAGGGATCTTTTAATGTGTTCTAAACAGGTAGAAAGAGAGAATGTGCTGTCCAATCTCATTAACTCTGCTGAGGTCATTGTAAAAACTTCTAAAAGTTAATCTGAGTGATCTTAGTTATTTGAATATTTTATGTAGAACTTTGTAGGTTTTGACAGCGTATTAGTATTTTTATTTTTTTGTTTTATGTTAGTTCAAGGTGCTCTTCCCTTAAAGTATGACATGCACTGTGTCACGTTGGGGTGAATATCTTTTAGGTATTGCATATACATACATGTATGTTGAAGACCTTATGCAGATATAATATTTTTGTTACTGACCCAATATACTTTTAAGTTGAAGTTTAGTCATTGATACTTTGATACCAAACTATTAAAGTTTTTGACACAATCTGTTACAAGAAAGTATGCAGTACAGTTGTATCATATGTATTACACCAACAAATGCTATATGTGAACAAGTATCAAATTGAATTTGAATGTCAAATAACTACAGTAAAGAGTCACAGCATTTATATATAGTTAAAGGCCTTGGCTTTTTTTGTCTCTTTTTATATATTATTTGGTGTATCCTCAACAACTGCCAAATTGAATATTTGTTGTTCCTTCAAGATGGTGTAGTTTACCATTATACTAAACAAAAGTCATATGCTGTTTTATATATACACTAATTTATTGACCTTGCTCTCCAGCAATAGGTTTGTGACTTATTTATTAATAAGAGAGCATAGCATTTTAGAATTTGGTAGAATGTGCATTTTATATAGATCAATAGATAGATCTATGTTAATTTGATAACTTATTTCGATGTTTGGTTCGGAAAAAAAAAAATTAATTAATGTAATTAACACTTTCTTTGATATTTAGTTACAATGGTTATGAACAATTTTATGTGCATTTTATAGAACTATTTTGTATTTGTTTGCCATACATATATACATTTTTGTTGTGTAAACAAATATAGACTTTATACTAGAAGTTTGTGTCATCCCCATTATAATACACCATGCATGCTGTCAGTACCATCAGCTGTGTACTACTGTCATGTTCTGTCGTATTGTTTTTGATAAGTATAAGTTAATTTTGTAGATAAATTACTTTATTGTAATTTAGTAATGCATCAAAGGAGGGATATCACTTTGGGCCGTTTTACGGCCCCTCAGTGATAAGTAAAATATTTTGCATGAAGATACATTAGGGTCAGCTGCATATTGTATGCTATTCAGAGTATCCAATTTTTTCTGCGCTCATGGTAATTTCAAATTTTTAATTTAAAGCAACACCTTCACTGAGGTAGGATGCTAGAATTATGCCTGCTGGCCCACTGCATGATTGTGAAAGGTGACTAAATTTGGAATCTTAATTTCGCAGTTATTGAGATGAAAATAATTTTAATTTTTCAGCCATTTCAAAGCTTTGGAGTAATGTTTAGCAGTTGATTTGTATTTTGTCACGATCTACTTTAGATAATTACATCCTAGGGTCACGTGTATAAATTAGGTCACATTCAATGAATGTTATTGCCCGTCAATTAAGTATCTTCTGGATTTTTCATGTTTAATGCAAGTGTTTAAGCTGTTTAAGTTTGTTGTAAGAGAAAATATTAAGCAACACTTATATTGCACGTATGATGTTAGAATTGTGCCTGCTGCCTCATTGTATGATCGGAAAAGGTGACTTAATCTGGGATTTCAATTCTAGTGGCTACCTAGCTATTCTGTCTCAAATATCATAGAGAAGGTTTCTTTCTCAGGAAAACTTTCCTATCACTACAAACCAGTTAAAAATAAGAAGATAATACTCTCTTATGCTGACCACTAGATGTTAAATACATGACATTGTTTGCTAAAGCCACAAGATAAAGGTTCCATATTTAGTTGCCTTTTACGATCATGCAATGGAGCAGCAGGCACAATTCTAACAAAATGCTTGCAATGCAGGTGTTGCTTGAGAAAACTCATAAAACAAATTTAAACAGCTTAAACACTTGACTGAAAAATAGAAAATCTAGAAGATACATAATTGACAGAATATACCTTTCATTGAATATGACCTAATTAAATCCCGTCGCCCAGCTCATATGACCCTAATCTGCCATTATCTTAAC
The DNA here is from genome assembly GCF_041381155.1 of Argopecten irradians. Classification (NCBI taxonomy): domain Eukaryota; kingdom Metazoa; phylum Mollusca; class Bivalvia; order Pectinida; family Pectinidae; genus Argopecten; species Argopecten irradians. The sequence goes on along the minus strand of NC_091140.1, from coordinate 18,741,722 downwards.
CAGATCATTACAGAACCTAAATAAAGCTCTACACATCGCTCTGAAGCTATGGAATGGTTGAAAATGTAAATTATTTTCATCTATGTTACCATGAAATTAAGATTCCAAATTTAGTCGCCTTTCACAATCATGCAGTGGAGCAGCAGGCACAATTCTAACATCTCACCTCAGTGAAGGCGTTGCTTGAAATTAAGCTCATAAAACAGGTCTAAATGATTTAAAATCCTGCTTTAAACATGGGAAAACAGCATATGCTTTGTGGCAGATGTTACCATTCATTGAATATGACCTAATTTATGCATGTGACCTAACCAATTTGACCCTAGCATCTTCAGCAGATCATGTCAAGATCCTTATGCAGTACTAATTTCAAGCTATAAAATCTTTGAAAAATCCTAGTTTTCAGCAAATTTTTTTTAAAAGTTTTTTATGCTAAAATAGAATAAATGCTTAACTAGGTCACTGTGACCTACTTTTTGAATTTTTCATCAGTTATGTGAATTGAACTGAACTTCACAAACCCAATATTTATAGGCAAAACCTGCAAAAAATGTTATCTATATTCCAAGTTTTAATTAATTTGGACTTAAATAATGAAAATTTGAATTTTCACCCTTTGACCTTTGACCTCTGAAATTACCATGAGCGCAGAAGAAATCGGATATTCTGAATAGCATACAATATGCAGCTGACTCTGATTTATTTTCATGCAAAATATTTTACTTTTTTACCGAGTGGCCGAAAAACAGCCCAAAGTGATACCCCTCCTTTATAATTACAAAAAATATAATTATGCAATAAATAAATGATAGAGTTAAAATTTTGTCTTTCTTGTTTTTTTTTCCGAAGGAAAAATTTTAATGGTGTATTAGTATCAGGACTAGTTAATGACATAAGTTTGGTAATATTTATTTTATATCCTATTTTCTCAAGGTCTTGAAAACGGGTGTAAAACTCAAAATCCAGAGGTGGAGGACTAGTAACAGAATATCATTGGTTTTAATTAGTTTAGGATATTTTCGGGTTTAGATGGTGGAGGAAAGCCTCAGTAACCAGAGAAAAACTACCGTCCAGCAGTCTGCACCTGGAAACTCCCCACATGGGATATCGATTCAAACTTATGACTTAAAGGCGGAGAGCTTGTGGCAATATGTTGGGAGATCTCAACCTCTAAGCCACCGTGGCCCCCCATATGAATAGCAGAATGTCAGGACAAAGCTACATCTACTTCTATGCATAATCTTTAAACTTAATTGAGTTGTATAATCCAACTAAATAATAAGTAAAAAAGATTATAGATTAAAAAAATGTTTTAATTTCTTTATATACAATCATTTTTATCAACCTTACAATAAAAACAACTTTTGATAAAGATATAAAGTTGACTGTAAAGAGAATTTAGTAATACTTCATTTGGGTGAATGCATGGAAGTCCTGATCAACAAATCGTAAAAATATCATATAAGGCAGCAGGATTCAACAAAAGCAGTATCAGATACAGTATATTAAAAGTAGGATTATACATTATATTCATTTAGATTACATAATTAGCAACATTATATAGCATTTATAAAAGCAGCACTTGAATAAGAAAATGGAGGAAAATGTGTAAAAATACTACATGTATATAGCACATGTATTAGAAATGCATGATTTGTTTTTTTAGAAATTTGGTAAAATGTTCACAAGAGTAACGAATCCAATTTAAAAACTTTGGTAATTTAAAAACTTTGGTTATGACTGATATGAAAATCTATAGTAGTTCTACTACCATGTGAAATTCTACATGTACAGGTACTGTAAAATTAAATACAGTGAATATCATTTTAATGATTTTTTTTTACCTAAACCATGATGCTTATCTGCAGTGTTCATTAAAAATAAAACCTGTTAAATTAATTACAGTAAACTTTATCATGATTTTTTTTTACCATGCATATTTATTTGTGAATTTAGACTCATGATTTCTAATAAGGTAAGTAATATGCATTTCCCACTTAACTTGATAAATATAATAACAAATGCAAATGTACATAAAACAAAACACATCATTACAAGCACTGTACAGGGTTTGTATAGGTAGGAGCCAACAATAAAAAAATAATGCTGAACGTTGATAAAAATATATTTTGTAGAAATTTTAACAGCTAATTGAATATATCATTTCATTGTAATTATAACTATTTTATATATATGAATGAATTACAGGATTGCAGGTGTATATGAAGATATAGAACGCTAAATACATATATAAATGTACTTGAATGACTGCCATAGAGTTTGAAAGTTTGTAACCCTGAATTGGGCAGTCAGATCTACCTTAAAATCATCTCCTTTAGGAAATAAGAAACAGAGTTTATCTCCCTTAGGAAATGAGAAACAAAGTTTATCTCCCTTAGGAAATAAGAAACAGAGTTTATCTCCCTTAGGAAATAAGAAACAGAGTTTATCTCCCTTAGGAAATAAGAAACAAAGTTTATCTCCCTTAGAAAATCAGAAACTGACTTATCTCCCTTAGGAAATCAGAAACTGATTTATCTCCCTTAGGAAATAGGAAACAACTGATCAGCAAGACTATTTAAATATCTTGTGTGCAGAAATACAAATATATAAAGTGAATATATAGGCTCTTAAAAATATGCATAATTCAAATTAGAGTGATTAAGGCAATTTGGCACAATCTTTAAAATTTCCAAAATAAATTAAAAGTCAAAATGTATTTCTGGAGTTCTCATTTAATACCATAATTTCACAAACTTTGATGAGGTAGAATAGTTTATACTACACAAATTAATTATTATTCCAGAACCATTGGTACCTGTAAATTGTTAGATATGTCCCAGAATCAGACATTCAGCAGTTATCACCTCAGTCCTTGAGTTGGAGTTATATTAAAAACAAGGTCTCATCCCATGGTTAACATATACATTTCCTAATACATGTAATATCTAAACTGCAGCTGGTGGTCTGTAAGTATCAGTTTGGTTATAGTATAAGGGATTTTATATGATTTTGACACAACTAAAGCTGCTTGCATTCAAATGATTGATTAATAAGTTAAATTTATGATTGTCTAATTACAAACTTTGGTTGGATAATGATATTTTTATTATTCTATTTTACTGATTTAAATAATGTGTATTTTATTTTCCTTTCACATAACGTAATTTACAGGGCAAGTATTGCTTGATGAACAATGTTGACACACATGAAACACAACATTCTAATCTATCAGAGTTACTTCCCTTTGTTTCACTCGGCCAGTACGGAGTGTGGGATACGATCAGAATCAGATATATGTATGACATATACATATCTGCATGGTTTAATGACCAAATGGACAACTTGATCTGACGTGTGGAGCTGGTACAGTGTTTACGATGACATTGACATTGATATTTCTAACATATACCATAGTTTGCATATCTTATATATCTTATCAGTATAAAAAACATGGCAAGTTATGTCTCGGCTCACAACCTTAGTGACGCTGGCAAGTACATTGATGACTAGTTGTGAACACAAACTGTTAGAGTAAAACCTTGATAATACAGGAAGCTCACATAAACTATAAGAGTTGAGAAATGATTGTGACATACATCATATATCTGTGTTTTTAATTACTTGTATATTATTTTTATTTTACTTCTATAAATACAATCTGCTTAGAATATCATGAACAATGTGTAGCGGAATTTAACTGCGTTCATCATCAGTGACTATGGAAGTTTATTCAATTCAGCACTTCGCTGGTATTTAGAGGTTTTGGGTGTAAACCCTAGTCTGGCCATTATGTTTTCTCAGCTAGTGTTTTAAGGTAACAGGTTTTGAACCCCAGTCTAGCCACTATGTTTTCTCAGCTAGTGTTTTAAGGTAACAGGTTTTGAACCCCAGTCTAGCCACTATGTTTTCTCAGCTAGTGTTTTAAGGTAACAGGTTTTGAACCCCAGTCTAGCCCATTTAAGGTAACAGGTTTTGAACCCCAGTCTAGCCACTATGTTTTCTCAGCTAGTTTTTTCTCACTAGTGTTTTAAGGTAACAGGTTTGAACCCCAGTCTAGCCACTATGTTTTCTCAGCTAGTGTTTCAAGGTAACAGGTTTGAACCCCAGTCTAGCCACTATGTTTTCTCAGCTAGTGTTTCAAGGTAACAGGTTTGAACCCCAGTCTAGCCACTATGTTTTCTCAGCTAGTGTTTCAAGGTAACAGGTTTGAACCCCAGTCTAGCCACTATGTTTTCTCAGCTAGTGTTTCAAGGTAACAGGTTTGAACCCCAGTCTAGCCACTATGTTTTCTCAGCTAGTGTTTTAAGGTAACAGGTTGGAACCCCAGTCTAGCCTCTATGCAGTATTGCACTTCAAGTACTGGTACAATGACACTCCAAACCATTGAAGGATAAAAATAATTATTATTTTCCAAATTTACAATACTTTTTTTTAGATCAATGCATCTTGACCAACTTCTTGGTAACAAGTTTCAACTGTGTTAAAGGTATTCATAGCGTTTTTAAAACAATTAAAAAAAATCTATATAGAAATTTAACTTGTACAGAACAGGTTTTGTCAGGAACACATATCATGTTAGTAAAAGCAAAATAAAAGTATACAACATTATCTCACTTGGTCTATATATCTAACTATGATCTAGTTGGTCAACAAAATAGTCGAAAGGTTCAACTAAAATTAGCAAAAAATATACATATGTAATACAAATGTACAAACTTAAACATTACAATATTGACACATATTGTTGTATAGGTTATATGTCATCTACAATTCTGATAGCAAAAATTAAAATAAAATAAAGTTATTAAAGCTGGAATGAATCAAAATAAAACAATAATTAATCAGCCATTGGGTTAAAGTAATACTACACTCTTAAGTTACAATCAATACAAAGATTTTACTAAACCAAATATTAGATTACTGGTAACTAGAAATAAAAATAAGTAAAATGAATTGACTTTCACGTACAGTTTTACCTGGTAATTACAACTAAATCTATGCAAAAAGTTACTTTTTATGTGAATATTATGTACTTTTTATCAAAAACAAAAAAAATATTCCTTTTTGGTCCCAACCATTATGAGTGAATAATTATGTGCATAAAAATAAATTGGCGTTAAATCCTAAGCAGTAATGTTGTATAAATTATAAACAAAAATCTTACAAAATCAAACAAAAGACAACTGACTAAAATTGAGCAACACATATGACTAGTCACGGATTTTACTCCAGACATGTTTTATAAGTACTGTAGGGTTAATGTTCTAGGGTATCAAGTTATATTCGTGATTATAATATTACTGTCAAATCCATTGACATGAAGAAACAACCTTCTGCTCACAGCCTGACTCGATTTGTCCATTTTTATAATTCTAGAATATAACATCCGATCACTCAATTTGTAGCTCTTTTACTATAGAAGCTCTCTTGTCTTAGAAGAGCGCAAATCGGTCTAAGGTTAAATACAAGGATTTTTTTTATTAAGATTTTTATGTATCTTCATTATGCATGTCTCTTATGTCAGACACTGATGTTAATTGCTCTAAGACAAATTAATCATGACATACTTTTATTCTTAATTAAAACTTAACACTCTATCAATCGTATAATTCTATTATGAATAATATTTATTATTCAATCCAATTGATGTATATGATAGCAATAAAACCTTGTTTAAATTGAAATGAATAGTGATAATTAAACAAACTTAACTTAAACTGTAAGGAATAGCCTTGGTGTAAAGTGAAAGTAAATTTAACCTTAAATCCCATTTCTAGTAGGGAAGTCAGAACACAATACATATGTACCTAATGGGTATCAAAATAAATTGGTGTAAAATAGTTTTTTAAAACAAGTGAATACATATTTATGTGGGTACATATATCACTTCAAATGTAACAACACACATCAAAATCATAATTCTTGACAGGTCTACAAATTTAAGAATATTGCAAAAGGGTACTCTACACGTAACCAAAACATATCTTTGCTAATGAATGTCAACAAAAAATCAAGCCATTTTTATCATACAAAAACAAATTTCATAACTATTAGTAAAGACAACATCAAACAAATCCCTGGTTACTCTAAATAGACATAACAACACTGTCTATTGCTTGGCAAGAGAACGTCACAAGAGAACGTCACAAGAGAACGTCACAAGAGAACTTCACAAAACACTGAGAGATTTTTTATGTCATAAAGCTTTTTAATATCTTCTCACATCAATATTATGCTCCTTGTAACAAATGATATAAATCTTCATGAATTATGTATCAAAAATAGACAAAACTGTATACATGTAGGAGGTTATGGTTTTCCTTGTAAATCTGATAAAATGAGACAGTCACGTTTATCTACAACACAACAACTCCCAAATTGTGTTTAAGTAGGATACCATTGTATCAATGGGAGTCCGAGATATAGTTACAATACGACCCAAGCTTGTATCACTGCAGACTGCTAGAGAACAAAGATTTTGCCCTGGTTGTAATTTAGATGTGGAAGACGAATATCATTTATTTTAATATGTATCAATTATCATGATTTATGAAAGAAATATGTAAAACCTTTTTATTGCGGTAAACTATCTATGTACAAGTTGATACAGTTATTATGTTGCGAAAATATAAGTGATCTACGTAAATTAGCAAAATTTATATTTGAGGCCATGAAAATACGATCCCGCCTCCAATAATTTCAGTATAGTTATTTTAGTGTTGTATACTTAACCTGTAAGTTATGCAGCCTTTATATAATACACATTTTGATTTCAATGTGTAGTACAATTGTAACTTTTCTATGATATTGTAGAATTACTATGTGATTGTATATATACCAGGGGTATGTATATGTGCGTATTTTGCACAATTCCAATAAGTTGTAAACTTAAGGAAAATAAAAGAATTGAATTGAATTGAATAGACTGCCTTGGATGGCAGTAGCTATTAAGCTATAGGTACCAAACAACATCTTCAGCTTGTAGCAACGTAGGATGCCATTAGATGTATGTCCCCAGATTTAATAACACTAAGGCTCAAGCTTGTATTGTGGAAGGCTGTCGCGGACAGCAGGTCTAGATTTACCTACACAACAGCTCAAGCTTGTATTGTGGAAGGCTGTCGCGGACAGCAGGTCTAGATTTACCTACACAACAGCTCAAGCTTGTATTGTGGAAGGCTGTCGCGGACAGCAGGTCTAGATTTACCTACACAACAGCTCAAGCTTGTATTGTGGAAGGCTGTCGCGGACAGCAGGTCTAGATTTACCTACACAACAGCTCAAGCTTGTATTGAAGCAGGCTGCCTAGGACGGCATTCCTTGATTAAGCTTCACTACAACATAACAAGCTTGTACATGTATCAGGGAACGATAACTCACATGGCATTCCATGATTTAGACATAATATACCAACTCACGCATTATCGTATCAGGGTGCCACGATGGCAGTCTTGGTTATAGTCGTATCATCATCCTAAATCACTGTGGAGTAAAGTGAAGGAAGATGATCCGAGGTTCGTGTTATACAGCTACGTCACTGTCCTGTATCACTGCAGAGTACGTCGGAGGAGGACGATCGTGGTAATTATAGTCAGAGTTTACACCACTGCAATCTTCCTCCTTCTTTGGTTTCTTGGATGAAACAAACTGTGTACCATCTGGTCCCGTTTTAGGTACGAGGTATCCATCGACACCGATATCAGGCGACGTTCCCGGTGCATACGTACTAGAATGTCCACTGTCGGTGTCGTCAGACCGATGTACCTCCGCCCTCGTATTTAACTGTGTAGGAGACTCATCCCCAGGGTTCACATCAGTCATTTTCCTTCTCAATCTCACCTCCTCCGATTCCTCGCCGTCCTCTAATTTATCGTCTGATAATATCAGTGGCATCAATTCCACTTCCTGAGCCTTTTCCTTTGTTTTATCTGTCCGCCATTTGTTTGCGTTGACATATCGCTCGTTCTCGATGGAAGCCTTGTCTAGCGGTATAGGTGGCGCTGGAGACATCTTTGTATAGTCTGAGTGAACTTTATTTTTAGATTCACCGTTCATCTTATAGTAGCCTTCCTGATCGGCCGAGCTTCCACAAGCTCCCTCAGACTTTCCGGATTTCTGTAAATCTGCCATTTTGATGTATGGCTCATTGAGGTCAAGATAATACTGAAATCAGACAGAAGATGAGGTTAAAGGAAAAGTAGTAAATAAGATCATTCACCCCTATAGTCACATTTGAATTCTTCTGATTCTAAGGATGGAATATTTCATTATGATATTAAAGGGTGAAATAAGTTTACATATTCCACAGGGTGTGGCAAGTAAGTTTGAGAGCACATTTCATCTTCATTTTCTTTTCTTTGTGTATTTACCATATCTTCCTTTGTCACATGTCAGGAACATTAATGAAAATATTGGTGTTTTCCTACATCAGATATAAGAAACCAACAACTTCTATGAGTATGTAAATTACCATGCTATTCTGATCCACAAAATTTAAATTCTGTCTAAACTGAGAATGTTTACAGCTCTTTGAATCTTTGTAAATAGGTGTTAGATTTAGGGGTAACAAACGCCATCAAATTGATAGTAGAAAACTTTTAAAATTGTCACCTGTTTAACGTTAGCCTCCAGGAAGTCGCCCATCAGTGAAGCGAGACCGGAGAAGGAAGGTCGGTCATCTGGATCATGTCTCCAGGTAGCCTTCATCACCTTGTACCTAAATCACAAATTTTCAATCACAAATCATGAAATATGAATTATGAAAAATCAATACGGGGGTTTTGAATTCCCAAAACGACATGGGTGAAGTACAATTTACCTTCGAATAGTCCTACCTTTCGATGATTGTGACTTCATAATCATCAGAAGGTGGGACTAATCAACGATAATTTGTTTTTTTACCCACATCATATTGAAATTGATGAAGTATGAATTTTATCTTGATCTGTAAAGTTCGTAGAATTAATTAAATATACTGTATTTACCATATCAAATGAAATTTTATCAAAACATATAATCAGCTGATTGTACAGTTTGTTATTTCTACCATAACAACCTTCCTGGTGTACAATGTACTTACATTTCATCATAAGCGTAATAAGGCTTATCCATAATGTAACTGCCCTTATTTTTATTTATATTTCATCAGAAGCGTAATAAGGCTTATCCATGATAATACCACCCTTATTTATACTTACATTTCATCAGAAGCGTAATAAGGCTTATCCATAATGTAACTGCCCTTATTTTTATTTATATTTCATCAGAAGCGTAATAAGGCTTATCCATGATAATACCACCCTTATTTATACTTACATTTCATCAGATGCGTAATAAGGCTTATCCATGATGTAACCGCCCTTAACAAGGTCAATAAACTTTTCATTGATCTCAACTCCTGGATACGGACTTCCTCCTGTAAATATTCAGAATGAGGTTTGTTGATTATCTGACTTACTACACAACCAAACATTGGTAGTAATTTGTAAGGGAGAAGGTAACACAGCCAACACTGATTGTGGTAAGTTGGTAGACATGAAGTTTCTCTTCTATTCCGCTGTTCAGTTGGTATGAGGTTTCTCTACTCTTCCGCTGGATACCAAGGTATGCAAGGTGATTGCACGACCATGAAAATCGTCAATGGTTATGATAAATTGAACCAACCTACTCCGAAGCTGTTGCAATTGATATTCTTAAGTTAATTCATAACTGTTTATCATAAATATTTATAAAAGTTCAGTTTTGGTGACAAATTATATTGATGTACATTTTATAGTACATCCTACTGTTGACAAACACAATGTCACAGTATTTGATAAAGAGATATCAATTGATTCAGAAGTGGCCTTACCGAGAGAAAATAGCTCCCAGAGAAATATCCCATATGACCACCTGTTAAATGGAAAGAAATGTATAGAATTAATGCAGATAACTTTACACAGGGACAGTGACAAAGGAAGACAGTTTTATAATGAGTGCCCTGTTCTGTTCACAGGGACTTGACACATTCTTTTCTATGACCAAGAATAATCATAAGAACATGACAAGTCCCTGTGGTGCTCTCATGAACCCATGAACTACATCAAAACCTTAAATATCTGCACTTTGTTTTATATTATTTTAACATTTAAATATATGTCAGCAGGTAAAGAATGTGAAGGAAAGCCAGATTACCCAGAAAAAAAACACCAACCAACAGTCAGTGCCCAGTAACTACCCCATGTGGGTTTCCAACCTGCTCCCCTGAGGTGGAGGACTAGTGACACTTTAACCACTAACCCATTGTGGCAGCTTAATGATACCACATCAATGGTGCAGTGATGGTTAGCGAGTCAGTTATTCTCAATACTCTAGGAGTTACTATCACTGACATTACATCCACCCCTAGACTATCTCATAGTAAAAGTGAAGTCAATTCAGGAGAAAAAACCTGATAAATCACAGGCCTGCAGAGACTTCCTAAGAAGACTGCCGAGAGAGTGACGTCCAACTTCAAAGCCACACAATCAACCACAGTATATGTTTATTCGGTTCTTTTGATGTAATTAAAAGGATCAAATTACCTGTACCTTCTGTTGCTTCCAGGTTCACTATGAGATAAATAGTCAAGGGATAGTAACCCCTGGGGGTGGATATAATGTCAGTGATAGTAACCCCTGGAGTATTAAAGATGTGGGTCAGTGTAACATCCTTATGATGGTGGTGATAATGAAGAAAGACACATAATGTTTGAATGTTCAGACTTTATAACACCATACATACACATCACTTTTGGTGGTGTAGAGTCGATGAGTGAGGGACTCTATAGCCATCCATTTTACAGGTACAGGGCCCTGAAATACAAACAAAACATTTATAGCCATCCATTTTACAGGCACAGGACCCTGAAACACAAATAAAACATCTATAGCCATCCAGTTTACAGGTACAGGTCCCTGAAACACAAATAAATTATCTATAGCCATCCAGTTTACAGGTACAGGTCCCTGAAACACAAATAAATTATCTATATCCAGTTTACAGGTACAGGTCCCTGAAACACAAATAAAACATCTATAGCCATCCAGTTTACAGGTACAGGTCCCTGAAACACAAATAAAACATCTATAGCCATCCAGTTTACAGGTACAGGTCCCTGAAACACAAATAAAACATCTATAGCCATCCAGTTTACAGGTACAGGGCCCTAAAACACGAATAAAACATCTATAGCCATCCAGTTTACAGGTACAGGGCCCTGAAACACAAATAAAACATCTATAGCCATCCAGTTTACAGGTACAGGGCCCTGAAACACAAATAAAACATCTATAGCCATCCAGTTTACAGGTACAGGTCCCTGAAACACAAATAAATTATCTATAGCCATCCAGTTTACAGGTACAGGTCCCTGAAACACAAATAAAACATCTATAGCCATCCAGTTTACAGGTACAGGGCCCTGAAACACAAATAAAACATCTATAGCCATCCAGTTTACAGGTACAGGGCCCTGAAACACAAATAAAACATCTATAGCCATCCATTTTACAGGTACAGGTCCCTGAAATACAAACAAAACATATATGCCATCCATTTTACAAGTACAGGACCCTGAAACACAAATAAAACATCTATAGCCATCCATTTTACAGGTACAGGGCCCTAAAACACGAACAAAATATCTGTAGACATTTTCAAAACACTAAAATTACTATGACTCAGGTCCTTGGGATATAAATTAAGAAACAGCACATGTCCTTGAAAGATACAAACATGAAAACTGCAGTGATTTATTCTATAAACCAAGGTACATATAGAAATTATAGGCATGAAATAGATACCCGTTTCACTTGTAAAGGGTCATAAAATATCCATGATCAAAAACATATAGCTAATAAATCTTCAACTGCTTTTTAATATCTCTAAGTCAAACACTTTCTTGCTTTATGATTTAATAATAACAAATATTTCATTCTCTGTTAACTTACATCTCCCTTTTTGAAGTACTCTGGATTTTTGTAGCAGTCCTTGGCCAGACCAAAGTCACATATCTTCACAACATTGTCTTCGGCTAGTAGAATATTCCTAGCAGCCAAATCTCGATGAATGTACTGTACAAAATCGTAGATAATTTTACATTAAATTCAAGTCTTGGTGAATGAACTGTACAAAATCGTAAATTTACATTAGATTCACAAAACATTTAACTCAGAAACATTTTATGCATTGATAATTCCAAATTAAAAATGGTGAAGGGTTGACGGCACTTGATTACAAATTAGAGGATGAAATACAGCAATCAAGTCAGGGTTTAAACCAACATCCCACAAACTACAGATGGAGGCTCCACCTATACAGCAGCTTTTGAAAATTGTTTGGTGCTAGGGTCTCTGAATATGTCTCGCACAAGAATAGCATATATATGGCACCCATGATCACCTCACCTTTTAAGATGCCTAGCAGAACTCACCTTTTTAGAGGAGAGATACTCCATGCCTCTTGCTGTTTGAAATGCCCAGCAGATGAGATTTTTCGTAGTTAAGGAGGGACCAATCATATCAGCCGAATTATCCTTCAGTGCTTTATTGACATAATAAGGTTTGGACGCTGCAGCTTCCTTTGCGGCCTCACGTTTTTTCTCTTCCACAGGATCGATGTAATCATCCATAACATCTTTAAATGTGTTTTTATTTTTTAACAAGTAGTTACGAAGATTTCCGAAGTGAGCGTACTCCACAATAACATATAGCTCTCCTACAAAGATAACATACAAAGCCATGTATAATATACAAATAATGGTACTGTTGAATTTCCATACAAAGTATGGCTACAACTGTCGTCTGTTAGCCATAAATACCTCATCTTCATACCAGTTATGTTAGGATAGAATGGGACAGGACAGAGCGGACAATGTTAATATCATACATGTATACATGTCACTATCACCAAATTTAATGGTAGGGCATACAATCAAGGATGTATAAAACTAATACTTTACACTTGGTATTAGAATATGTGATTTCCTCTTATGAAATTGACCAAAATGTCTCATACTCTCTGTAATAATATTTTAGATATAAAGTAGGTATTAAGCTGTTTGCATTTCTCAGCCCCAATTCCAGGAGCCTACTTTAAGTCAAAAAGGGCATTGAATATGTAATGATAGGGTTTCCACTACAGTATTTAGTCAAACTCTCCACATACCATATCTGATGTCCTTGGTCACAGCGCCCAGTAAGTTGACTATATTTAGATGCTGACCCACGTGTATGAGGATCTTGAGTTCAGAGAGAAGAGCCTCCATCTGGTCACGATCTGTACAGTCTGTATACAACAAACAATTATCGTACATGAAATATTTAAAGATTAACTTGAATAGATTTTTTATTTTATGTAGATATAACACAAAAATCTGAGAGTACTCTCATCATAAACCACATCCTTATAATTCTATTTACTAAAGATAATCTCTTCAATACTCAAAATTCATTTTGGGACTCTTTTGTTTTTGAAATCACTACGCCATCATCTCAGCCAATCAGAAGCAATTTCAAAAACAGCGATGCCATTTTTTCCTTTATGGGCTGATAAAGTAAATTTTTAAGCCAATGAAAATGGGCGTAACAAGCAAAATTGAATTACAGTATCAATACTACAACTTTGACTTTGTCAGCTGTGTCTTCAGCTAATTGAGGTTTTGTTCTCGTAAATCATTTTTGTCTGGTTGAGCCATGTTAAAATTAGATGTTTGAATTATTAATTTGAAAATATTGATTTTTACATCATTCTGTACCGGTAGTTTTATTTCACAACATTAAAAACATATTTTGCTTTACTATTTAATAGTTACAAACAGATAGAAGATAATATTGTGAGTTTCATCAAAAGAATTAGATGTTCTTTACCAAAGCTGATCAAATTGCTAATAAGATTTGGATCATTGTATACCAACCTTTAACCATTTTAACAGCGACTATAGTAACATCTTCATGCTCCACAATGCCGATGGCTTCAGCCTTTATCACTCGACCAAACGCTCCCTGTCCAAGTATCATTCCTGGTAAAAATAGGTTTTGCTCAAATCAATTAAAGACATTTCACATACAATCAAAATTAAAATACATCAGGAATTTTAAAACTTATTTCGTGTAGGATAAAGATAGTCCGCTAAACCTGCCTATATTATTAGGCTTTTTTTTTTTTTTTTTGCCTAATATATAGTCAGATTTAGTAGAGCAAACGGCAGCCAATCAACTTCGCTTCCGGTTTTATTTTTAAATATCCACGTGAAGTTGAAAGATAAACAAAATGCTAGCCAGTTAGAGTTTTTAAAGTAAAATCATGGTCGACATACACGACATGTTGTCAAATATTCAAATTGAACACGACTATTGCTGGTACCGCATCACTTTCGCGATATTCACGTTGCATATACATGTAGCATATACACAGTAGAATTTTGTTTATCTTTCAACTACACGTGGATATTTAAAAATAAAACCGGAAGCGAAGTTGATTGGCTGCCGTTTGCTCTACTAAATGTGTATACGGCGGCCATTACAAATGTGTGAAATAGAAGGGTCTCGGAAGTATTTCATTGTACAAAGTTGTTTAATTTCATAAATGGGATGTAACATGGGGGCAAAGGAGTACAGAAGATCCTAATATAAAGGTATGTGTACGTTTTCCCGGCATTGCATGGACGATATATTAGAAATATGCCGCTGACGTAGCGTAGGCCAGATCTGGCCTATGATTTCACATTTTTAAGAGGTACCGTGAGCTGACTATATATTAGGCAAAAAAAAAAAAAAAAATATAGGCAGGTTTAGCGGACTAGGATAAAGACTACTTAATATCCAAATTAAATTTTGCAATGCTTTGGCTTATTAATCATGTTTTAGGTAAATTCTTGACATGTTTTAACTACTACCGATATAAGGCTGTTATAGTAATATATATCTGATATGTGGTGACTTTTATTCTTCTTGTCTTATGTTTGACATATGCAATAGATCTCCATTAAATATTCCAGAATATTCATCAAGTTACCAAAATATCTTGAAGACATGTGTTTGTTTCTGATCTGAAGCAATTAGAGTTCAAGAAATTTGGATCTCCCACATTGTTTATCAAAGTAAACTTTATAACCAAAGTATTATGAATTTTTGTGTTTTTTAACAATTGTAAATACATCTTTAACCTTTTATATAGACAAAAACTATAGTAAAAATACCTTGGCGAAGCCTCTTTTTTGGAAATTCCCACTTCGGATCGTACGGTATACATGTGGTTTGCTCATCTATAGGCAGGTCAGGGTTATAGTCCTTCACTGGGTGGATGAGGGACTGTTCTAATTCCTTGTGCTGAGGGAAAGAAATCCAGTATGTAAGAAAGGTCAACATATCAAGGTCATGATGGCCCAGATTTCAAGGTGACGATGACCGAAATATCAAGGTCATAATGGCCCAGATTTCAAGGTCATGATGACCCTGATATCAAGGTTATGTTGACCCAGATATCAAGGTCATGATGGCCCAGATTTCAAGGTCATAATGACCCTGATATCAAGGTTATGTTGACCCAGATATCAAGGTCATGATGGCCCAGATTTCAAAGTCATGATGACCCAGATATCAACGTCATGATGGCCCAGGTTTCAAGGTCATGATGACCCTGATATACAGGTCAGGTTGACCCAGACCAGGTAAAGCAATAAACAACAAGATAGCTGTCTACATAATAGAGGTCTGTGTGAAGGGTAGTGATTAATCTACATAGAAAATACAATTAAATTACAGAATAGAGGTCTGTGTGAAGGGTAGTGATTAATCTACATAGAAAATACAATTATATTACAGAATAGAGGTCTGTGTGAAGGGTAGTGATTAATCTACATAGAAGATACAATTATATTACAGACTTACCAAAATGGCTGACCGCCGTCGGTAGAGACAGATGACCACCACTAAAACCACAGTCAAGATGACCGTTGCCACCACAACAGCTGCAATGATTACAGTAGGATTCTGTCCCTGTTGATAAACTTTAGCTACCTTGGATATTTCACCTGTAAGAAGAAAAAAAAATATCAATGACATAGGAGTGGACACAGAATGAAGAGAAAAAACTCATACCCAGACAGATCTAATACCCGTCAGTATTCAGCCCTGTTCAATTCATCAGATGTAAACAAACAGGGCTAAGGTAGTGTCATGATAATTACAATGTTATGAATTACTTTGGAAATCTTCATAACACTTTGTCTTTTACTTTACAAAAAAAGACTTTTACTATTTGTGATTCTTTATGATGAGCTGTGACATACCTATTGTAAACAAAACACAACAGAAATAATGTGTTATCATAATTATATTACTTAAAAGACTGGTTGGGATTCCCATAGATTTACTGTGACATACCTAAGTACAGCGTCCAGTTCCTGTATATAACACCTCCTCTGAGATTTACTGTGACATACCTAAATACAGCGTCCAGTTCCTGTATATAACACCTCCCCTGAGATTTACTGTGACATACCTAAGTACAGCGTCCAGTTCCTGTATATAACACCTCCCCTGAGATTTACTGTGACATACTTAAGTACAGCGTCCAGTTCCGGTATATCATACCTCCCCTGAGATTTTCTGTGACATACCTAAGAACGGCGTCCAGTTCCTGTATATAACACCTCCCCTGAGATTTACTGTGACATACTTAAGTACAGCGTCCAGTTTCGGTATATAATAACTCCCCTGAAATTTACTGTGACATACCTAAATACAGTGTCCAGTTCCTGTATATCACACCTCCCCTGAGATTTACTGTGACATACCTAAGTACAGTGTCCAGTTCCTGTATATAACACCTCCATATAACACCTCCCCTGAGATTTACTGTGACATACCTAAGGACAGTGTCCAGTTCCTGTATATATCACCTCCCTGAGATTTACTGTGACATACCTAAGGACAGTGTCCAGTTCCTGTATATAACACCTCCCCTGAGATTTACTGTGACATACCTAAGTACAGCGTCCAGTTCCTGTATATAACACCTCCCCTGAGATTTACTGTGACATACCTAAGTACAGCGTCCAGTTCCTGTATATAACACCTCCCCTGAGATTTACTGTGACATACCTAAATACAGCGTCCAGTTCCGGTATATAACACCTCCCCTGAGATTTACTGCGACATTCCTAAGTACAGTGTCCAGTTCCTGTATATAACACCTCCCCTGAGATTTACTGTGACATACTTAAGTACAGCGTCCAGTTTCGGTATTTAACACCTCCCCTGAGATTTTCTGTGACATACCTAAGAACAGCGTCCAGTTCCTGTATATAACACCTCCCCTGAGATTTACACTGACATACCTAAGTACAGCGTCCAGTTCCTGTATATAACACCTCCCCTGAGATTTACTGTGACATACCTAAGTACAGCGTCCAGTTCCTGTATATAACACCTCCCCTGAGATTTACTGTGACATACCTAAGTACAGCGTCCAGTTCCTGTATATAACACCTCCCCTGAGATTTACTGTGACATACCTAAGTACAGCGTCCAGTTCCCATATATAACACCTCCCCTGAGATTTACTGTGACATACCTAAATACAGCGTCCAGTCCCTGTATATAACACCTCCCCTGAGATTTACTGTGACATACCTAAGTACAGCGTCCAGTCCCTGTATATAACACCTCCCCTGAGATTTACTCTGACATACCTAAGTAAAGCGTCCAGTTCCCATATATAACACCTTTCATGAGATTTACTGTGACATACCTAAGTACAGAATCCAGTTCCCATATATAACACCTCCCCTGATATTTACTGTGACATACCTAAATACAGCGTCCAGTCCCTGTATATAACACCTCCCCTGATATTTACTGTGACATACCTAAATACAGCGTCCAGTCCCTGTATATAACACCTCCCCAGAGATTTACTCTGACATTCCTAAGTACAGTGTCCAGTTCCCATATATAACACCTCCCCTGAGATTTACTGTGACATACCTATGTACAGCATCCAGGTCCTGTATATAACACCTCCCCTGAGATTTACTGTGACATACTTAAGTACAGCGTCCAGTTCCCATATATAACACCTCCCATGAGATTTACTGTGACATACCTAAGTACAGCATCCAGTTCCTGTATATAACACCTCCCCTGAGATTTACTGTGACATACCTAAGTACAGAGTACAGTGTCCAGTTCCTGTATATAACACCTCCCCTGAGATTTACTGTGATATATCTAAGTACAGCGTCCAGTTCCTGTATATAACACCTCCCCTGAGATTTACTGTGACATACCTAAGTACAGCGTCCAGTTCCCATATATAACACCTTCCATGAGATTTACTGTGACATACCTAAGTACAGAGTCCAGTTCCCATATATAACACCTCCCCTGATATTTACTGTGACATACCTAAGTACAGAGTCCAGTTCCCATATATAACACCTCCCCTGATATTTACTGTGACATACCTAAATACAGCGTCCAGTCCCTGTATATAACACCTCCCCTGATATTTACTGTGACATACCTTAGTACAGCGTCACAGTTCCAGTATATAACACCTCCCCTGAGATTTACTGTGACATACCTAAGTATAGCGTCCAGTTCCTGTATATAACACCTCCCCTGAGATTTACTGTGACATACCTAAGTACAGTGTCCAGTTCCTGTATATAACACCTCCCCTGATATTTACTGTGACATACCTAAGTACAGCGTCCAGTTCCTGTATATAACACCTCCCCTGAGATTTACTGTGACATACCTAAGTACAGTGTCCAGTTCCCATATATAACACCTCCCATGAGATTTACTGTGACATTCCTAAGTACAGTGTCCAGTTCCTGTATATAACACCTCCCCTGAGATTTACTGTGACATACCTAAGTACAGTGTCCAGTTCCCATATATAACACCTCCCCTGAGATTTACTGTGACATACCTAAATACAGCGTCCAGTTCCTGTATATAACACCTCCCCTGAGATTTACTGTGACATACCTAAGTACAGCGTCCAGTTCCTGTATATAACACCTCCCCTGAGATTTACTGTGACATACCTAAGTACAGCGTCCAGTTCCTGTATATAACACCTCCCCTGAGATTTACTGTGGCATACCTAAGTATAGCGTCCAGTTCCTGTATATAACACCTCCCCTGAGATTTACTGTGGCATACCTAAGTATAGCGTCCAGTTCCCATATATAACACCTCCAATGAGATTTACTGTGACATTCCTAAGTACAGTGTCCAGTTCCTGTATATAACACCTCCCCTGAGATTTACTGTGACATACCTAAGTACAGAGTCCAGTTCCCATAAATAACACCTCCCCTGAGATTTACTGTGACATACCTAAATACAGCGTCCAGTTCCTGTATATAACACCTCCCCTGAGATTTACTGTGACATACCTAAGTACAGCGTCCAGTTCCTGTATATAACACCTCCCCTGAGATTTACTGTGACATACCTAAGTACAGTGTCCAGTTCCCATATATAACACCTCCCCGGTTCTCTGCCTCACAGAGGTACTCGCCCTCATGGATCTTAGATGTGTTCCTGATGATCAAACTGTAATAACAGAATATTAAATGTCAATGCTTGGTAAGAAACTGACAAACAAATTCAAAATAATACCTCAAGAAATACTTCTTGAGAGAATTTGAAAATCCCCTTTTACCAAAAGTGAAAACAAGTGAAAGTATAAGAGTTTCACCATGACAGATTATGAAGTATATATTTTATACCTTTTATTATCGTTGCTGACTTTAAATCCTGCAGTTCTGTTGTTGAGATCGATCAGGACGCCATCTTTAAACCATCTAATGGTCGGTGTAGGTACACCGCTAACATCACACTCTGGTAACTTAAACCTGATCCCAAGCCCTGTCGGGATTTTACCTTGGTTACTTTGTTCTTCAAATGTTGGTGGCTCAATATCTGTAATATCATAAATGGGTAAAACATCTGAAGGTTTCTTTTTAGAACTTAAATTTAACTTAAAACTAAAACATTATCCTATGAGTTGAACTGAAAGAATAATTGAATACTGGAATTTACTTTATCTTATCTTTTAATTTAAATTGAAGAAACAAATTTAGGATTCTGCAGAATTTGTCACTTAAAATTTTAATGAACAGGCATGGTTACAGAATATATACATCAGACCAACAAACTCAGAAGTACAGTATTTACACTGAGAAGTACAGTATTTACACTGAGAAGTACAGTATTTACACTGAGAAGTACAGTATTTGCAATGAGAAGTACAGTATTTACACTGAGAAGTACAGTATTTGCAATGAGAAGTACAGTATTTACACTTAGAAGTACAGTATTTACACCGAGAAGCACAGTATTTGAAATGAGAAGTACAGTATTTGCAATGAGAAGTACAGTATTTACACTGAGAAGTACAGTATTTGCAATGAGAAGTACAGTATTTACACTTACAAGTACAGTATTTACACTGAGAAGTACAGTATTTACACTGAGAAGTACAGTATTTACACTGAGAAGTACAGTATTAACACTGAGAAGTACAGTATTTACACTGAGAAGTACAGTATTTACACTGAGAAGTACAGTATACAGTATTTACACTGAGAAGTACAGTATTTACACTGAGAAGTACAGTATTTACACTGAGAAGTACAGTATTTACACTGAGAAGTACAGTATTTACACTGAGAAGACAGTACAGTTTACACTGAGAAGTACAGTATTTACACTGAGAAGTACAGTATTTACACTGAGAAGTACAGTATTTACACTGAGAAGTACAGTATTTACACTGAGAAGTACAGTATTTACACTGAGAAGTACATTATTTACACTGAGAAGTACAGTATTTACACTGAGAAGTACAGTATTTACACTGAGAAGTACAGTATTTACACTGAGAAGTACAGTATTTACACTGAGAAGTACAGTATTTACACTGAGAAGTACAGTATTTACAATGAGAAGTACAGTATTCACACTGAGAAGTACAGTATTTACAATGAGAAGAACAGTATTTACACTTAGAAGTACATTATTTACAATAAGAAATACAGTATTTACAGTGAGAAGTACAGTATTTACACTGAGAAGTACAGTAGTTTCAATGAGAAGTAGAGTATTTACACTAAGAAGTACAGTATTTACACTGAGAAGTACAGAATTTACACTTAGAAGAACATGTTTACACTTAGAATTACAGTATTTACACTTAGAATTACAGTATTTACACTTGGAAGTACAGTATTTACACTTAGACTTAGAAGTACAGTATTTACACTGAGTCTTCCTGCAGTTCAGAAACAAGAGGCCCATGGGCCTTAACGGTCATCTGACTATAAGCACAACACAATGTGGTCGTCTAAAGATTTTAGCATATTTGACCTCTGTGACCTTGAATGAAGATCAAGGTCATTCATTTGAACAAACTTGGTAGCCCTTCATCCTAGCATGTCACAGGCCCAATATCAGGTCTCTAGGCCTCCTAGTTATTCTCAAGAAGTCGTTTAAAGATTTTAACCCTTTTGACCCCTGTGACCTTGAATGAAGGTAAAGGTCATTCATTTGAACTAACTTGGTAGCCCTTCATCCCAGCGTGCTGCAGGCCCAATAGGAGTATTCTGGGCCTTTTGGTTCTTGAGAAGAAGTTGTTTAAAGATTTAAGCCTATTTGACCCCTGTGACCTTCAATGATGATCAAGGTCATTCATTTGAACAAACTTGATAGCCCTTCATCCTAGCATGTCAAAGGCCCAATATCAGGTCTCAAGACCTCCTTCTTATTCTAAAGAAGCCAATTTGACCCCTGTGACCTTGAATTAAACAAACAAACTTGGTAGCCTTTCATCAAAGCATGCTACAAGCCCAGTATAAGTATCCTGGGCCTTTTGGTTCTTGAGAAAAAGTTGTTTAAAGATTTTAGCATATTTGACCTCTGTGACGTCAAATTAAGGTAAAGGTTATTCATTTGAACAAACTTGGTAGCCCTTCATCCCAGCATGCTACATGCCCAATATGAGTATCCTGGGCCTTTTGGTTCTTGAGAGGAAGTCGTTTGAATATTTCAGCCTTTTTGACCCCTGTGACCTTGAATAAGGTCATTCATTTGAACAAACTTGATAGCCCTTCATCCTAGCATGTCACAGGCCCAATATCAGGTCTCTGGGCTTCTTATTTTTTCACAAGAAGTTGTTCAAAGGATTTTTAGCCTATTTGACCCTGTGACCTTGAATGAAGGTCAAGGTCATTTATTTTAACAAACTTGGTAGCACTTCATCCCAGCATGCTGCAGGCCCAATATGAATATCCTGGGCCTTTCTGTTCTTGAGAAGAAGTCGTTTAAAGATTTTAGCCTATTTTACCACTGTGACCTTGAATGAAGATCAAGGTCATTCATTTGAACAAACTTGGTAGCCCTTCATCCCAGCATACTACACGCCCAATATCAGTACCCTGGGCCAACTGGTTCTTGAGAAGAAGTTGTTTAAAGATTTTAGCCTTTTTGACCCCTGTGACCTTAAATAAGGTCATTCATTTGAACAAACTTGATAGCCCTTCATCCAAGCATGTTACGGGCCCAATATCAGGTCTCTAGGCCTCTTAGTTATTCACAAGAAGTTGTTTAAAGGATTTTTAGCCTATTTGACCCCTATGACCTTGAATGAAGGTCAAGGTCATTCATTTGAACAAACTTGGTAGCCCTTCATCCCAGCATGCTGCAGGCCAAATATCAGTACCCTTGGCCTTCTGGGTCTTAAGAAGAAGTTGTTAAAGATTTTAGCTTAGCTGACCCCTGTGACCTGGAATGAAGGTCAAGGTTATTCATTTGAACAAAGTTAGTAGCCCATTGTCCCAGCATGCTACAGGCCCAATGTCAGTACCCTGGGCCTTTTGGTTATTGAGAAGAAGTCGTTTGAATGAAAAGTTTACGCATGGCGCACGACGACGGACGGTGCATGATGACAATAGGTCATCCTGACCCTTCAGGTCAGATGACCTAAAAATAC
The DNA here is from genome assembly GCF_041381155.1 of Argopecten irradians. Classification (NCBI taxonomy): domain Eukaryota; kingdom Metazoa; phylum Mollusca; class Bivalvia; order Pectinida; family Pectinidae; genus Argopecten; species Argopecten irradians. The sequence goes on along the minus strand of NC_091140.1, from coordinate 18,718,691 downwards.
CTCAAAAATTCCTAATAATATTCTATCTGACAGCATTGACTCAAAACGTATTTTCAGAACAACAGAAGCTGTATAAATCTGGGTTGAAAACTAACAGTCAAACTTGCCTCAGGGACCACTTCTGTATAAAGATCACCTGCTTTATAACACCAATTTGTATTAACTAAATAGCAAATTTTAACACCATTTAACCTGTGTATAAAGACCATCTGATTATAGAGACCATTTTCCCCATCCCTTGGGTGGTCTGGGTTGCTATGATCTGTTGCTATAGGTTTGACTGTACTAACTTCAATAAATAATACCTTGGACTTCCAATCTCGTCTCCACGGTAACATTGTCTGTAGAAACATTCTTGGCCGTGGTTAACAGCATGGCAACACAGACATAACTCCCTTCATCTAACTTCTCAATCTCATCAAAGTTAACATGGACAACCCAGGAATAATCAGTACTGGAACAAAAGCCAAATCATATCAATACTGTGTATAAAATTTAGTATTAACTTGAGCAAAATTGAAATAGTTCAAGAAGACAATTGTGTTAAAAAATGCATGACTAAATTCATTCTGTATCAGGGTGAAACTGTCAAGTAATTTTTTGTAAGAAATTGGACAGAGGACAGTGACTGGTCATTGAGAGAAAGTCAAAGTAGTCAACTTAAACATTTGAATTATTTAGAATAGAGTTGTGTTTCAGCACATTTTCATTGCAACCAATTATGGTAACTGTAATTGAGGAAATAAGATGCAGAAAAAAATAAAAAAAATTACAAATCAAAAGTAAAGATATAGTGTTTAAACAATAAAACATCAGCTTACCTATTGTAAGTGATATCTGTGGTGTTGGTAGTGGTTAGTTTGGTCTGAGTGGAGTTACCAAACCTTCTGTAGTACAGACCCACTGATTGGTACTCGTACATACTGGCGTAGCAGGAGATCTGTACTGGGTCCTCCTCGATGATCGCCGGGGGCGTCACAATACCCAGCCCGTCGGCTACCTCTGTGGGGACAAATATATGATGTGATAAATTGGGACCAAAATTCACGAAAGACCACAAAGAGAGGAGACATACAACTTCAAGGTTTAGCAGTTAATCTGAACAGTTGACTGAGGTCACAAAAGAGTAAAACTATTGGAGCAGGGTCAGTTTCACTGTTATCACATAGCTTAAAGATGTCATGCAGAAGTTGTCTTTCTATAATGAACTAGGTAAAGTCTATTGCTGACCAACTATTTATGCAGCCAGGTCGTTTTCTAAGCTTATTTTGAGCATGACCTTTAGGGCAGGTGAGGTCACAGTATATACTTAAGAATCATCGGATACTACAACCCCGTCCATCAAAGCTCTGGTCAGCATAAATTTTCAAGAGAACTATTTCACCCAAAATAGATATATAAAATCAACTAACCTGAGATTTTAAATTCAATTTCTGTTGAACTAGTCCCTAATCTGTTAGAAGCCTGACATCGGATGATGCCCGCCTCGGTAGCAACAAGCTGTAGGGAGCTAAGACGGTCAGTTATTATGTCTGAGTCATTGTGGTAAGCGAGGGTGTTCCATTGGTCAACAGACATGTCCTGATTGGATTTCCACTCCCATATAATCATAGAGACTGGTGGGATGGACACTGGGTTACAGTGTATACTGTAGGTGTTCCCTAGTACCAGGTATTGAGAGGACGGAGGCTTGACCGTGATGGACACCACTGGTTTATCTGGAAATTTCAATAACAATTCCAAATCACTTTAACTTTCTCTGTAAAGACTACACATGTATACATATCAAATTTCAGCATTCCAAATAATCATAATCTTCTCCGTAAAAAATATGAATAATGTATATCATCTATTTCACCAAAGAGTTAAATTTGAGGTCTATTTTTTTTACATTCCACAGGTTGATATAACACCATATTAACCAGGTCAAAAGTTTTGTATGTTCATAAAAACAAGAAATTTAAAGCCAGCAATTTTAAGAGAAACAAAACAAGAAAACAAAATTTTAATTTTTGCAAATCAAAATGAGAAAATGGCATTTTAACTAATCAAAAATTTCATGAACTTGTTAATACTCACATGCCACCACTAACTCTACCTGTGCCGATTCAGACAGGTAATTATTCTCTACGACCACTTTATATACACTGGCATCATTCTTGACAACATTTTTTATAATGAACTGGGTAGCATCCTCTACAGTTCTAGAAATAAACACAAAGTATAAATTGCTTTTATAACATTTCACAAGTTCAAAGTTCACATGATATTTACCTCGAGTACATGAAGCAATATTGGCAGTGTAGAATCAATGCAGTGATGTGTTTTTTTAAATATTAGTATTCTTATTCCTTATATCATTTGAATAGCAATTCTTTTTTTTATTCCTAGATATATACATTGATTAACTAATTCCTCGAACAATGAGATCTTTACATACAAAGTCTATGAAGTTACAGTTCTGATTACCTCCCTTTGATTTACTTACTCAGTATTTGTAGACAGAAGGTAGTCCCCTTTGTACCATTTGACTGTGAAGTCGTCAGGATGACAATTAATGGCGAAGGCCAGTCGTATGTATTTCTCATACTCGTCAACTTCTACCACATTCTTACCTCCCAGAACATTTACATGACAGTAGGGCTCTATAAAATATATAGAATGTAACACTAAGTAAATGTATTCTATGGCTATAACTGAATAAAAAGATTCAAACTGTGGAATAGTCAAGATAATGAATCATGCAAGGCCCGTAAAGGCCGTTAAAACATGGCTGTGATGTCATCTACTTGCTTGAGGTACCGGAATAGTTGAGACAAAGTCAACTATTATCACCTACTACTGTGGAATAGTTACCTTTTCCTGTGAAATAATTTGTGAATTGATGTGTATTTTCTCTTTAATACAGCCCTTTACACATTATATTCTACATGCACCTTTGACTATATAGAGATATACTGTAAACAAACCTATTTTTGGGAAATAGCAACTTTTTGCGTAATTTATCATGACAGCTTGAACATTATGCAAACGTTTTGTGCACAATGGTATACATAAAGGTACAATTGACAGTAAGATCAGAGCCATTGATTGTTTTCTGTATTAACAAATATGCTGAAAATAATAATGATGTGCAATATTTTATACATGAAAATAAAGTTTTTTACAAAATAGAGTCAGAGAATGCATAGAAATCATCAATGAAGTACATAAAATGTATAACTTATAGAAAAATGTTCCACTGTTTATATGTATCAATCTCAATGACATATAGTTAATCAATGAGGAGTTAATTTAAAGATGCTCCTCCGCTGACAAATGGTATTTTTTCACTACCAAAAACAGAAGCAGACGATTAAGTAATTTTCTTAAGTTACAAAACTACTTACTTTACACTGTTACCACCACTGAAAAGTTTGAGCTTTTAATTTGACTTCAAGTTAAAAATATGAAAAATGATTAATTGCATCCCGAAAAAAATTCGGTTGGCACTATATCCTATATGGAGTGAAGTACTGATTGTGTATGGACCAAAGGCGAAATAAATCATTTTATATTATTTTTTTGTGTTAATTAGACATGTATATTCACAATTAAACACCAATCATTGTTCAAATGATGAATATCATTTATGCTCTGTCGGCGGTGGAGCATCTTTAAGGTACTCCATTGAAAAGAAGAAAGGTGATAAAGATTTACCCCTTATGTAGATGTCTTTGGAGGCAGACTTCTGTTGTTTGTCGTGTGTTGTAATCTGACAGGTGTACACACCTTCGTCCTTCAGTTGAACGTTACGCACGATTAAAAGTGTCCTGATGATGTCATAGTTATATATATCTCTCATGTGTTTCACCGTAGGAGCTGTGTATCTTACTCGATCCGAAACCTGTCAAGAAAGGAGAGACAAAAAGAAAATGAAAAGTGCTTAGGTTTTGACAAAACATGATTAAGAAATGAATGTATTTTTTTAAATAACTATCTTTATAAAGCATACTCATTTTCAATATGATGGAAATTCAAAAAAGGAAAAACTTGAAAAAAGTACATGTACTTAGAAATTCCTCCTTTGTTCCCTTTAAAGCTGAAATTCATAAAACAATGGTAAGCTTTGTTATATTGTATTGACCCTACTCTAAAAACAACTCTTAATAAACTTCAATTTACATTAGTTATCTCCCTTTAATTTGATATTCATTCCATAAGGAAGAGTCAGTCTATGCTTCAGTTCATTTTCACTGGGTTCATTTCTAGGTAACTATCATAAAACAATGATCTCCAGGGATAGTGTGTGGAAGTAATATTGCTCTCATTCTGTATTTAAAAATGATCATGGATAAACAAAATTCAAGTCAATATTAGATATGGTAAATCAGAATGGAATGAAAAAGTATAAAATATTGTAAGTTTTGACAGCATATGTACAATGAGAAATACACAATGAATGCTTTACCATCAAATTAAAATATTTGATATTCATTCATATAAATCAAGATATTGTACATGCAGTCAATTATAGTTGTGAGTGTACATACTTTTGTGATTTTCACTTCAAACAATAAATATTTTACTGTAAAAACAAATATCTATACAATATTTATAAGCAACATAATATTTATCCAGTAAGCCATGAGAACAGCATGAACAAGTCAAAAAAAAGTTTTTTTCATTTTTTTTTCAATCATGCAAAAATCATAGCAATAAAATCACAGAAAACATGCAATGAAGCCCCTAGCAAAACTATGCATTAAAAAATGACCATATTTTTAAATGCATGATATATCTATAAATATTTAACATCACAAATTACAGAATTTCAGTTCTGTAAAGACAAGTACTGCAATGTTACTATACTATAAGTGTTTTGTACCTTGTATGCCTGTACACATATATAGAGATATGGGTATGTGAAAATATGAATATGAATATTAATTCATATTATTGAAATTAATGATATTTAGCTCTGTTGTGTCACAGGTATGTTCCTAAACAAGAGGCCCAGAGGGCCTGTATCACTCACCTGGTTATTGTAATGCCATGCCAAGTAATGTTCTGATTACAGGATCATTGTTTCTTTTCTGAAGGAAGGGGGGTCAAAGAGCCAAACTTTATACAAACTCTGTTCCCCTCCCCCCAAAGATGTGTGTGGTCAAATTTGGTTACATTCCATGCAGTTTCTATGACTAGTAGCGATTTAAAGAATTTACCTCTATTTCCCCTATTGGGCCCCACCCCTCCTGCCCCCTGGGGGGTCAGAGTCAAAATTTATACAAACTCTGCTCCCCTTCCCCCAAGGATGTTTCTGGCCAAATTTGGTTACATTCCATGCAGAACTCTATGACTAGTAGTGATTTAAATGAAATGTTGACGGACAGACAACGGACGGACGCTGCGCCATGACTTAAGCTCACCGGCCCTTCGGGCCAGGTGAGCAAAAAATGCACCAGTAAAATTATTTATTTTGTTTGATGGACATTCAACCATGATATTGCAGATATGCAGAATAACAGAATGTATCAGAACTTGACCCAATTCAATGGAGCATAAAAAATACTTATAGGGACATGAACCTTAAATAATTTGTTCTGTATGCTTTGATATGGTTTTCAGATGATAATTGAATATTTTATTACAATGATTGGTTTTCTAAATCGACAGAAAAACATGGAGAATACTTACCTCAAAAATGATAAAAATAGACCGTCATATTCTATTTTTGGAACACAAAACGAAAGCTGGTCGAATGCGAGGTTATAATGAACAACAAACTTGCTGACATAACAAGGAATATTAGTTTTCTACATTTTAAGATTATTTTCTAATTTACGATGGTTGACAAATGAAGTTTAAGCCATATTTGTTATAAAACAATTTGTATTTAGCGTAAGAATGATAAGTAAAAAGTCAAACGAGACTTTTCATTCGACAGGGCACCGCGAAGGGAGGTTCCTGACTTATTTCACATATGTACATCATGCAAGCATAAAGTAGGGAGTTGCTCCCGTCTCTTGCAATTTAGCGATCATTTATTTTTACCTACTTTCCCAATCGCACGTTACTGACACTTGACGTACACTGTTTTCTATCAGAATTTGTTTGTGTTCGCTTCACCAACAGTTTTGACCCTTACATTCATTTAATTTGTGCAGTGCATTGTGGGAGGTGACTAAAGTTCAACACTACTATACTATCGTTACAAAATTCGACCGGGCCGGTTCAAAATACAGAAAGATGGAATTTCCATTATAATTATTTTATTTGACACATTTGTACAATAACTGATATATATTACTTAGTAAGGTATCTGACACGTCTTAAATATGTATTTTACTCAAATTTACGTGGTTTATTTAGGTTCATGTCCCTTTAACTCATGCTGCTACTGCCTAGTGTACCATATTTGACTGCAAACAAGACCCTCCCGCAATTAAGACACCCCCCCCCCCCACTAATATTACAAATTTCCAGAATGAGGGGGATTGTAGGTAAATATCATTTGTTATTGAATTGAATGAATTTTATTCATGCGTCTTTATTATCATCATGCAACGTCAGAACATCTTGATATAACCTGTCTGACTAATGACGTTTACGACAATGACAGACATTCTAAAATTCAATATGGTGGCCAAATATGCAAATTAGACCTCCTCACCACCTCTTTTGACCTTTATTTCTTCTAGGTAGGGTCATTTTTGTGATCAAATATGGTAATGCAATACTTTATTGACTGATGTGGCTTTTAAAGACGAACAGTCGTACAAATGATGGATGTAGAAAGTATCAGTAAATGAGTTCTCATACACCCACTTGACCCTTGATCCAAAGAGTTTTGATATCTAAGATCTCAATACATGAAGTCAAAGTTAAATCTGTGTCTAGACAAATACCATTGTAAAAAAAGAAATCAGCTTATGAAATTCAGCTTGTTATTTGAAGAATGCATAAAAACCTCTCCTATGGAAAATATTGAGAAACTACACAACACTTGTATCTAACTGAACTGTAGATAATTGATGAAATAACACCAAACTTCTAACAGACGGACAGACACAGATGCTGTACATTAAAACAGTCATTACAGTTAAACAGTACTGAGTTCATCAACCTTCTTGACTGAAAATCATAAATCTACAAATGCAAAGCAGTGAGAAATAGCTAAAACAAAAAAAAAGTGAAAACATTTAACGGCAGGCAAACAAAAATCTGAAGCTAAAAATTAAAAAGATATTAGTAAACCTGAAAAAGAAAGGTAAAATTAACATGAAGGGGGTAAGGTTCTTGTATGTAATGGGGAAAAAGGATGAAATGAAAATAAAACATACGTCCATACAATATTAAAAAAAAAAGTGCAATGTAATATGTTTTTATTATCAACACCAGTGAAGCATGCAGATAAGAGTATCTGGGAGAATATAGCTCCGTAGGTATAGTATCAGGCGGTACATGCGTGATGCATGCTTACCGGTGCAAGGGCGGGAATCTCAACTGCGACGCCCATCTACAAAGGAAATCATGGTGAATATTTACACTTGAGAGTCATTCGCGGGGGATGGGGATCGAGGGATGCTGATCTGTATATTAGTTAATACCAACCAGTATACAACACACATGCATTCTAAAGGGTTACATATCAACACACACTAGTTGTAATGCAGCAATATTGTCCTAATTATATGGAAATTTTTATGTGTAGATAAAAATCTATCCATAAATTAAAGAATAACATAAAAACACTGATTAAATACTTAATTCTAATTAGGTAAAAACGGTATAAAGCTAGTATATTAATAATCCGAAATAAAAGGCCAAAATAAATTCAAAGTAAAATCAAAATCATGTCTATGGATACTTAATTCTTTCATGATTTCTAACTCTCTGTACGTGTGTGGTAGGTAATCAAAATGTTTTAAGATTACTATAAGGAGACTCATAACCTCTTCAAATTAAATGATAGTTAAGAAGATAGCTGAAAATTATTGAAAACCATGGTTGATCGCACTACGCTATGCTATATGTATAGCAGATAGTGCGATCAACCATGGGTCTCCGGCAATGATGAAGGCAAAGGATACAAAATGTTTTTGCAGTACAATCTTTGGTTTAATTATAAAGCTGAGTAAATCTTGCTTCCTATTTTTCATCGTGTTTCCTCTAGTTTATATATCTAATACAATGGTATATATACTACTATTTAGGCTGCATAGATAAGGGTTTTTTAACCTAAGTTTGTATGATTAAAATATCATAAATGATGACCTAAAACACATATGTACTTTAGAATTTATGGTCAGTCCCTCAGATAAAAATTCTCACAAAAAAGATGGATACATAAACAATAAATAGATTTATCAACCATATTCAAATTAGTTCATCTTCCCCTTCTATGATCTTCCAAGGAATGTCTCGTTAGCTGTTATATTCATTTCCTCTTTCCTATGATGTAGGAATGAGTTTATATTTACATAAACCAACATCTCATGTATGCAGCCCCTGTATTTAATAGCACCTATCAATTAAGGGCAACTTAACAGCTCAGAAGCACTCTAAGCATTCTAATCAAATAAAAGTTACATCTATAAAGCGCTCTTTCTTTCTCTTCATATCACTAATTGTAGCTGCATCTATACTTGTCAATGAGCATGGTAACTTTATCATATACACTAGTAAAAGGTTTCTTGCTCCTTGATAATCATATCCCCTCACTCTTATCTGTACTTACCCCCTAGAATTAAGATTAATTCACAAAATTGAAAGTGTAAGCAAAAAATATTAGTGTTTAAAATAAAGTTAAATGCAAATTATTTTAGCACCTTCAACTAATTTGCAAATTTTAGCTTTGTTAAAATAAAAATTACAAACTCAATTAACTAACTTAATTATCTTGAATAAAAAACCGTCATGCTGTTAATTACCCTAACACAATTTTAATGTCCCAAACCAACCTGCTGGCCAGTTTAAACACATGCTCTAGTTTTACATACCTGGGTGCTGTTACTCGTGGCTGACAGATCAGCGGAGAGATGGATTTCCTCCAAAGTCTACACAAACAAGAGCGGTTTATACATGTATCTACCAAATACACACAGGTTACAAGTGTACAATAGACGTGCAGACCCACACCTAAAAGTAGGCATAACATAATTGTTTACCACTAAGCATGAATCTTTTGAATAAGGATTTATTTCTCCAATTAATTTCTATATGGAAACTTCTATTTCTATTTTTTTTTATTAAATTAACACATTCATTGTTATTGGTTGATGGCCATAAAATGTTTGTGATCATATGAATGAGTTTTTTGTTTTGTTTTGTTTTGCTCTCTTTTAATCAAACAGCAAAACAAATAGCTGTCTTTAAAAGGGGAGGTAACTATACAAAGAAATTTTTGTTGTATGTTTATACATTAGGGGAAAATAGTCTACAAAATGTCCCACACTAAACACTGGCCAATTAAAAGGGTGATATTGCAGCATGAAAAAAAAAAGATAATGTATTTCTGAAGATTCTTTAAGAATGCAACTGCTTGAAGCTGCCATGGTTGAGAAAGGGAGATAATTTTTAATTGATATATTAATCTATCAGCATAAGGGTAGATCATTCTAAACAAATCCGAAATGACACAGAAATAGTATGTGTCTGTCAGTTTAGGGATGAAAGCTAATTCAGAGAGAAAGAGAATGTAAGAAATGATATCACCTGTCATTATAATGAAAGATAATTCTAAAGAAAATTTATTTACCTGTAAACAAGAAAATCTAGAGTCAGTTTAAGGGCATTGGAACATTTGTGGAAACTGTTTATTAAAGTAAGTTTGAATGTTTTGCTTCAAAATTAATGAAATTCTTTTAAGTCAGTATCATTTACATACTATTTTATAGAACTTAAAGCTAATATCAAACAGTTGGACAATATCTTAGCTCCACATATCCAACTTACTTTATATTTATTGATGAAAGATAAAAAGAAAAGACAACACAGGGGTACAGTACAACACACTGCTACCAAAAACAGGGATGGGTGGGGAACATGGGATGGGATTTAGATGTCATCATCAATACAGGCAATCAGATGGAAACTATTTCTACAGCCAAGAACAGCCATGGGAAGGTGGATTCCATTGAAGGGTCAGGGAAGCTGGGAATACCTTATAAGGTAGAAGTGGGATTGATGTCATGCTCTGGTGAACAAAAATATTAATAATATAAAATCATCAATAAATAACAAAATAAAATGTACAATAAGAAATACACCAACACCAACAAGTCACTAGAATCTAAATCAAGTTAATAGGTAAACAGTAAAACTTCTACTACAGTTATTAATTACTTCTGAAATTAAAATTGGTTAGTCACAATTTCATAATAAAAATCAACATAAATTGCCTGAATATAAAAAAACAACAACTGAATTTCAGTACATCTAGAGGCAATGTAGAAACATGCTGTAGTTTATTTAACCATCTTCATCAGGCAACACTAAACACAATTATTGAACAAATAATTCATTGATAGACTTCTGTGGTATACAGTAAACCTTAATTTATAATTAACATCGAGTTGTTTTCTGTGACAATATTTAAGACGTTTCAAAACGTACATGTCTTAAATTCTAGAATAGCCCTAATACATCTCCATATGATGGTTAACATTTTCCAAATGAACCCTAGCTAAGATCACCAATTTCATGTATGGTGTTTGAGATATTCGGAGAAATTGTTTCATAAAGAACTGATTAAAGAAATAGCAAAATGAAAGTTTCAGTTTAATAAGTTAAATCAAATGAAGTTTGGCTCCCTTCTCCTGTATCTAGAGAAATCCCGGTTTGAAGCTAATATAATTTCAAACGTATCTGATTGACACCTTCAGTTTTACAACTTATTTTATTGTTACCTACCTCCTTCGAAGTATAAATCCATTTCATGAAGATAACATATCCAGGATCGACCTTGACCTCACATTGAAGGGTAAAGTTGCCACCTTTCTCTAGGATAAAGTCTTTGTCTGACCCAATGAGGACAGGTGTGGGGGCAGACCGACTCCTACCTGTTATACAATATATAATAATCAAATGATCTTTATGGTAACTAGACAATGTTTGCAAGAGATAAATACCGCACCTTAATTAGTAGTTTGTACCATTAACCAAAAATATTGCATCAAGCTGCAATGGAAAAGGCATCAGCAATGCTATATACATGTATTTGGTTTCTCTATTTTATGGTGGGATCAAACAAAAATGTAGAAATTTAAAGTGGTTTTTTTTTAATATTATTTTGAATGAAAGGCTTTGATGTATCTCATCTAAATATTAACTTTGAATTTTTTCCCACTTTCTTTATCGCTCTGTATACTGATCAGTGGTATCCAAGTTAGGATTACGCACTCTTCTGAACCTAAACAAGAAAAACAGTGTTGGCTCTATACTTCTAATGTTGTTTTACAATTTAACATTACTTATTTCAGAGAACTATTAATTACAGAGCACAAGGGGTAACAAAGCACCAAGACAGATGTTGATTATCAATTTATTATTGTTTCATACACAAAATGGTGTGCAGACTTACCAAGGTAATTAAGATGTATTTGTTTGGCATCTGTATAATTACTGTAATTAGCTCTACAGGCAAATAATCCAATAAAGAAACTGTTAGGAAATTCCAACACAAATCCCTTTTCTGGATCATAGTACACAGCATTGGTGTCTCCAGTCTCGATGAGTTCATCTGGGTACAGTTTGTAGAGCTCCACCTGGACGTCAGGATGCGTAACTCTACATGGAATGTATGTCTTCTGATAGTGGTAAATAGCCAAACTTACAAATCTGTTGTTTTCCATTTTTAAAGGTGTGAGTAAATGATCAGGATCTGGAAAAAGAAAGAGAAATTTCTTAAAAGTTATTGTATATACCTGGTAAATAAAAAGAACAAGTTAGAATGAACTAGAACTGTCGCCAGCAGGCTAACTTATATCCTCTCCCTGCCACCTCTGCACTGGATACCCCTGATCCATAGTACTCAAGAGAAAAACCATCAACCTACAGTTCATACTTTCATGCAAATGGCACTTTCTCATGTTACTGCTTAATGTTTTTGTTACAACTGTATACATACATTAATGAATATTGATAATGACTAACCGTATACATAAATGTAGATACTACTGTATAAATTGATAATGACTTACCGTATACATAAATGTAGAAACTACTGTATAAATTGATAATGACTTACCGTATACGTAAATGTAGATACTACTGTATAAATTGATAATGACTTACCGTATACGTAAATGTAGATACTACTGTATAAATTGATAATGACTTACCGTATACATAAATGTAGATACTACTGTATAAATTGATACTGACTTACCGTATACATAAATGTAGATACTACTGTATAAATTGATAATGACTTACCGTATACATAAATGTAGATACTACTGTATAAATTGATAATGACTTACCGTATACATGAATGTAGATACTACTGTATAAATTGATAATGACTTCTAATGTACATACACATGTAGTACTACTGTATCAATTGACAATGACTTACCTTATACATAAATGTAGATACTACTGTATAATTGATAATGACTTACTGTATACATAAATGTAGATACTACTGTATAAATTGATAATGACTTACCGTATACATAAATGTAGATACTACTGTATCAATTGATATGACTTACCGTATACATAAATGTAGATACTACTGTATAAATTGATAATGACTTACCGTATACATAAATGTAGATACTACTGTATAAATTGATAATGACTTACCGTATACATAAATGTAGATACTACTGTATAAATTGATACTGACTTACTGTATACATAAATGTAGATACTACTGTATAAATTGATAATGACTTACCGTATACATAAATGTAGATACTACTGTATAAATTGATAATGACTTACCGTATACATAAATGTAGATACTACTGTATAAATTGATAATGACTTACCGTATACATAAATGTAGATACTACTGTATAAATTGATAATGACTTACCGTATACATAAATGTAGATACTACTGTATAAATTGATAATGACTTACCGTATACATAAATGTAGATACTACTGTATAAATTGATAATGACTTACCGTATACATAAATGTAGATACTACTGTATAAATTGATAATGACTTACCGTATACATAAATGTAGATACTACTGTATAAATTGATAATGACTTACGTATACATAAATGTAGATACTACTGTATAAATTATAATGACTTACCGTATACATAAATGTAGATACTACTGTATAAATTGATAATGACTTACCGTATACATAAATGTAGATACTACTGTATAAATTGATAATGACTTACCGTATACATAAATGTAGATACTACTGTATAAATTGATAATGACTTACCGTATACATAAATGTAGATACTACTGTATAAATTGATAATGACTTACCGTATACATAAATGTAGATACTACTGTATAAATTGATAATGACTTACCGTATACATAAATGTAGATACTACTGTATAAATTGATAATGACTTACCGTATACATAAATGTAGATACTACTGTATAAATTGATAATGACTTACCGTATACATAAATGTAGATACTACTGTATAAATTGATAATGACTTACCGTATACATAAATGTAGATACTACTGTATAAATTGATACTGACTTACCGTATACATAAATGTAGATACTACTGTATAAATTGATAATGACTTACCGTATACATAAATGTAGATACTACTGTATAAATTGATACTGACTTACCGTATACATAAATGTAGATACTACTGTATAAATTGATAATGACTTACCGTATACATAAATGTAGATACTACTGTATATAAATGTAGATACTACTGTATAAATTGATAATGACTTACCGTATACATAAATGTAGATACTACTGTATAAATTGATACTGACTTACCGTATACATAAATGTAGATACTACTGTATAAATTGATACTGACTTACCGTATACATAAATGTAGATACTACTGTATAAATCGTGCCTAAATTCGTCCACGTACAAACAGCTGTATTCTCCCGTATATAGATAGTCAATATCAGTAACAGTAAAGTTAGCAGCATAGTTATTAATACTCTGTAACAAGCGCTCCTCTGCTATGTTCAGTCCAGCATATGGAGAGTTCTGTTAACAAAATAAAGAAGAAAAAATTTAAGAGAAAATTGTATCAAAATAGTAAACAAATGCCATGACACATGCAAGATAGCCTATGCTGTTGTATACAAAAAAGTACACTGTACCAATTGAATTGAATTTTTCTGTTTTAGCTTTTATCAATTTTAGGTTATAAGGTATTCTGTATTACATATTACAGAGTTACATGTATCTGCCCTTGTATTGTCAAACTTTTCGGAGAGAACGACCTGAATTGCATCCACAAAATAATGACGTCACAATGGCTACCTATCCGTAAGGGAGCTAACTCTATTACAAAGGGAGGTAACTCTCCACATATAATTTTTTTTTGTATATGAAGAAACCTCAAAATGGTAAAGTAACAAAATGTGATGGAATGATGGATCATTTCTATTTATGGCACTGGTATTGTGGTTTAGATATGTATTCTGATTATCATTAAATTATCTACAAGTTTAATCTGGTAATAACATTTTTCATGGTTATCTGAACACATTAAAATGTTGTTTACACATCATCTATCTAAATGGCAATTTCAAAATATAAAATACCAAATGAACATAAAAGAACATCTTGATCTTTTTTTTTCCATTATCAAATGTTCTTTGAGAAAAACAAAATTTAGGATGTTATAAATGGTTTTTTTTTCTTCATTATAGGATTCGTACCACTTTATGGTAACTCCTTGTTAACCTCATGGTCACATTGTAAACACCACGACACTCGATCGTAAAGTTCTGTCCCGGTGACAGAACAACGTCTGCTGCCTCCCGTCCCCAAAACTCGGACCCATAAGTATCCGTGGAGTTATCCAAGGACGTATCAGCTGTATAAAGGCGAATGGTGGGACGAGGGTCCTTCTTGTTCACTGAAAAATACAAAACATAACAGTGAGACGATTTGTTTTAGTTAGTACTAGAGGTGAATGAAACAATATTTTCTAGCTTGTTTTGTGTATATGCTTCATGTAGGCCTGTCTAGTACACAGGACATAGATCAGCACAAATGACCAACAATAGCCCCATAGGCATATAGCTGTTGGACTGTAAAATTAAACTAGGGTATTCATTTCTGGACAAGTATAGATGGGATTAAATTACAGGTGTACTTAAATAATTGGTCTGTCCATGATACGGCTATTGTACATATTTCATTTATTTTTTTATTTTTTGCAAATTATCTCCCTTTAAATATCAATCCTGTTTCATCCCTATAATAAATTAGCAAAAATGTTCTATGATTTATCCCCCCTTGATATTACTGATATTTTCTGTTATAATTTTGTAAGGATTTCATTACTACTTTTTGTCCAAAACATTTGACGTAATTTTAGCACATTTTAGCAAGGATAAATGTTTATAGCATATCAGCTGCCGTCATTCTAAAATATAAAATACGTGTAGGAGTTTTGAATTTTATTGGAGTTGTCTCCCCTTGGTACTTATTTGATTTCAACCACCCACATTCTACTAATAATAAATGTATGTTTCAATGCCATATTTCACCATACATGCGTGTGAATTTCATTTTGAAATTTATATAAATAGAATCTGAAGTGTATGCTGACCAAATAAAACTGTCAACTGTATGGTGGGTAATAAAATCAATGCGTCACAACCAAAAAATATAAGACTTTTTCTCACTGGTTTGGGATAGGGCTATTTTGTCTTTTGGGGAGAAAATTAGAATCGGAAAATATTTTTCAGGATTTTTAGTAAACTGCACATTTTGGCAATTCAGCTTAATTACCTAGTACATGAAATAATTTCAAAATATTGGAATGGGATCCATTAAAAAAAGCCCCCCAGAAAAAGCTCTGTATAATAATTTGATATGATGTAGTATTCTCCAACTTATTTATGATATGACCCTCATATAAACATAAAACATTTCCCTGTTCTGTGAGCTGTTTTTACCAGGTACATACAAATGACAAACAAGGTGATTAGGGCTTTTTTTTACATACATTGTACATGCAAATAAATATCGGGTTTCTATTTTGCCAATGATGGCATCGTATTTCCCGGTCCTTTCTCATTCATGTAAATAATTCCCATGGCAGATCTGGGATAGACAATGGGATTGGTCGGGCAATTGTCTTCTTAACACCTATAAGGCCCAACATATTGTATGTAATATTACGAAAGAAATATTTTTGCCCTTTTTCTCTGATTTTTTTGTATAAGCTTATATAAAATATAAATCAATAAATAAATGACCAGATTTACTCATGATCATTATACCCTCGAAAGAACCAGAATCAACAGACTGATAGTAATAACTGTTTAATAGGTAAGAAAAGTACAGTAAAACTTGCTTTATTGATCACCTCTGTATTAAGATTACCTCCTTAATGAGACCACTTTTCTTGGGGTCACTAATTAATAACCACTTTTAACACAATCAGGGCTGTGATTGAAGACCACTTGACTTTAAATACTTTGTTTTCTTTATCCTTTAGGTGGTCTTTATACACAGGTCTAACTATATGTAACAGAATTGTTTTTAAAACTATATATCAGTTACAGATATAGCTATGTATTCTGATTTCAATGCCAAAAGCTGGGTTAGTATAAGTTAGTTCATTGTAAACAGATTGAATATTCTGCCTACATCCTCGGGGTGAAAAGGTCTGTGTATAATTAGTGGTTAGGGATAACAATGTACTAAACGCTAACAATCAAACTCTCAGACGGAAATCAGAAGTATATTATAAAGAGCCTCTATTGTCCAGGCTTAGAGAATTAAGAAATTCGACCCTGGCCACTTCCTGTTTCAGTGAATTTATTTATTTACTTAAATTCTTAAGGTGTTATCACTAATTCTATTTATAACCCATTCCCGCTTCTCCCTCCTCCCCTCTAAACATTTACTCTAATCCACTTAACGGAAACTACTTAACACAAAATCTGTAAAAGCCATAAACACAAAAATATCTTAATGCATTTCCTGGCTAATGTGGTTCTCAAACTTGAGAAAGATGTCTATTTTAATAAGTAAAGTGAAAATTCAAAGTCTTACTGGAAATATATACCGGTAGCTAGCCTAAGTGACTGGCCATTTTAGAAACAAATGTGTGAAGAAATGATAAAAAACATGAGGGGGTTTGTTGACCTGGAGTTGAAGATCTGATAAACACAAAAGATCAGGTCAAATTTGAAAGATTACACCATTTTGAAGATGAGCCTTCATTTGAGTGAAGTTAAATATTAGAAGTACAATGTTTGCTGACTTAAATAATCGTGACTTTGGACATCCTGTTGTTGACTGACCTTTGGCCAGTTGGATATGCGAAGTCTGGTTATATTAACCTGGCCAGCTGAGAGGGGAGATAGATAACCATGTCAGGGAACAGCTGTATTTTACGAATTAGCTTAAATCTATTATTAACAAGTAACCTGCTATGTACCAGGCTCTAATTAGCTGGCCATGCATACTGATCAGGCATGGTAAAATAACCACCCACCTATCCCAGAAATTGACTGAGAAATATTGGAACCATTTTTCAATAATAATGCATGTAAGTTGATGCCGAGTTGTGAAAAGCACTGATTCAAGAGTTTGAATCCTATGTAGACAGTAGAGTACAAGTGCAATTTCTAAGCATAGATTGACTATCAATCAAAAGTCAGTGCTTTTTCTCTAAGTACTCTGGCCTTCTTCTGTTTCCAACCTGGGACTATGTCTTTTAATGATGGTTGCCAATAAAAAAAGATACAAAACAACAACAAACCAGATCCCTGAAACTTTTATAAACAGTCTCCACTACCTATACAAATCCCTCTCCCTCCCCCTCCCCATCAAAAAAACAATATTTGAATACAGTAGCTGCATGGATCATATATTTCACAAGGAGCCACTCAGTGCAATCACTTCAGCTATTTATACTGAAGGAACGTGCTAGGAGGCGGATTGATCGGTTACAGAATGTCTACCATTAATGTATACAAAACATAACCTCAATTAAACTCTCTATATGTATATGTTTACGTAATGTCGGTGTAAGAAGAGGGAGCTAGTGCATCTTGTTGTATTCCTGATACATGTGTGTACTGTAATGGTAACCAGTGACAGGTGGTTAACTTAAAATATGAGCTTGTAGAATGATACAAACCATTACAGAGTAAAAAATTATCTTGTTGTTATCAAGTCAGCAACAAATTCAGAAGGAGGATAGGAGGGAGGGGGAATAGGAAGGGGGGTGTAAGTGAGATAAATAAACAGGCTATGAATGAAAATTATATAAATGGGCTATATAAATAGGAAATGTTGGATGATGGTTAAAAAGGATATATGTGTATGGACTTTACAGAATTTTCTCTACAGTTGCTATGGCAACTGCAACCATTTATAAAATTAATTTCCACATGAACCAAGCCCCGCATCACTATTTAAAATTGTATTGACAGAATTCAGCCATACACTTCAGATCATGACACAGAAACTTAGTTTCAAACTTTAAAACGGAGACCTTGGTGTTTTGACTTTTAGACCTGAAAGCAAGAACTTAAGTATTCAAACACTTCTGGTTAAGATTTACTACAATTTTAATTCCGCCATGGTACAATTGGTTATACTCTTTAAATTAAACACCTTTAATATACCACTCTTTCTGCATGTGTTTGAAACGAAACATGGGGTGGCCAAGGAGATAGAACGCATTGCATTGAAGAGGCATTTAGACAAAGTTTGTCAGCTTTTAAAGGTATGCTTTCTCTGGATCCAGGATCCATTGATAATGAGTTTAATTAGATAGACGTTTATATATATAATGTTCAGGTAAAACTTAAAAGTATACTTAGGGAGTAGGTAAAAACAGAAATAACAGGTTAAATAGGAAGAATATGTCAATTATATACACCAATTACAGAAAAAATCCTTTCATATTAATCATGCAATCTTACATCCTTAGGCCAAATAAAAAAAATATTTGTGTTATGAGTTTTGTCCTCAAGCAAAAAAATAACAACTAAAATTTTGTTTGGTTTTGCATAAAAATCAGAAATTTTGGTACAAATTCTGTAAAATCTAAAACACCAATAATCTCCTGGGAATCAAATCCATGGTTTATATTAGTCCGCTAAACCTGCCTATATCAATAGGCTTTTTAAAAAAAAATTTTGCCTAATATATAGTCTATATATTAGGCAAAAAAAGAAAATTTAAAAAGCCTAATAATATAGGCAGGTTTAGCGGACTAGGTTTATATATATAAGGTTGAATAAAGTCTACTTCAGTTTTTCACTGCAAAAAACAAGGATGAAGAAAAAAAATTTATAAAAAAAAAAAAAAAAATATCCCTACCTTCCTTCATTTTAAATGGTGTTACTGAAAACAAGAACATTTTTTTTTTGCCTTATTATTGGGTACTAGGGATAGTAAAGTAGGACATTGTTTGTGGATGGATTTCATCATGTTCAAAATGACTGTCATTTATATACTACCAAAAATTTTACCGGTATGTGAATTACCAGGTAAACAAATTGTAACAACTTTGAAAATAGAAGTCACCATTTTCTACTGCAAAATATATATCACCAATTAACAAAATGTAGTACAGCATTATGAACTTTACCAACTTATCCAGCAGTCCGACCACAGATATGTCGGATTAAACATTCTTTAGGGAAAAAATCCTAACTTGTACATTGTGGATAATGTTATACGTATTTCAAACAAAAGTTTATCAGCAAAAACTATTAAAATATGTGAACATGTTCATGTGCCATCCTGCATGTAGGCCTACACTAATTCGTTATAAATGTACAGTATATGCAAGTATCTATCCTCAATATAGACCAAGGGTTATTATCACCGTCATTACATCAACCCCTGGACTATGTCAAACAAAACTAAATGCATATCTAAAGAGAAAAAACTCACCAATCTGAGGCCTGTACATGTACAGAGAATTCCTTTAAAGATTTACAGAGAGTGAAGCTCAACTTCAAAGTCACGCAGTGCACATGTACCATTATTTGATTCTTTTGATGTACATCAAATGCCCAAACTATCTGTTTCATCTGTTGTTGCACACAGATTCTTCAGTTTTGCTATGACATACTCCAGAAATGGATATTACGGCAGTGATAGTAATCCCTTGAATATTGATCATGTAACCGATGCCATTTTTCAAGTTCCTTTGCCAAATATGAATATAACTTATAAACCATATTACAAAACAATTAAAACAAATTTGTATTAACTACCCGTGTATGTAATTCAAAAAAATAAAAATTACAACTTTTGAGAAATTAATGAAGATGAAAAAGAAAACATTTTTAAAAACATTAGAATGTTTTCTATTTCTGAGCTGGCACATTGGCATGTACAAAATGTAAAGGAGGGGGAGCTTATTTGTAGTTGACATCCAGCTGGTGTCTGATGGGATTCCAAGTTCATAATAAAGGATGTATGCACTGTTTATATTACAACATAAATAAACGCCAATCTTATGTTATCTATTTGTAAGGAAGACACATAAACAAAGAGTCTATATGATCTGTATTTAAATGTTGTATTCAGTTTTTGGCTGCAGGATTTATACAAAAGTCCCAAAAGGCCTGAATCATTCACCAAGATCATTAAACTATCAGTAATGAAAAGGTATATTATCGTATATATTTAAGTGAATTTCTAAACCTTGAGTATTTCTTTAGTAAAGCTCCTGAAGTCTTTGAACTGTTACAGCTTGACAGAACAATTAAATACATTACAGAGATACTGCAAACCCCCTATAGCTAACATAAAGCCAGCTAAGGTCCGAAATAGCTGTCTTTCATACTACAGACTAAAAATAAAACCCCAGTGAAATTTATCCATAATACAGAATAATACAATACAGTTTCATTTAGATATGTAGATAACTAGATCTAGATCTTTTATTACATCATGGCTTTACCCTTTTGCAGTCATATTGGATCTATCATATCATTTCAGTCCAACAACTAGACTGCAGCTGGCCAACAAACCCCATAATGATAATACTAGATTATCTCCCCCTAGTTTGAAACTGAGGATCAGACATATTGCAGAGACAAAAACTATCAAAATTCAGTTTAATTATTTTAATATTCAAGAGACTCTAAATAATAGTGGCAAGCTCACATCATGCAGATCTAGACCACTGGTGTTTGAAGTTTTAATGTCAATGGAAGAGATAGTTCAACTTCAATATCATTTAATGCATGTGTATTGGCTAGAGAGATTTACACTAAGTAGGTAGTAAACCAATGTACTAACCACAGTAGAATAGGAGTGTATCAAGTGTGTCATCAATTTTTTTAATGTTGATACACTGAACATGTAGGTCAGATGTCACTCCCAAGGGATAAGGGTTCTGGTCAAATATGTCAATCTGCATCAACTACACGTATGTGTACAGCCTGTACATTTTATTTCCCTAACATGCCACAATAACCTAGCTAAATATTATATATTGTCAAAGGTTGGTTGATAAACAGTAGATTGTACTAATTTCCTATTACCGTATGTTAGTGTGTGCATGATTTTGGGAGACTGTGGTGTATTTGTGCTGTCTCGAGCTCTCTTTGCAATAGTGAAGCGTGTCACCAAAACCTCATCTGGTCACGTTTCATTATACTGACAACAAGCAAATCAGTCTCTCACTTGAGCTCCCTTTAAGCATTAGGCTAAAATAGAGCACAAATTAACAACTACTGGGGACAGATGCTAAACCCAGAGCAGGAATAATGTAAATGCTTAACTCTATAGACCAAAAGTTAGGAATTGTCAAGGATCACAGAGATGTCAGGAATAAAAATTGTAAGTAAGAGAAAGAAAAAAGATAACTTGTTATCTAGTACAAATGTAAAAAGCTCCAGTTGGAAGAAACAAAAAATAAGCCTGGAAAATCTGTTCCTTTAATGCTGATCAAAGGTCAAAATATGGGTTACATCAACCTGCTTTTAGTATATTTTTCATGTCTACATGTATATATATCTTAGAAATCAAATGTGAAAATCAAATATATAGGATCAAGCAATATGTATTCAAATACAGATCCTTATTCTGACGTTCACTGAGGATCTGATATCCCCATTAGGATAGAAACATATTCTGGTGACCTTTATATACTCCCTGTACTTCAGGTCAATCAACTGAAAACGGCATATCACTGTAACCTGGGATGTTGTACTGTACATGAAATTACTTTGAAAACTGTTTTGTCCCTTGAACTTTACCGTCAGGAATTTTGGAAACTCCTTGAATGAGGTGTTGACAAGAGAAAATATTGAAAAGGATGGAATAAGTCTTACTATTGTCAGTATTGAATGACTTGATTGTCAAAGTCATACATTGCAGTTCGCTTCCCTTTTAAACACATTCTTCCTAAACTCGATAAGCATCTTTCTACAGTTTAGATCTCCATAACATATAAACTATATGTTTACAGCTGTTCCTATTGTTGTGATTGAATCCTTTTAAATTATCTTAATATTTTTTTTAATGTCCTGTGGCCCAATTTATTCTGTAGATCATGAGCACTGCATTCAAGATTGTATACAACATGATGAACTTTATGTCTAGCCTGTAATGTAAAAGTATTTAACAGGATAATAAATAAAAATTTGATAAATAATCAATGATATTCTAGTCTACGTGTAATAAACCCAACTTACATGAAGTGTTCGTTTTACAAGGTATTTATAAAGCCATCACAAAACAGGCACTCTGTCTGTTTCGGATAGTCTATACTTACGCACTTGGGCTGATGAAAACACCAGAAGGAGGTCTACAAACAGCCAACGGAAGCCTTCCATGGCTCTAGGGCCAGATAATGTACCTAATTTATCCACAAGATGGAGATCTGAAGATTCAGGTACCGAAAATAGATTTCTTGATTAAAGTTATTCAACAGTATCCAAGTAAGAAATTCATTTGTAGAATTATGTCTGGTCACTTGTTTGGTCCATTTTTAAGACACTATCCGGCGAATCTCGATATCCCATGTTTAAGACTGACTCACACAACTTCAGCGTAACTTTTATGACAAGCTCAGAAGGCACAGGTACTTGACACAGTTTGAGGGGGAGTTCCTGTGTTGAAGAGTGGCTGTTCCATCAACTTAGCAACCCATGAAAATAGAAAAGAAAGTGGCTAGTACTGGCTACAAACAATAATATTGGTTGTTTATAAGCTTATAACTTCACTTATTTTTATGCTTTCAAAAAGACAAAATATGTTTTCATGCACAATATAATTTCAACCGAGATATTTGACGTATCGATTTGCTTTCAAAAAATCGAGAAGCTAAAAATAACAAGGGATTCCCTTACGTCATTTAGGATTCCGGATGTATTTCTATTTAGTTTCTGCGCATGACCGGACATACAAGGAAAATCATGGCGAACACAGTGAGTTGACAAAAACCGGTTAAGTGGTTGTTTTTACTGTATTTATCATATATTTAAGACTTTCAGTTGGTTGACTTTCGTGTTTAGAGTAACTGAATATCAAACAATTGTGTAGTTGATAAATGTCGTTCCGCAGTACATTGCTTTCGGCTCCTTGATAGGCAAAACAGTCCTGCCTGCAGGAGGGATTCACTTTTTACTAAAGGATTCAAAGCACAAGACAAAAGAATAACAAATCCTTTAGCACTGATTGAATGTTATGTTGAATGGTAATTTCAGTTGCAAATAGTGTGTATTATCATTTTGCCATTATTGAAGTGTATTCACCTTTGTCGCTCCATGGAAGACTGGTGGTAGGGGATGGAGATAAATGTAATCTCTAATAGTAATACTCTATTGAGATTCCTCCTCGAGACTTTTATATTAGGACGTTTGATAGATGTCTCTCGTCGAAATCCCTACTTGAGCCTTCTAGACTTTATTCTTGAAAATCAAGTCAGGTTGACCTATCTCTTGTAAGGGTCTGTCACAGAAATAACCCGATTGCACTGGTTCCCATATATACTGGCACACATCGCAAGTGGAGATAAAAAAAATTCTCTCCATGCGCACATATATTATTTAGTGACATTTATTAAAATCAGAGAACCATCCCATTTTGTAAAAGACGTCTTGTTCTATTGATACTTCTAGCCGCCATTTTGATATAAAACAATATAAAAGAGTCTGGAAGAGGGATTAGGGGTTAATGTATCATGGATAATGGAATAGTAAGATATAGCACAAGTTGAAAGTCTGTCCTGAAAAAGGAGAGAAGAGTGTAGGGGCATTGCACTGGGTCAATCATCAGTGACTAGATAGCATTCGGCTAGTGTTTGAAGGTCCTGGTTAATTAGAATTCCTGTCTGGTCGCTACATTTTCTGCTGTCCTGTAACAACTTTGCAATGATCACTATGACATCTTTATCAGCATCTGGTATTTTGCACTATCAAAAAATCTTTTGTAAGGATGTATAAGTAATGTGCTTGAACTGTTTCTTGTCTTGGTACATCTGAGGACTACTGTATCTGTACCTCAGTTTAGAATGGAATTATGCAGAATTTTGGCCA
This sequence comes from Argopecten irradians, assembly GCF_041381155.1. NCBI lineage: Eukaryota > Metazoa > Mollusca > Bivalvia > Pectinida > Pectinidae > Argopecten > Argopecten irradians. Next base: position 18,694,027 of record NC_091140.1, on the reverse strand, counting down.
GCTTAGAGAAAGGGCTATACAGACACACCATGCTTTAACCCGAGACCTCGCGTCATTGACGCAGCAAAATTTATTTTGACGCACGATCTTTGCATGCCGTGCGTCAATCTGACGCTTCACATTTTTACTACCACTGCCCATCAAGCTTGTGTATGTGTGTATTATGTGATGATCAGCCCCCCATAAAGTGTATATTAGCAAGGGTCAGTGACACTAATTGGTAGAATACCCCAAGCCAATTAAAAGATTCACTCAACTGTGACATAGTCCGACCGTAATTTGCTAATTGGAGCACAGGTAAAGAAGTCACACGTGTACTGAGTACCTACCCGCCTCCAATCCGCTAAAACTGCACATTCTTATCAGCAATCACATTTTAATCAAAGCTATATTAGATTCCAATTGCAATACATTAATGTTATATAACTTGTAAGCAGGTATACAACAGAGATGAGATCGTAGATATGCCTAGTTTGATGCATGCTGCAGTAGCCATTTTGTTGTTAACCTGAATAACCCTACATGTACATTACCCCACAAACCATTGGTGTTGGAGTATGAGAAGCGTAAATCGTTCCTGTTACAGTTTCTAATTTGTTTTTGGCGGCAAATATGAAAAGTGGTTTGACGTGGAAACGCAACACAAAATAAATAAAATCAATTTCTTTGTTGTTAAAAGATCGTTTTAGAAATACAGTTGAATTAATAACATTTGATTTCAAACAAAAAATAGCAGTCGTAACTATGATTTATAAAACAGACTTTTTTTTTGTAAAAATTTTTTTTTTTTATAAAATGATTTTGTTGATTAAATAATATATTTATGATCAGAAGCTCAAAAATGTCCTTTAAATATTCCAGAATTTAGATAATCAAATATAATTAAAAATTTAAAATATTTACATGAATACTGAAGTTAATCAATATTTTATATAATACCGGTAATTATTATCATTTTTTTTACTTATTCTATAGAAACATAATAAGTCATATTAACTTTTTTAACCATTATCAATGTTATTGGTTATGAAATTTAATATTTAAATATAACTGAATTTTAATGCGATTAATAATTGACCCTTAAGTTTAATATTTTGACCCTCAGGAATTTGATTTGACCCTCAGGATTTTACAGCCAAGGGTCACTGACTCTTGAGATTTTGATCCTAGAGAAAGGGCTATACAGACACACCATGCTTTTTCCTATACACATATTTAAAAAAAAACTTTACCCAGGTCAATATGTCATACACAAAAATTAGATCAATTTTACCTACATTTATAGATTTGACATAGGTGCAACTAGGTAAGGTTCTGTGTAAAACATCTAGGCCATTCTGATGTACATTGCAACTTTTGAATGACATACATACATTTAAGGAAAAGGTTTGAGGAATCGATTGGAATGTTATATTTAAATTTGGTGTATGGGTCCATCTAGAAAACTAATTCACATTCAGATTGGAACCTGTCTTGTCAGGGGAAAACTGTAGGAAATTTTCCTTTATTGTTAAAAAATGAGAAGCATTATCTTGTTTGTTTATTTTAGAAAATAGACATCTGCCACAGTGGTTTGAATTCAGATATTCATGATATGCATTCATCAAACAATAGAATTATTTTAAATTTTTGTTTCAGCATATTTCATATCCGGCTGTCCGCCCGAAGCCTGATGGGTCACAGAAAGTGGAAGTTCCAGAGGGACATTATGGTGTACCAGAAATGATGACACATGGGTAAGCAAGGATGCCGAATATATATGCTAGTCTGTTCTAAAACCAATGTAACAAGGTGACAATGCTAGTCATGCATAAAAACAGATGGCTTACTTTAAAGATGCTCCATCGCTGACAAATGGAATGTTTTCTCTATCAAAAACAGGAGCAGACGATTTAGTATTTTTCTTCAGTTACAAAAGTTACTCACTTTACACCATTACCACCATTGAAAAGTTTGAGCTTCTAATTTAATTTCAAGATAAAAATATCAAAAATAATTAATTGCATCCCGAAAAAATTCTGTGGCACTATGTCCTATATGGAATGCAGTATTGATTGCGTATGCATCAAAAGCAAAATTATTTATTTTGAGTTACTTTTTTTGTGTTAATTAGACATATATATACACGATTAAACACCTATTATTGCTCAAATGATGGGTATCATTTTTGCTCTGTCGGCGATGGAGCATCTTTAAATCATTTGTGAATTTCATAAACTAATTATTTTTCGTGTCAATAATATACATATTGTAAACATTTAAAGTTTTAATGCTATTTCATTTGATGAATTTTGATGATCATGGATAATTTTTGATTTTATCAATAGTAACTAAATCTATCACTATACATCCACAATAGGTTTGACAAGAATGATGCCATCAGCAGACCTGTGCACCCATTGGAACAGTCTGAGAAACAGGTAGGGTTAATGGCATACAAAAAAGGATTTTTAGTGTGAATGTACTCGCGCTATTATTTTCCTTATCGGGTGTAGAGTCTGTGTACATCACGTTGTGCAAATTCCAACTGCGCACGCAATACCAGAAGTCAGTGTCTTATACCGTTTAATAGATTTTGCCATGATTTATTTACACAAAACTTTCAAAAACATATTATAAGATATACTTGTCAGCGATAATCTACTTAAATTAACAACAGTGACATTACACAGTGCTAAACGCATTTGTTTTGTGTAAGCTTTAAGCATACAAACTCTTGCATCAGTCATGATATTCTAAGCATCTGATCGACTTTGGAAACTTCCGGAACAATACAATGCAATTCAGGTTTATATAGTCAATAAAAGAAAGTGAGGAAACAGATAACCTTTAGTACCGGTCACATATTTAATTTATTTCACACCATCCTAGGTCCTAGGTGTATGTTGCACTATCGCTTTTAAACCTTGTGACCATATATCGCATTTGCTGCAGTTCTAATTAAATTCATAAAATTACACAGCTTTGCTTAAGAGAAACAGTATAAAAAAACACATTATAAACATATCAGCCTGCGTGTCTGAGCTCTAGATCAAAAGTACCCCAGAAAGGCGTTCAAGCATGACAGATTGACACAGGTAAGTCACCACGTGCACATAGACTAGACGGTGATCTAGCAGACGACTTTTTTTAAACAGCGAAACAAGTGTATCTTATCAATATATATTTACATTTTGCCACTGCAACTCCCATTACTCTAATGATAATCCTGATCTGCATTATGAGCCAATAAATGCAGCCTAGACTTAGTGTAGTAATATCTACATAAATGAATGTGAGCCTTAACGGGCGCTATTCTATTTATCTGCCATCCAGATTGCATTTACATCTCCAATAAATGCAATCTAACAATCCTTTAATTGTTAAATAACACAAAAATCTGAGTGTGCTCTGAATAAATCGCTTCGCGGTTTATGATGAGAGTACACTACACTCAGATTTTTGTGTTATATCTCCATAACATAAAAAATATATTGAAATTAATCCTTATAATTCAATTTACGAAAGATAATCTCTTCAATATTCAAAATTCATTTTGGGACTCTTTTGTCTTTGAAATCATTACCTACAACGTCATCAGAAGCAACGTTACAAACAATGACGCCATTTTTTCCTTTATGGGCTGATAAAGTAAATTTTTAAGCCAATGAAAATGCTCGTAACAAGCTAAATTGAATTATGATGTTATAAATCTTAAATATTACATTTCCAGTGGAATGAGAACAAAATGAAGATGGATTTTGCTATGTTACGAAAAACAGATGGTATCCATGCCCCTCTAAAATTACAGATGGAATTTGCTGTAGCCAAAAGGGTAATAAGCTTGTACTTTTATGTTTTATTTTCAAGTAATAAAAAAAATTAACCATGCATCCTCTGAATTTACCCTTTTCATGCTTTCCACATTGATGGATAAATCAATTAAAGAATTCACGGTCTAAGAACAGTTTTTACACACAACACTTTATATTTTTCTTTATTTTGATTCATATATCTTCATAGATCAATTAAAAAAATTCTTAGCTTAACCCCATCATCTTTAATTTAAGCCATAATTTGCATGACATAATTTCCTTTTAGGGTAAACTAAACTTTATTCATTTCATGACAATGCAACAATTTCTCATTTTAATGCAATTTAAAAGGGATCCTTTATAGAGTTGATTATTTAAATATTCAATAAAAATGTGCATCTTCAAGTGACCATTATATTACCATTGATAATTTGGTAGGATATGCATATATAAAAGATCATGCCATATTGAATTTCTTTTAATTTTCTAATGTAAAAACTTTATATCTGAAATGGGGACATTCAACAATATTTCTTGCAGGAATTAAGATTGCCAGGACTACACAGCTCGGGTCTGATGATGGATATCCTAACTGGCCGGGATGAGATGATCGACTTTGACGATGTACTAAACAGTAAGTACATATATCATTACATCACAATTATACAGAAATGCTTTCTGCAAAGGATGTCAGTAGCAGCCAGAGTAACTGTCTTTAATTACATAACCTGGCGTTTTGTTACAATCCCATGCATTTGAGACACGTTTTAGATCTACATGCACGTTACGTACGTAGATGACCCACAGATATGTGACACAAAGCCACCCTCCTCTATCTGGCATCTACGACACCTTGTTGAGATAAGCATCATAGACAATGTTCAGACTTAGTCCTATGTAAGAGTATATGGAACTTGTTAAAGGGTTTATATTAAGTATGTTCCTAAATGATAAACTTGGGTAGTCCAACTGCTGAGGCACACAAAGGGGAAACTATTCATCTACACATCACACAGAAATAAGAATACATAATTAATTTACAACATTTGTTTAACCTGCTCACCGTGTAGAAATGTATTAATTAAATTGATTTAATTTATCAGTAAAATTAATTCAAATTTTAAGTGTAAATATTTTGAAATTTAATAGTTTCATAATGAACTTCATGCTTAGATATATCAGTAAATAAGTAATATTTGTGGCATTATGAAGCCCCCCGTATGTTGACCCAGAGAAAACATGGAGACAGTCTGCCGTGTTTGAGAGGTGAAGTAGCAACATCCGTGGGGAGGGGGTCAGTTTCCTGTTACTAGTACATTTGTAGGTCACAGACACTGTGTCGTACAACCCTAGACATACATATACACACATTCTGTAAAGTTTGTTGGTCAGCTTATAAATGCATCATACTTCAACTGCAATTGTAAAAATGTATTTAAAAAAAAAAAAAACTGATTTAAATACTTTGAATTTTCAATCAAATTTTTTTTTACCACAAAATGTCACTAATTACATCAAGCTTGTATCAGGTATAGATGTCTGTCATAGATAATGTCTTTGCTGCTAGCATTCATCCTCTGTAATACAGTATATTAGAAATTCTATACCTTACATATTGCGTAAAACATGCTTGCCGTTGGCGAGACTGAGAGCAAACATTCCTGTGACCATCTAATATATATTAGTCAAGTGTCCATCATTTACATGTATATGTGAAACAAGACATGTTTACTCCATTCTTCAAATAAATAAGGTTTTTGTTTTAATATAAGTGTTTACTTATCAACCCACTTAAATATTCACAAATGCTTCTGTATTAGTAGTGTATACACAAGCTTGCTTGGTCAGATTGTTGGGGATAAAAGCCATTGTATTTGTAAATACTCGAGACTTAGTAACAGGTCAGATATCATTCACATGTTCATCCTGATTTGAATTGCTAGTTACTTTATATGGTGATATGCGGGATGTGACTAGTCATTAAGGCATGTGTATGTGGGGGTTGGTTGACTCTCACATTGAAGATGTGATACAGCTTTTGCTCCTGCATCTCTGAAGTGGATGAAGATAATACACACAATCGATTAATTTTAGTTCAAAGTGAACAATATCGATATAAGAGTACTTACTGTTCTAGAAAATAAAATTCTGAATTTAAATGAAATGATAAATTACTATAATAGCGTAAACCAGACATAATAATCCCTCCAGTATATTTTGGACTTATAGCAGACAATTTGGACTATTATTATTTACAAGCAATTAAACAATGGATGCGACATTTACCAGATTATCATTCCCAGATTTACTCCCTCCCATTGTATAAACTTCAAAATTAACTAATTAAGATTTCCAATTAAAGGATTTAGACCTGCTAAAAGGCAAAGATTCAGTTATTTGTCGATATTTACCTACTTTGTGACAAAACTTGCTGTAAGATATTATTCAAAAGTTAATCTGTATACCCTGTGGATTGCAGAAATAAGTATTTCCAAAATCATCAAATTTTCTTCTGTTTACTTTCTTTAAAGATGCTTCACCGCTGACAAATGGTATTTTTTCACTATAAAAAACAGCAGCAGACGATTTGATATTTTTCTTCAGTTACACAAGTTACTTACTTTACACCATTACCACCTCTGGAAAGTTTGAGCTTCGAATTTTGCTATAAGTTAAAATTACAAAAAATAATTAATTGCATCCCGAAAAAATTCCGTGGCACTATATTCTATATGGAATGAAGTACGGATTGCGCATGCACCAAATGCAAAATAAATTATTTTGTATTATTTTTTGTGTTAATTAGACACATATATACATGATTAAACACCAATTATTGTTAAAGTGATGAATATCATTTATGCTCTGTCAGCGGTGGAGCATCTTTAAACAAATGTTGACTTTATTTTCATTGAAACTAATGTCGGCAAGATTTTGTTTCATTGGTATCCTATGTGTTTGTTTGTTATATTGTCATGTTAAAAAAATTAAAACTGTAGACCGAATGTACGGTAATGGAATTTGACTTTGTTTTGTTTGTTGCAGATCCATATGAATCAGAAACTATTGTGGATCACCATGGCCTGATGGAGAAGAGGATGAACATACTATAATATCATCTTATAGTGGATGTTTATATTTAAAAGACTCTTATCACATTTTATGAACTCATTGTCATTTTCTGAAGTGCTTCGCTTTATGTCAGAATTAAATTCACAATCACCATGTCATCTTATAAGTTGTGTTGTACTTAGTTTCAACATCTTGATCTCAAGGGGTTACTATCACTATTATTATAGCTACTTCGGACTGTCACTGGAAACCTAAAGGCTCTATGTAATGACATGTATTTTGAGATAAGACAGAGTACAGTAGTTTGACCTTTTGATGTATACTGTAAGCATGGATATTTTCATGAGCATGCAAAAGGAAATAATTTGCATCTGTGTTAAATTCGCCATACATGTGTATATATATAAAACTTTGGGCTTTGGTACAGTTTATATATTCACAAAACTTTATATGCAGTAGAAATGTTCGCAGTGAAAAGGCCGTTGCATAATATGGGTAAATTTCTGTTATTTTCACGATGCATTTGTATATATAAAATTTACGGCTTTGGTAATACATTAGTATAGTTTATATATTCACAAAACTTTATGTGCAGTAGAAAAGCAATTGCATAATGAGGGAAAATGTCCCTCTCATAAATTTCCATGTTTCCAGTACTACACTATATAGGCTTTGATGTTTTGCGTTACTTCATTGTCTGTTTTTCTTCAAAAATGAATTGTATGGAGTTGGATATAACGATTTTGATAGTAACCCTGAGTATAGAACGTTGGTTTGATAACAATAAGTAACAAGGACATAGTCATTCAGATCCCCCGCCAATGGAGATATCAAAGCTGAAGTAAGTTTGATTGTGGAGACTTATGTGTATGGAAAAACAAGAGATCCCAGAGGGATCTTGGCGCCCACCAAAGAATGATCTATGTCTGACAATGGAAAGAGGGATCTTTTCTCTGCTTTTCAAACTTTTGCAAACATACTATATATAAAATTTGAGACAGGTCACAGATCGCTTCAGTACTTCCTGAGAAACAGCAGTAACAAACTTCAACTATCAAAATCCAAGATGGCTCCTTGGCGGCCATCTTGATGATTGATCGGTCCCAAATCGAAATATGCACAACTAGGGCCCTAGGGGAACCTATATATGAAATTTGAGACAGATTCATTCAATACTTTCTGAGAAATAGCGATAACAATCTTAACTATCAAAATCCAAGATGGCCGCCTGGCGGCCATCTTGTTGACCGATCGATCCAAAAACGCATTATGTACAAATAGAGCCCTAGGGGCACCTATATATGAAATTTGAGACAGATCCCGTCAGTACTTTCTGAGAAATAGCGATAACAAACTTTAACTATCAAAATCCAAGATGGCTGCCTGGCGGCCATCCTGTTGACCGATCGATCCCAAAATGCAATATGCACAACTAGGGCCCTAGGGGAACCTACATATGAAATTTGAGACAGATCCCTTCAGTACTTTCTGAGAAATAGCGATAACAAACTTTAAGTATCAAAATCCATGATGGCTGCCTGGCGGCCATCTTGTTGACCGATTGGTCCCAAAATGCAATATGCACAACTAGGGCCCTAGGAGAACCTACATATGAAATGTGAGACAGATCCCTTCAGTACTTTCTGAGAAATAGCGATAACAAGAATTGTTAACGGACGGACGGACGGAAGGACGGACGGAAGACGGACGGACGGACCACGGACAAAAAAGCGATTTGAATAGCCCACCATCTGATGATGGTGGGCTAAAAACAGGAAAAAGGAAGTTGAGCTAAAGAAAGATGGAGTATAATTCAAGTAGAGCAGGACTGCAATTGTTGAATCAGGTATACGATCTTGACATTTATATTAGACTATATACACAAAGATGGGTGGAGTTTTGCAAAAAAACATTTACCATGATATTTTCAGCAATGTTTCCATGGTAAGAAAAAGTGCAAAAAATGAAAACCTGAAAATAGCAAAAGGTACTACTAGACCATAAAAAGAATGTGTCTATGAAGTTTCGTGGAAATATCTCTTCTGGTTTTAGAGTTATGCTCCGGAAACGAACCTGGTACAAAAATATGATATTTTCAGCAATGTTTCCATGGTTACGGAAAAAATGCAAAAAATGAAAACCTAAAAATAGCAAAAAGCACTACTAGACCATAAGACTAATGTGCCTATGGAGTTCCGTGCATATATCTCAACCGGTTTTCCAGTTATGCTGCGGAAACGAACCTGGTACAAAAATATGATATTTTCATCAATGTTTCCATGGTTACGGAAAAAGTGCAAAAAATGAAAACCTAAAAATAGCAAAAGGCACTACTAGACCATAAGACCAATGTGTCTATGAAGTTTCGTGGAAATATCTCTTCTGGTTTTAGAGTTATGCTCCGGAAACGAACCTGGTACAAAAATATGATATTTTCAGCAATGTTTCCATGGTTACGGAAAAAATGCAAAAAATGAAAACCTAAAAATAGCAAAAGGCACTACTAGACCATAAGACCAATGTGTGTATGAAGTTTCGTGGAAATATCTCTACTGGTTTTAGAGTTATGCTCCGGAAACCATTTGTACAGACGGACGGACGGAACCCATTTGTATATCTCCCGCCAACTTCGTTGGGCGGGGGATAAAAACCGATTTCTATGCCTCTCCCATTAAAAGGTTTACAGGCTGAAATGTAAAACATAAATACCTTGCCTTCAAATGAAATTGGATGAAGGAGATACCACAGGAAATGTGTGGCTAGGAACAATCATAAATGGACCTCCATTTTATGCTTGGAGTACAAAAATGAAAAGTATTTTATGAAAGATAGCAAGTGTTTTTTCCTCTTCATAAAGAATTTTTAATTACTGGATCAACAGCCTGAAGAATGTATCAAGATTAACAGCTTTTCATAATTATCTGAATTCAAAATTTACTCAATGAAAGATTTTTACCTGTAAATTCTTCAAAGACTACTGTCCATGTGTCAACTTAAAGTTAAGGTTCAAGGTAAACTTTGTCAAGATTTTGACCTTCAGAAGTATGTCTTTCGTGTCTTTCTCTCTAGGTAAATATTATTGCATTAAAATTTTGATGCAAAAGTAGCAGCGAATGGTTTCAATGTACAAAGTATGTGTACATTGCATTTTTAAGAACTTCAGGGCCCAGTTGTTCAGAAGGTGATTACGCTAATCAGAGTTAAACATCAACTTTCAAATCAAGATAAATTTATTTCTGGTTATAGAAATTTTACAAAATTGTATAACTGTTCTTTATCTCCTTGCTGGTTTTAGTGAAGATATAATCACAAATTTTGCAGTAAATGTGAAATTAATCGTGTGATTAAGCTGATCATCCTTTGAATAACTGGGCCCTGGAGTATACATGGAATTACTCTAACAAAGTCAACTGATTAAGCTGATCATCCTTTGAATAACTGGGCCCTGGAGTATACATGGAATTACTCTAACAAAGTCAACTATTCCATGACATAATCTTCAACTAAACGTAGGTGGTCATTACAAGAGATGTTGAAAGAATTGAAATATTGAGTTATCTCCCCTTGAACTATCAGTGGTTTTTTATACTCTGCTGCTTTTCTCCTTTGATGACTATAGCTTATCCATCTGTTGTTCATGGATAAACTACAAGATAATGGAAATTTTGTGTTGTTAGGGGCAGCATAAAAACATGCACGCTGCACCCAAAGCTGACGTTTTCCAGAGAGATGATCGATCAATTGGTTATGTGCTAATTGTAATGTTGTGTAATTGGGCAAGTCTGATTACTTGGGACTCCGGTGTACTATATATTGTACATTCTATAGTGTCAAGATTGTTGCACTAATCCCCAGAAAAGTACACTATACGTACATGTACTGTCAGCCATCTAAACACAAAATTAGCATGTCAACAAGGGTCCTGCTGTCAATCGATTCTTACAGTGTTCAGTACAGCAACTATAGATCACATGTTTTCTTGGATATGTAAGCAATTCAGTAACAAGTGTTTGTTCTTCCTCGTAATTGTCAAATTTTCAAATATCGAAATTCTGGAAACTTACTTGCTTCATCACATCAAGATCAAATAATCATGAATGACAGTTGTAGAATACAAAATATGACCTTGTCTTTTGCACATCTTGACCTTGAATTTCAAGTTCAAATTAAATGATACTGAATGTAAAATATGGTTGAAGTAAAGTTTTTAAAAAAGATACAAAACCAACAGACCTGACTCAAAAAATTTATTAAGTGTGGCTATTGCTACCATACCAATCTCTGTTCTGGTCGATGTTGACACCGGTCAGAACCAACGTTGGCGTGGACACCGGTCAGAACCAAAGTCGGTGTGGACACCGGTCAGAACCAACGTCAGTGTGGACACCGGTCAGAACCAACGTGTCACATATAAATACATCCAACTCAGTAAAAGCTGCTCTATATCACAAACACAAGTAACAAATTCAGGAAAAAAAAGAAGAATTTTGATATGTTTTGTTCATGAAATAATGACTGATATAATCAATATCCAAAATAATATGTATAAATAGCCTCTCTAAAAACAAATCTGATTAGCGATGGGTACTTGCATACCGTTCACATATACACACACAAGTAACAATATAAATATATACCATGGGATTCATTTTCACACCCTATTTAGGGTCGGTACCCATTTTTTTTTAAGATCTAAACATATATATCATCTAATTCATGTGATATATATCTCACCGAATAGGAGACAGTTATATACAATGTACAATGTATGCCTATCAAAGCAGATTAATTTAAACTTCAGATTTAGCAATGGGTTGGCAGTCATACTGATTAACTTTGAATATCTTTCCTTTTCTTTAACTTACATTGATTTGCTCATCTAAATTTTGAATAACATGAATAGGTTTCTTTAAGGTATTTGGTATATATATATCGATTGATAACAAAATTCAAAATAAAGCAGATGATTTTCAAAGCTAAAACTTCACGACAAAACTCCAGCATGCAAGTGAGTGGATGAAATCAATTTCTGAATAAATAAAGATTAAAATTAATTACTTTGAAGACTCCCTCCCCTATAATAATAAGAAAAAATAACTTTACATATTTAAGTGCCAATACTTGCCCATGTACTTATCCCAAAGACTTCATCAATTTCCAATTAGAGTATGTGATAATTAACTTCCATTGAATGGAAAAATTAATTTGATGGTGGGAATATTGTCTTTTAATTTCTTTAAAATTATTTACATCAATATAATAATTATATATATCTATGTATACATGATAATACTATACATGACTACATCTTTACAAACATATTTCCTTCATTGTTTAATCCCCATACATTAAACATTTCACAACATAACTTCAACATGATATTGCATTATCATTTTAAGTGGACCTAAGTTTTACTATTTGAGAAGCAAGGCATCATTTTACATATTAATAAAAAGAATTTATCTATTCATTACTTACACTTCTAGATCTTCTAACACACAATCCACAACAATTCAGTGAGACGCTTTACAGCATACATTTTAGCCAGTAACTTTCACAGGGATGATTTTATATCTATTTCAGTGGTTGCAAAAAAAAAAATCATCCATGAAAATCTAAGTAATAGACAAATCATATGTACAGTGTACTCTTCAAATCATTTTACAAATTTTAATGCACTAAAATTTATTTCTAATATTTTAAATCAAAATCATGACTTTTCCCCCCGTGAAAGTTATTAAATGGCTCCAGGGTAAAGTTGTGTGCATTTCCAATTTAAATGAATATGCTGTGTAAGATATTTTGGAAATTTGATAGGTAAAATCAGTACATTACCAGGTATGTAGATGTATCAAGATTTCAAGAAAAAATTTCATCAAAAGTTTATATAGCATTCACATGCCTGCTAATACAACCTATAACTAAGCAGAAAATGTACACACATTTGTATTCCAACCTAGCTAACTACAGGAATGTTTACATTAAATCTTTAATATCACTTCCAAGTCAAGTTCAAATTCTCACATCAAATTTTCTTGTACAAATGTAATATCAAAATATTAGACTATTTAGTTCCTTAAACTATCTAATTCTAATAATCTCAATATTTATCAAAGTGTAAAAAAAAAAAATCTATCATTCTCACAGCCATCTAGAAAAGTCTTTGTGGTTGTTATTTCTATTAACTACATTTTCAATGTCAAACAGTTTGGAAATTTCTTCAAGATAGATTAATATTGAATCTTTAAGAACCATTATATTCTCTTTTAATATACCAGGTAATGAAATAATAATTCAATTACTGGTTATCTTGATATAAGTTGACACATTCACACCAGTAAAGAAAATTTAATAACAAAAAATTTAATACAATGATTTTGGTTTTAACAGAAATAGGATCCAGGAATTGGTATGAAGTTTACCAAATACTTAAAATCAGAGGTCTAAGACCGCCAGATTAGAATCAAAGACAACAGTACATAATTCAAAACTTAAATATATTGTTAAAAAAGAAAACAACAAAGAAATAACCAATTTAACAATGCAACTTGTAGGTACAAAAATGTAAAATAAACATGAGATACTTCAGCTTATATCTCTGGAATGGTAGACAATATTAAACTGAGCAAACAGAACTATTTAACGCAATAATTTTTCAGACTTTGAAAAGTTATCTGTTCTTAAATTTGGAGAACAAAGTAATGAATATTTTTTTCATTAAAAAATAAATGATGTTTACATCAATCATTCAATCAATACATTCCCCAAAGAAAACTCAATAATGCATAACAAATTACTCAATTACCTATTTACATACCTCTTAGTGTTAACCAAATATCCTGTTTACAATGCGTATGTCAGAAGTCAATATTTGGAAATAATTAACAGCAGTGCCACATCTACCAAGTTGGATGAGATATGAAATTGTGCTTGAAAAATTTTTGCAGGAAAAAAAACCCCAGTGTCACAACTAGTATGGTAACAAGATATCTAAGTGATCAAGTCTGTACGACAGTAGATTTTAATACCACACTGCTATACAACAGTTGATACAACTGTTGCCTCAGGACAGGCTCACAATAAACAACTGTTGACTCTAAACAGTGTACTCTCTGTTTCACAATATTCCAAGATTTTAAAAGAAGCATTATCACATTCTAGTGTGCATTCTAACACCTCACACACAGTGTCGACTAAACTAACGTGGTAAGACTCGTCCTACATGGTCAATGTGTTGACTAGCAGTGACACAGGTTAAAATTGCTGAACAAGGTTACCGTTTGCAATAGATAGAAATGTACCTAATATCTTCTTTAAACTGAGAAATATTCTATTTTACTGGTTATAAATAAACTACAAATGGTTTTCTAGTACGGACTGTTAAAATGCACAACACAATGTGTTATACACATGTATTTTACCTGTAGACAGAGAAACATTATCGAACACATACACTCTCTTGCTAGTCTTGTAAACATACACACAAAACACACAGATGCCAAAGGGGTGCCAGCACATCTTCCCTCAGCCTTACAACCTTCGTCGTCCTGGTTGGCCACAGTAGTCCTTTCTTGTGATGTTCTCACACTACTTTTCAGTACAGATACACACATGTATCTCGTTAGACCTTTTAGAACTACTCCTAGTCCTCACACAGTACTACCTCAAACACAAAGTCTGTAAGCCACTCAGTATCTCTCCTGGTACTCGTGGTGCCACTTATTGAAATCTATGTTGAATACCAAAAGACACCCAGTTCCTAATCCAGCTAACAAGAACCTGTCAAAATAAAACATGTTACTTAAACCTTTATTTAAAGGGACAATTCAGTCTAAGAGAACATTAAAATTTGTACATATATCGGAAAAAACCCCAGTTCTAATGGAAATTAGATCAGTTGGTTTTACTGTGATATGCTTGAAAAGCCCATGGTGGTGACATGTGTGTGAAACTCGCTTGCTGTCCGCCATTACACCCTGTGGTCGAACTTCTTGTATGCCGAACCTTGTCCCTTGCTCATTGAGTAATGCAACTTTTGTCTAGAACTGCTCAAATCGCTCTGACAGTAGTATGTTTACTTTATTAGGTAAATTGTCATGCCTAAATACCATTTTATCACCTTCACAGTGGTTATGTAGTTCATTTGTTTAACGTGCATGACTTTGGCTTGAGCATGGGTACAGTGTCCATATTGTACCTGCTTAATCTTATTGATCAACGATTTGATATTTCAACAATATTAATTAAAATACTTAACAATGTCATGGAATTTGTCAATGTTTTACGTAATGTTATATGTTTCATAAGAAATGTAGAACAATACATTAATGCTATATTTTGCTTCTTGGCTATGTAAAAGAATCACCCTGAGTGAATTGTCTCTTTAAGATCAGAGTATGCAGAGTCACTAACAGGTTCATTCAAAATTTGAAATGTTCTTTCAACAAACACTTGCTCTTTAAAAAAAACCAACTTCTTTATGTCCTATTAACAGCCAGAGATATTTAAGGAACTGCCAGGTTTAGAAGGTAGGGGAAAGTTAGAGTGTCTGGAGAAAAACCCTCAACCTACACTTGGCACCTACCCCAAGTAAGCTTGCAACTCAGAGTTAGAGGGCTTGTGGTAAAGTACCAGCACACCTTATTCACTATCCCATTGCAACCTTATTTTGAATAGGCACAAATAGGTTAGTTTCTTAATGGATCGATTTATAAATGAACACTTCTGGTACAAACACTTCAACTTGTGTACAAAGCTTATTGATGGAAAAAGTTTATTTTGTACTATTATAAAATCCAGATCTTAAATGCTGTAAATTAATACTTTACTTAATATAATATATTTTACCTGTTTTTACAGTGGGTTTCAATTCAGACAAGAGAAACTGTAATCAAAATATGTTAACTTTGACATCAGTTAAAATATATAGCTTGTTATTTTATCCTGGTGTGTACTTACTTGTGATCGTGTGTGAGAGCGAGTGATCTGATCTCGCTATCACAGGGAGGGTAGGCGTACAGTAGAGTGAGGTCATGTGACCGCCACACCTCTACCACTCCGTTAGATCCTCCCAACATCATGTACTGGCCATCACGACTCAATATCATTGACTGCAAAAAGACAAGGAAGAATGATGATGACTGCAAATACACCATTATACTAATTAATAACTAATTCTTACTTAGACGTCTGAGATTAAATATAAAAGGTATAAGCTTCTCCTAAATAATGATCCCTTGCCAGCTTCTATTAAGGAAATCAAAAGGAATACTTTCTAGTTACAGCGCTGTTACAACAAGTGTTCCTGTTAACACTCATTCACTTGATAGACACATTGGCTGGTAGCTGATGTAGAAGGCTGGTAACTGATGCAGTAGATTAAAAGTTAGTTGGCATGTAACAAAGCCGCTGAATGGCTGAATCATCGGCAGCCCGACTGATTGGCCCCTCCGACTGACAAGATCGCCGACAACATTGAGAAGCAGGCGGAGCCAGTGGATCTTTGATGTTCAAACCTGACTCTGAAGTACAAAGTTTTGATCATGTTGTGTACTATTTTATCATGTTTACAATGTATACAATCAATCATTGTATTCAAAATTCATAATTGTTTTGTTTCACTTATTAAGCAATTTTTTGGAGGATTTGTTGTTCATAAATTATTGGCCATTTCTCTCGACTTTTGGAAATATTCATTCTGTAGCTTATATACCAATGTTCCAATGGATCCAATTTAGCATCGTGTTTATAAATGTGTGAGGTTTATATCTATTTATTCTTCTATCCATTGTAATGTAAAAGCCGAATCTAGCTACGTTGTAGCGGAAAAGGAATCCCCTTCTGCCTGACTTTTCAGCTGGAAGCGTATGGTGTTGAAACTAAATCAGGTACTGCTTAAAATAGATTATGTCTTGTCAAAATATATTCCGATCAAACACGGTTTTAACACATACCTGGGTGTTAGTAGTGGATGTTATTCTAGTTGTAGACTTCGAGTTTGAAAGCATCGCCTAAATACTTATAATTCAATTTGATTCATATTTGGGAAACCTTCACAGGTAATGTTCTCAGAGGTTGGCGCATGCCCGGCTGTAGTTTACAAAATGTCGATTGAATTTAGCCGAGAAATTGTCAACATTAGATTCAAATGCATCTATCTGATTAAATACTGGTGACAAAGTTAAAAAATGTCTTCCTACAGCTGGAATAGCATCCCCTACTAACATCCAGGTATGTGCCAAAGCCGGGTTTTATCGGAATATATTTTGACAAGACACGATGGTCGGTTGTACATTGTACCCAATTTGGTTTCCCAGACCTAGCAGTAAAGTAATAATTAGTCAGAAGCAGGCGATATCTTTTCCGTACAACTTCTGACTGACTTTTCTGCTACAACAGTATCTCTTTCCATATGTACTTCACTGAGTAGCGCTGATTCAGAGTCTATACATGAGGTAATTAAAATGTGTTTGTGTAATCTTTTATACATTATGAAGCTTACAATGCCGATCATCTTCAGTACACGTTTCTGATCATGGTAATCGCCAACAGACGTTTCCGACTGTTTAGCTCTGCCCCTACATTGAAGCCACAGCCAATGAGAACCGTGCTTGCACAGCTTTTTGAATGCCGTTGGCAAACTGACTAGCTACCATACAAATTGAATAGCTACCAATCAATGGAATCAGCTACTAGACTGGCCGTCACACGTACGCTTATTGTAACGGCGCTGTAATATACCTTGTTTCATATTTGTTGTAGAATATAGAAGGTTAATTCATATAATTTTTAGAGGACTATTATTGACAGCTTTACAAAAGCAAAGGATGATGATTGATTAACACTAAATTTGAGTTACACTACTAATACTACAAACATTTTGATATCGCCATACCCATTATCATAGTTTGTAATTCAAACAAAATTTATTTCTGTATAAGATGTCATAAATGGATAGCAGTGAACTCTGTTTCTGACCTGAATATTATCCTTATGTCTGACATTGAGAAGTAGGCGTCCATTGATGCTGAAGTTACATATATGACCCTCGTCAAACTTGACCAGGACAAATGATTCCCTGGACATTGTGATGAGCTGAGGCGTCCTACAACCCTCGGGAGCTTCTAGTGACCGCAGTAGGTCTCCACTCAGGGTGTGTACCAGGCAGGGGCCATCTGAGGGGGAAAAATAAATGTTAACTTCCAGGTATACAAATATCCTAGACACACAATTAAAAGACAAAAAAGAAAGCCTTTCCTGTGAAAAAATTATTTCTTTCCTTCTAAAATTTTATATCTTCTGCAAGGCAAAGTGTCACTCTTATTGTAAAATATAGCATAACTTATCAAAACTGGCCCTTGTCTTGTCCAGATCTCAGCCATGTATTCCGGCATAATTACATGGCATAGTAATTAAAACTTATTTAATCCGGAAACCTGTCTATACTGACAAATTATTTGTTCCCGATGACATCCTGTTTACATTAGTATGTATCATTTGACATATATTGACTAAAATGTAAAATAATTTTAGGATCTTATCTTGTGGTAAGTTTCAATTTGCTTACAAATGTATAATATAACTGGGCTTTCTACCATATTAAGATTCTACTATGTAATTTCAAAGAGAGAAAATTCAAATTTGAAGATACATCACTTTTTGAAGGAAAAGTGTACATACTTTGTGATCCACTCATGACTAGACCCAGTTCAGCCAGGACAGCAACACAGGTGACCTCAGATTCATGGCCGGTTAATGTGGCCTTAGGAGTAGGGTGCTCTAGACCTGAAAGTATTTCAGCCCTGATACAAATTTTTGCTTTTTTCACTTTCACATTGTCTGATGCCCACGATTGCTCACTAGTTAATGATATATGGAATGATATGCCATCCATGGGTATATGGGTATGACCTTGCTAGTTTTAAATCAACAATTTTTCACATGTTGTTAAACAATCTTAAAACACTATAATGATTCAATGTACCAAACATTCAAAATTATATCATAAAGACTTTTTTCGAACTCTAAGTATAATTTTGTTCCTTATTATTAGTTTTTTTTCCCAAACGTCTTGAACTTATGAAAATAAAAAAACCATTTAATTCTGGAAACAGTTTTCATAGTTTAACAAAGACGCTATCCTAAATGCAATCACAACTTACTGCCGTTGTCACCGATGATGGCCATGTTTCGGGCGGTGAACATCCACACCATCACCGTGCAGTCTTTAGAGCCAGTTATGATGTAACAGTCCTGATTGAGGTTACATTCAGAACGTGTCAGACATGTCACCACGTCAAAGTGGCCATGTACAACCTGTAAGATTTTAGCTGTAACAAAATTCAATTACATTGATCAGGTAGTGATAACACCAACGCCAAGAAAATGCTCTCTAATTTTTTGGAGAAACGATGTATTTGCACATTACAGAGTTATCTGCCCTTAGCTGGTAGGTATTGATTGTGACATCATGTGTTTGTGAGCGTAACATACTTTTTGGAGAAACGATGTGAATTGCGCTCATCATAAAATAATGACATCACAATGGATACCTAACCGCAAGGGAGCTAACTGTAATTACAAAGATGGTATTTATAAAACCAGCAGGATTTTAGCTGAAACCACACACAGGTATAGTAAGGTGATAGTAAGCGTAAAGCACTCAGAGTTTACACTATATCAAATAATAATATTCTATAAAATGTCTTCATTTTTATCTTATAAAATCAATCCTTGGAAATTGTTTTGATTGATATCATACTTAAGTTTGAAGTTCTATAGACTATTAACACTTCATAAATAACTAAACTCAAGAACAATTATTAAAAGTTTGACTAACTGCACATAAAACAAATTGAAAATTATCAGGACAGAATTTCATTACTATAACCCAAAGTTAGTAAAACTGCTATAAATTCTAAAACAAATGTACAGTTGATGCTAACATGGAATAAGATTTGTTCTAATTCTAAGTGCACATCAAGAGTTCTGCATGTTTAGAATCTTTAAAGGACAAGTACAACTTTTGGAAATAGTTCACCATAACAATGTACGACCCATTGCTTTTGACCATGCAGATAGAATGGAACAAATTAGTTTACAATGAACAATGGCTAAACCCAAAACTCTCAGATGTCAAAAGCAACCACATGTTAATATCTTACCTGTTTCAGTAGAAAAGAGACGGAAACTTCTGTCCCAGAAGCCACAGGCAAAAATAAAGCGATTATCAGCAGATGTGGTGAAGGAGGAATGGCGAGCCTTCATCCTCTCGTCAAAGTTGTCTCCCAAGGTACGCCTCTGGAGGCCTGTGTTCAGGGCTGAAACAGCAGTTAATAGATGCTTTACTATGTTTTTTCTTTATACAGATTCAATTTGTTCAATGAACACAGAATTTCTTCTTCCAGAAATAACTTTAGACTTATGACGATAAAACTTGAACATAACCTAAAAGTTTTTGAACTGATTAAAGTTGGGTGAAAAAAACATTTAAAGGACTTCATAGTCCTAGAAAAACTTTTTAATATGGTGACTTTACACATATCTGACCTTGCAGTTTTGAAAGATTTGTCAACAGATTAGAAGTAAATCATTTATCCATTTTTCCTGAACACCTACCTAGTAGCTGGTCCATTGACAGAGGAAGGTTGGCCTGAGTGTCTGGTTTCTCTGAGGAAAAGCTTGTTGGTGTGCCTTGTTCTGTAAAGGTAATGAAAAAGTCAATTTAAAACAACTTTACAAACATTATCAAAATCTTTATAGAAATGAAGACTTTTGAAAGATTTTTATAATCTAGTCATTAATATTAAATTGAACAGTTTGCTAAATAAGAAGCATTTCTTTCAAAATCTGCTTAGAAATCTATTTTTCACAAGATGACCTTTTTTTACAAAATCTACTTGTTATCATACAAATACACAAGCAATGGTAATAATTGGTACCCAGCGAGAGAAGTGAATGACTTTTGACTGAAGCCAGTATTCAAATTTTATCTTCATACCAAAGCAAAACGAGCCAGAGATTTCAGATACAGTAGCTAGACTATAATTGTGTTACTAACGTTGGTAGCTTGCATTCCACTTATTGATAGCGAAATTGTGGCTACAGGAGATGGTTGTGACTGCGGGCACAGGGACGGCAGGGTGAGTGTTGGCAGCCACGTAGGTTACTGGTGAGTTAGACAGGAACTTCATTATCATACACACATCATCTTGTACTGTCGAGAACATCATCGGCGTCTGTAACACATATATATCATGTTAAACTTCAGTCTGACAACACATAGTTCTGTACAATAAATATATATGTACATGTACATACATAATGAGGGTCTATAAAACATACAATCAACATGAATATATAGGGGGTCTATAAAACAAATAACAATGCATCAAACACTCAATGAAATTATTTCAAAACAAACTGATACATATAGCATCTATTACATTAGATTACAATTTTTCTATGGGGGTTTCCTAAGTTGGGAATTTATGGCTAATATTTAGTTTCAGCTAAGACATATCTAAATCAGTAAAATGTACCAGTTCAGATCTGTTACTGATATTATATGTAATTCATACAGGAGTGTATTACTTCAGTGGCTCAAGTTATAAACAAATTATCTCTATTTCAATACAATCTTTTTACCCATTACCACCAAAACCAATTTTAGAACTCCTGGAAACAACACACAAACTGTGAAGATGCATATTTCATGAAAGGCATTTTTAAAGCAAGCAGCATTCTGATACAGAATTATGCTAAGAAAGAATTTGGGAGATTGTACAAGATAGCATCTGTATAATGTACTAGCTACAGCACCTATATATACCTTATCAATCATTTTATTTATAACAGTCTATCTTGAAATGTGTATTTTAGCTACCCCACCACCTACATGTATTTGCATTTGCAAGGATCACAACACACCCCACACACAAGCATATATAGACAGCATAAATATCTATAATTCCATCCAAATCATAAATCTATCATGCTTAGCAAACTCAATGTTACATAACTAGTAAAAAAGAATCTGAAGTATTGTACGTCCCCCAGCTTGTCGCAAGATCTTCCTCCGATACAGTTTGAAATCACCTTACCATAAATGTTCACAATATATATAGTCAACCATGTCTAATACAACGAATAAAGCTATATACAGTAAATCTACCAGTCATATCTCCTGTTGAACTTTATCAATCCATAGCTCATACATTTGTTTTGAACCACAACCACAAAAAATATATCACCTAGCAAGAGAGAGAGAGGTAGAGAAAGTATGAAATAGCACAGGATAAGAAATAAGACCTTGTGTATTATACTCCTTGTTTTTTTGTATTTCTCAGTCGCCTGAAATAAACGGTGTCAAAAAACTGTCACAATTTCATTGGACTCTCCATCATGCCTTTCCCTATCTACAAAATCAGCACTAACTTTTTTATTATTATAAATTCAGAGGAACAGGATATGCCAAAATATGACAATACAATCAAGATATTTGAATATTTTAGAAAAGCTATGGTTAATTTAGTCAATGACCTCAATATAAGAGATTGACAAGAATTTGAAGTACTATAAATCGATGAGGCCACAGTTAAGGTTAGTAGAAGCAACAAGGACTAAAACAGCAATATCACGAGTGTGTATATATACTTACTAGGTGCATCACAGAGCTGCGTGGTGGATGGGGTTCTGTCAGTAACTGAGTAGGTGTCTGTCCAAAACTTCGGATCTGGTTCTCAATGGCCTAGAAGAAAACAACATAATATACATACTAGTTAGATCTATAAAGATAAGTCATGGGTGGAAAACAAACAGTGGTCCAGACAAGATTTTTAGAATATTTTAGAAGTTACCTGCATAATTTCTGCAGATACCCATGTATGTTATATCTTAATCTTAAGTTTTCAGTTACCTTAATTTCAAATCTTGCTAATATTGATTTAAGACATGTTCTATAATGGTTATGCCAGACAAAAAACACCAATGATCTGAGAGAAGGATTTCTTTTTTCAATTTTATGGTTACCTCTTTCATAACAGGATCAGTCATAGATTCTAGGTCCACACTTCCTTCATATGTCAGATAGTAAAATACATTGGTGGCTCGCACTGCCTCTGGCCCTGTCAAACCATCATACACAGGTTCAGTATTACAGAGACATTTTACTATTATAATCACACAACTAGTGAGATAGCAAAACCATACACATGGGTTTAAAAAAAAGAAAGATTTTACTATGATAATAATATCATATCTTAAGAGAATACTGTATACTACAAATCATCTGAATTTTTGCATTTAAATTGTAAGATAAAAATATTAGGTTGTATCAAATAATAACAAGAAAACTCAATGCAAAATATGAAATAAAACTAATTTAATTGTGTAACCTTAGTATTAAGAAGCATATGACTTCATTTGGTTATTAAGTCTTTGAAAAAATCCAGGTAAAAAGCTGGCCACGGGGGGGGGGGGGGGGGGGGGGGGGCCTCATGTTCTGTGTTGGCATCGGGCACACACTTATTTATAGGAGAAATTAAAATAATGTTGCCTTCTATTGGATCCTAATCTTCCTAATTTAAAGTATCTGACCCTTCAACTTTACTTTCAACTTCTGACACATCGCTAGCAAAGAACTGTTGTACAAGTTCTTCATCACTTCGATCTATCGGAGCGGCCATTTTGACGAGTCAGTATACCGAGAATATCGAATGTAATGACATTAGAACCAATCGGAAGCATTCTACTTTCGTTTTCAGTCATAATTTTAGCAACAGGGGGGAGATTTGACGATCGGACCGCTGGTTGAAAACTCGGACTCAAATAACGTCTTTTTACACGTGTAGCACTGAGGGCCATTTAAACCAAGGTGTAAATAGTTGCGTGTAGCAGTCTAAGGGTTAAAATGTTGGTTTTGAGATAAGAAAAACAACTTTTACTTTTAAGTATATGATTACCACTGATTAGAACCAACTTTAAGTGATTGTGATGTAATTTGTTTTGTTCATGATCTTTTTTCCATCACAATATTAAACTGTAAGGTGGGAATAATTGTACTCATTTTTATTTCTCAAAAATAGATCTGTACTGCTACAAGTCTAATATTCTGTTAATCCTTATATATTCCAAATAAAAAAAAATCCGTGATCCTGAACAAACAACTGCCAAAAACAACAAGACATTATATAATACAATATACCTTGAAATAAGACTAGAAAATCTATTAGTTTTGGTTTTGATTTATAAATTTAACATATGTTATAATTCTGAGAATATATACAGAGCCTACCTCTTTGTTTGTACCCAAATATCAAGTCAATCCAATGGTGTAGCTGGCAGGAAACAAACTCGGACTCCAAAGCCTAAAACACCAAATCAGGTCAACATTTCATATCATAATTCTCAGGATCTAACAAATTCGGTAAATTTTTGAAAATTTGTATTTATCATTGTATGAAAATTTCATTTTTGGTTTATTTATTTTTACATCCTATTAACAGCCAGGGTCATGTAAGGACGTGCCAGGTTTGTTGGTGGAGGAAAGCCGAGTACCCGGAGAAAAACCACCGACCAGCGGTCTGTACCTGGCAACTGCCCCACATGGGATTCGAACCTGCATCCCAGAGGTGGAGGGCTTGTGGTAATATGGCGGGACATCTTAACCACTCGGCCACCGCGGCCCTATTTATTTCATCTAGGTTTCATATACATGTACATTCTTTTGTGGATATCATATTTGTTGTCAGCCTGTGCAATGATGTACAGAACAAATTTAGTTGTTTTATATTCCTAATTCTACAACATCGACGAAAACAATTTTCCATGATAAAAATTTCAATTCGTATAACACTATTCATATATACAATTTCTTTTGAAATTTTGGTAAAGAAATCATTATGATGCCCGTATCATTTATTTATTAAATTACCCAATAAAACAACTAATGCATATATATATATAACAAAGTATTCCTACCATCCTATTGGTCCTGATGAAGTCCTCAGGACTCTTGGCCCATGGAGGAAGGATAACATCCTTGACTTCCAGTCCATCATCCTGTTGGCCCAGGTTGTAGTCATTTTCGTTGACTAACATTTCAGGAAGGAAAAAGTGTTCTGGCACCAATTCCTGTCAGCAAAAGAAAATTGGGATAAAAATATTAACTAAAGTTCAAGCAACACTGTCAAATATATCAGATTGTTTACCCATTCAAATTTCAGAGCTTAACTTATTCCCCTCTTTAGATACATTTGAACTCTAAATTTAATTGTTGGAACACTTCATTATGAACTTAGGGTAGTGAATGAGTTAGCTGTTCCATTTATTTGGCATATGTTCAAAGACAAATAATGGGTAGAGTGTAAATCAGGTTAGGTGTCATGGTGACACTGATAGTTGATCATAGGATTCAGTTTCAAAGAAACATAAACAGCCAGATCTTATGAAGACATACATAAAAGAGACCACAGCAGGGTCATAAGAGGATGGTTGTCAGACACATCAGGGTAATACAAGGATTAACAGCATGAAAGTTGACAGTAATACACAAGTCTAGTGGCTTAAAAAGCTTGGCATTTATACCTTTACATCTGAAGTATCACGTTGACAGTTTTTCCAAGCCTGGGCAATCGAGAAAAACGTCCGATTCGCATGGTCAAACTTGCCTCCTTGCATATTCAAAAATATTGATGTAAATGGTTCCTGAAAAAAAGAGACATAACACGGTATTTCTGATGATTAGAGAAGTGTACAATTCTCTTTCAAACATCATATAAAATTTTAATCTTCATCGAAACTTTCCAAAAGTATTTTTAAAAATTAATTACATTTTCTCATCTCTCTACCTTTTATGCTGAAAATGCTAATGGAAATAGATATCCTTCATCTCAAGGCTAAATATCGATATTATTTTCGTTTTTGTATGAAGACATACCACTCTGATAAGCCAATTCAGTGTGAAGGCTGCCGTTGAGAAGTGTGTTCCGTAATGGAAGGGTGGGATCTGATCGTGTTCCCATGTCTCGTATCGCTCATCAAAAAACTCCTTTCTTGTAGGGTTCAGTGCACCAATAGGCTATAGGTAAGAATACAGAGTATGATATAAATTGGTTTTAATTTAATGCACTTTGTGAATTCAAGCTAATGCATAGTATCAAATAGAAATATGTTAAAAGACAAGTCATTAATCCCTATTTTTTATTCTAAATAAAATAAACTAGACATTCAAACAATCATTTAATTTCTTATTTTAGGCATTTCATTATTTTGAATTGATAAAATAGAGAAATTGACATAAATGAAATACTTTTTTTCAACATAAGTAGTAGCTTCTCAGGTATATAATCACTTTTTTACATGACAGAAGTGTCCTTCAGTCTTGATTTTAGTTGGCTTACCTTGGACAAATCTCTATAGTTGTTTGGCTGACTCAGATCTAGTTCTTCAGACTCATAATTGACTATCACCCAGGGGAATACAGAATACTGGTTCAAATCATTGTAAGTACGCCCTGTAATGTAAATAAATAGATTTCAAAAATAATGATAAGTTGACAGCAAAATACAAAAGAAACGGTAAAATCATAATGCTACTTTCTATTTAAAACAAAACATTATAAAATCTAATAAGTGTAAAAAAAAATCTTTCCTGCAAACATGAAGAGTTGCCTCCCTTTCACTATAAATGTAGTTAGTACTATCTCCTTTTTGGGAGTAAAATCTCATCTCTGATCAAATAACTATTATTTCTTGTACAAAATACAAACAAATAAATTTTGTTGATGAGTTTTATGGAAAGATAAAATCCATCCCTCGCTTACATTTGAGATTGTTTCATAGAACCAATTAATGCCCAAAAATAAAAGATACACCTCAAAAGTATCATTAGTCATTTTATGTCATTGTTTGAGACCTATGGTTGACTGCACTACACCATTACGCTTCACTTAACACTTGTGGGTCAGCTCAACCAAACCATGAAGTCATCAAAGTGAATTTTTTGACTGATCTGATCCATGAACGATACATGTAGCGACCAACTGTTGGTCTCTGACGATGACTTTATGTAGAATCATCTGATCTTGACTTTAACATCAAAATGGTTATTGCTATTTCGTAATAATTTCAGCGGTCAATAAATCGGACTACTAACCTGCTATTGTGTTGAGATACATAAGGTAATCGAAGTTTGAAATCTCTCGTCTCTGCCATTTCTGGGTCATACAAGAGAGTTTAAACAGCTGTTTTCCTGAGGCTAAGGACATCCGTCTGAAAATTTGTAACAATAAAACAACACTGAAAATAACATGAATAAGCTTGTCACATGCATGATGAAGCCATTTTCGACAAATCATAATAAAATATGCAGTGATTTCCTTTATGTATTCTAAAATAAATTTGAACAATTACAGCCTATTCTTTACACTACATTATTTATTATAAAATACAATTTAACTTTAACCGTATTTGCTAAACCATTACACTTGAAATTAAAGATTTTCTTAATGCAAAGGTTTATGAAATGCCCAATAAATTCCTGGAGTTGCCTCCCTTTGCCCAGTACCTACCTGGCCTGAGGCAGCCCATACTTCACCCCAACTCCCACACGAGGTAGTGCATTGATGACCTTCTTAACCGTGGCATGGTCAGGGAAGGCAAACATAACTGCCGCTGTAAATGAAATGGTCAAATTTAGATTACAAAATTATTGATATTATACTGATAATAGAAATGTTACAAAAATATTTAGAAATCTTATTTACCTCATCATAACAAGAGATCCCAGAGGGATCTTGGCGCCCACCAAAGAATGATCTATGTCTGACAATGGAAAGATGGATCTTTTCTCTACTTTTTAAACTTTTTCAAACATATAACTACACATAAAATTTGAGACAGATCGCTTCAGTACTTTCTGAGAAATAAAAGTAACAAACTTCAACTATCAAAATCCAAGATGGTTCCTTGGCGGTCATCTTGTTGATGATCGGTCCCAAATCACAATATCTTGTTGACTGGTCGGTCCCAAAACACAATATGCACAACTAGGTCCCTAGGAGAACCTATATATGAAATTTGAGACAGATCCCTTTAGTACTTTCTGAGAAATAGCGATAACAATCTTTAACTATCAAAATCCAAGATGGCTGCCTGGCGGCCATCTTGTTGACTGATCAGTCCCAAAAGGCAATATGCACAACCAGGTTCCTAGGGGAATTCGAACCTACATATGAAATTTGACGCAGATCCCTTCAGTACTTTCTGAGAAATAGCGATAACAAACTTTAGCTATCAAAATCAATGATGGCTGCCTGGCGGCCATCTTGTTCATCGATCGGTCCCAAAACACAATATGCACGACTAGGTCCCTAGGAGAACCTACATATGAAATTTGAGACAGATCCCTTTAGTACTTTCTGAGAAATAGCGATAACAAACTTTAACTATCAAAATCCAAGATGGCTGCCTGGTGGCCATCTTGTTGACTGATCAGTCCCAAAAGGCAATATGCACAACCAGGTTCCTAGGGGAATTCGAACCTACATATGAAATTTGACGCAGATCCCTTTAGTACTTTCTGAGAAATAGCGATAACAAACTTTAGATATCAAATATGGCTGCCTGGGGGCCATCTTGTTCATCGATCGGTCCCAAAACGCAATATGCACAACAAGGGCCCTAGGGGAACATACATATGAAATATGAGAAAGATCCCTTCAGCATTTTCTGAGAAATAGCGATAACAAATTTTAACTATCAAAATCCAAGATGGCCGCCTGGTGGCCATCTTGTTGACCGATTAATCCCAAAACCCAATATGCACAACTAGGTCCCTAGGAGATCCTACATATGAAATTTGAGACAGATCCCTTTAGTACTCTCTGAGAAATAGCGATAACAAACTTTAACTATCAAAATCCAAGATGGCCGCCTGGCAGCCATCTTGTTGCCGCCTGGCAGCCATCTTGTTGACCGATCAGTCCCAAAACGCGATATGCATAACTAGGTCCCTAGGGGAACCTGCATATGAAATTTGAGACAGATCCCTTCAGTACTTTCTGAGAAATAGCGATAACAAACTTTAACTATCAAATCCAAGATGGCTGCCTGGTGGCCATCTTGTTGACTGATCCATCCCAAAATGCAATATGCACAACTAGGGCCCTAGGGGAACCTTCATATGAATTTTGAGACAGATCCCTTCTGTACTTTTTGAGAAATAGCGATAAAAAGAATTGTTAACGGACGGACGGACGGACGGACGGACGGACGGACGGACGGACGGACGATGGACCACAGACAAAAAGCAATTTGAATCTGATGATGGTGGGCTAAAAATAAATTATGTACAAACTTTTGATGACATTAATTTAATGATTGACCATAGTTTCATTTCTTAATGTGACTGGATACTTGTCTACTATCCTAATTATTTTTTATCTTATATTGCTTATGGAATCACAAGGTATGTACTTGCTTATATCATTTACAAAAGAACTTGGAAATAATAATTATTTCGTTTAAACTTTTAATGATTCTTACTTCTATTTGCCATGAAGATTTCGATGGCCACATTCTGTAGTAAGTATCGTCGAGAAAATATTGCTCTGACTTCGTTGAAATGCCACCGTCCATGAAGATGTTCAACATAGGACAAAACCTTTAAAAGATACATACAACTTATAGACACAGGGAACACTTTAAATACTAAACTCAAGCAAAGGTTATATATACTATTGAATGTCTGATTTGTTGATATATATTAATTAGATAAAACCAATTGATTACTAATGATCATCAAATCATATTTTCATCATTTATCTTCTTTCAAAGTATAATAATCATACAAGAACAATATATCCAAATTCTATCAAAATATCACAATCATAGATTATCTTACACCATCATACAATAATTGGTAAATTGCTATTACCTAATATGTTGGCTCAAATTATGATGCTTAAAACAACAAGGCATAGAAGACACAAGGTTAACAAATATTTTGATATATTTTTTACATGAATAATGAATAATAGCATGAATTTCATAAAATTAACACAAACAAAACAGGACAACACATGGACAAATACAGCACACCACAAAATGTCATTGTGTTTACACCAAGGAATACACATCTCTAAACATTATAGTCATCAAATCAATACATCATTTCATTAATACATGTTTTATATTCAATATTCAGATATAAGAATACAAGTCAATTCATGTCATAAACAAATTAAGTCATATATTCAATCATAGTCAATCAACAATAATAATCTCATATAATAGTATAACATTATAACTAGCTTTATCAGAAAGCATGGATCTAGATAATGTTTAAAACTTCAATTTAAATAAATGTCATGATCACTTAAAATGAAGGATCAATCTCATGTGATATCTTAGAAAATTGTATTAAAAACAATTATAGAATGAATTAACCAGAGTTACTGTGGGTGGATCAAACCCAAAGTGTATGAGGCCATATACATTACATTGATGTCGTGTTAACCTCCTCCTCCTCCACCAACATCTGAAATGTCAAGACAACACAGATGTAAGATCACAGTTTCACAAAATAACTTCAAATTTATCACAAAATCTTCATGGTTCTTTCTCAAAACAATTACTAGATGATATCAATTAATTGAAATTTGCAACAAAATTAATTTCCCATTTCAAATAAATTTAATTATACATCAACCATAAAATCAATTTTCAAATTGTAAAAAACAATCATTATATACATTTGCAAATACATGTATGTAATGGAATTAATTTGAATTTATAATAGAAGTTACTCTATATATACAGACATAGAATAGAATAAAGAGAAAAATATATATTGGGCATTATAAACGATGGAGCTTTACAGAAGCCATCAAAATGTATAACTTGGATAATGGTAGAGTGGGAGTCATGATGGCACCAAATCACCATACATTATCCCAGCCATACCAGTAATCTATACTCCTAATAGACAGGGCCTCCTGCATCAAATCATTATAAAATTGTCCCGGCTAAACATCAACTATCAATCATGGTTCTACTCGGCAAAATAAACTGACATTACTAAATGCAGCACTTCATGTTTAAACTTCTGCTGGCTAGGCCCAAGTACAATCATCATCATTTTTCGCTTTTACAAAATCAATTTTGTGTAGCCTAATCAATTTTATGCTGGAGCTCGAGGCTACCAGCAAAACTGCAGCAATGCAGCGTTTGTGAACCATATAACTGCAGCCTAGAGCCCAGCTCGACTTTCCGAGAAATGAAACAGTGGCGATATTGCCTGCCATAATATGTACATTGACCCAGACTCGATCACCCTAATCAAATAATCCAACGCTAATTAGATTGTAAACAGGATCTCTTCCACGATCCTCTCCAAACAAAGTCACATGGGGATTGAGAAATAATGGGTTCCATCATTACTCAGCGATGACTAGAACAGGTCTGTAATTAAATATTAAAAAGCCTTTTGTTCGCCAAATACTGATGTCCAGTTAGTGGTCCCTGGTCAGACCGGGCTAAATATGACATTCTTTTTCTCTGTACCCACCACTTAGCAGATACAAATAACAATGCCCAGACAAAAACTAACAGGAAATATGTAATAGGTATGCTTTTTTGTATTGCACAAAATAAGCAAATTCTTTAATTCATAACAATTTTTTTTAAAGATATTTATATTCACAAATATAGGATCTTACCACTTTTGTTCAATGAAAGACTGATAGCAAAGGTAAACTTATTTCTGCTATCATCAAGAGGCGTCCAGTTTTTTTCTGAAAGGAGTTGCATCTTGCGAGTTATCTGAAAATACATGAAAAGTACAAAAATTCAAATTTTGATCAATTAAACTTTTGACAACTGGATATAACAATATATAATATAATTCATCTTTTTCATAATTATATTATTTCACTGTGATAATTTCTGACCATGCCAATGTCCAGTGAAATAAAAATATCATTCCTGGCTGAAAAAAAAATTGGCTATGATATAAAGAAAATAATAAGAATGCAATGGCCACTATTCAATCAATCAAAACTTGATGGATGTAAAATGAGAATCCACATATTTTAAGAAACTGATTTTAATTTCATGATGAAGAGATCAATTTTGCAGAACAAACTCTGCCAGACGGCAATACATCATCAAATAGTGTTTAAAAATCTACAAATGTGGAGATAAATTTTCTATGATAAACAAATACCCTGTGTACAAATAATGTACCAGTAGATATGAGCCTCTGAAATGTGTTTTGCTAAAACGTGTGAAAGGACCTGGGTCCAGTTTCAGGAACATTTCTTAAAATTTTCCATAGGAAAGCATTACAGATTTTAAGGAAAGCTCCTTATAATTAATTTAAGATTTTTTCCCTTAGCTTTTGTAATGTTCCTACATGGGGAATTTTATTAAAGTTAAGGAATCCTTTAAAATTAAGGAATGTCTGTGAAACTGGGTCCTGGTCATGATCATTCTGTGAGATCCAGGACATTAATATAACAAAATATTTTTTTTAAATACAAGTTATGTATTATCTACATGTCTGAACAACAAATTCTTCACCCTGAATGGAATATTGTATGGTCATGGACAAATATAGTTAAGGTTTGGTTTGATATTATTAACCATAGGTATTTAGCACGCTGATAAGTCAAAGACCCACTATATAGACTAATCTATATATTAGTCTATAGTGGGTCTTTGACTTATCAGCGTGCTAAATAACTATGTATCAACTAGCTAATATAAGGCAACCTCTGGCTAACCCACATAATGGCAGATGGTACTTATAGGTCTGTAAGATTTTTTTTCTGCATACTCTGGCTTCTTTCCACTTTTCTGCGCGGTCAGTGCTCTTGGCATGCTCTTAAATGACTCTTGCTGTTCATATCATTTTCAAAACAAAAATAAATTGAACCATTAAATGGCCAGGAAATATTTTACTTTGAACATTGGTAGTCTTGAGGCATTAACAATAGGGCTTTTAATGACTTTTTTCAGTGAACCAACAACCTGCCTCCAAACAACTGTCACCAGGTCAGGACAGACATATATATATAATGGCTTGGAAGGACACCAACTACAGCCGTCCATAGATAACCTGCAGTGTACTTTTGTTTCCAGACTTTGTCTGAGAAAGTCAGACCCATCTGTTACCACAGAACCTCAGGTAACACCACTGCAGGTGCATGACCTCATATGGTCCACACATCAAACATCACAAATTTGTGCAATCTAAGAATGGCAAATATCCCAGATTTCCCACCTAAATACCAAAGTATAGGGAAATTATTTTTCATTTATTGCAGTCAGTTTCGATACATATTTGTGTATATAAATACATATATAATTTACGCAAAGAACTTTTGAAATATAATTTGAAATATAAATTAAGATATTAAGGTGCAGTCATAGCAACTGGCAATTATTTAAATGGATAGTTTTGTTATAGTCTAGCTAAGGTTTGATATCTTTTAATTAAACTACACCTGGAATCAGTATTGATGTACCTTTGTTATCACATCAGGTTTGGTATTTCAGGAATTTGTAAAAGAAAGTTGTTTTTCAGATTTTTTAATACGATTTTTTTTTAATGAAAATGTGAACAACAATTGCAATAGACCAGGTTTATTCAAGGATATTTCTGCATTTCTGCACTGAATCTAGGAATGATTAATTCCAATTGATGCAAATTAAATATTGAATGTTTGATTGACAATGTTGACTTGACTCTACTTGTTTTAGCCAGCATACTATGGCTCAATCACATGGCGATGTGATACAGATCTTGAGTCATTGCCCTACAGAAGGTGTTACATCTAGTCTAAAATTTCATCTAAATCCTTTCGCTGTCAACAGAGAATGCAATAGCCCTTCTCAAAGGTGACATGCTTTTACACCTAGCCGAGGAGAAGCTCATTTCTCTGTGCATGTTAATGGCCAAGAATCATGCCTGTACTGCAGCTACCATCTGGTGCCAAGTTTTCCAACGGACAAGGGCCGAGCCAAAATAAATATTTGGCATCTGTAGCAGATCAAGTCATAACTATCATAACAAATGACTTGTGCTCATTTTCACTCATATTTTGAGTGTTAAAGCCATTAAACTCGTTTGTGGTAAAAGAATCATGTGACAGCAGGATTCCAATCAATTATTTCATCTCCGTTGGCTTAGATTATCAATTAAATACCTAAAAATATATTCAATATCAGAATCTAATGCAGATAATATAAGGTTACTAAGATATATGTCATGCATCTCATAGTCATATGACATTTTACTGTTGCAATTGTGAATTTTATTTATTTATTTAAGTTTTATTATATATTGAACATTTACAATTAAGATTTTAAAAGCATAACATAAACTTTTAGGTTTTGTTACATCTATTTTGAGTTAATCGTTAAAGATGCTCTTTCATTTGTTTTCATGTTCCTTTGATATAATTTACTCAATCCACTCCATTTCAAGCGAAAATTCTTTTGAATTACAGATTGATGTAATTAAAGGAGGACAATGTTGCTGCACTGCTAAAAATCTGCATGTGGCTACCGATAATTAAAAGTTCATGCAGTTTTGGAGGATGGCAATGATTTGTTTTGTGTGTCACAACTCACAATATAACATTTTAGTTCTATCTCACAGAATTCGAAGCATAAGGTGTAGTTGTTAAATACACACAACTGAACACCACTAATAAACTGCAAACATTTGAGACTGGTACTGCAGTGTATGTTCTTCAAACCAAACCTTTTTTTCCGCTTAGCCTTACAAAAATAATCTATTTTTAATTAAGAAATATGATTGGTTTGCATTTGCATCTGTGGTTTATTAATAGAACTAAATGCATTGATGAGTATAATGATATTGTATTATTTTTACACTTCTTACGAACGTTCAATTCTGGATGAAAAAGTCAAGCTCATCTATAAGTGAATAAAATATTGTTAACATATCCAATTATCTACTAATTAACCAAAGACTTCGGAATATAATGGATATGTTCTAATTCACAGTGATTAAACTTGAACAATGTCGTAAATTTAAATCTGTGAATAGACTTTTTTCTCTCAATTTAATTCCCTTGACCAATTAACTTCTACAGACAAAAGGAAAATTCAAATGCCAATTGCACATCAATCCTTCCATTATCAGAAAAGCTAGTCATTGGGATCTGATTACCAGCATCTCCTGAAAAAATACAAGCCACAAAAAAAAATCAATAAACTTTTTCTGTAACACCCATGTTTTAATCAAATTTCACTTCCCTTCAATGTCAACATATAGAGTAATTTAAAAACCAATTCCATTGAGACATTGAAAATCTATCCTTATATTGATGTAAAAACAGTACAGCAAATAGATGGAATTAAAATTTAAATTTCTGAACATATTTATCTGGATTCTGGATTACCAGCATGGTTTGGTTCTCAGTCACATCCTGTGTTTAAATTTGGAGCAAGCATATGGCTATAGCTATAGAAGATGGACTGGCCATAGGCTAAGTATTCATGGGTTGGTAACAAATTTCAGTTCAGAAAACAGATGAAAAAGAAGTAGGTCACAGTGACCTAGTTAAAAATTTGTTCGATTTTGCTGAAAACTTTCATTAGCTTGATGTTCTGAATGGTGTACCTTATTTATTTTAAGAAAGTTAAGGATTAAATGAGGAAAGCCAGAAAACTGAAGTAAAACCTGAACTGCCTAATATGGGATTCAAACTTTAAACCCAAAGGTGGACTGGCCATGGAGGGCTTCTGGCACTGACAGGTCATCAAGTACCTATTCTTGGCAGCCATCATATACATACATGCATATCATGTATATTAATGTTTGATATCTTAGACAATAGTTTAGTTTAACTAATGACTGTGCCGCTTTTACTTTCTGTATAGCATCACAATGCTCAACATACACTTTTTTCGAAGCAAAAATAACCTCAAACTTTTAACCAATAAAATGAGTGTAACATATGAAATTGAATTATAATAATCCAGGTAACAACTACTTGATTCTTTAAATATCATTGGGTGGTGCTTAAAGTTATGTTTCTTCCCCTTCTTTTATCAGCTATATTAACCTGATCTACATCATATTGTTCCATATGTTACTCAATGAGATGCTAAGTGCGATTGTTACAAGTATTGGTAGTATGATATATTGCTTGAAGTTTAGACAAAATGAGTGTTTACCAGCACTTCCAATGTCAATCTATTTTCTAATTGCAGTATCATATCGCTGTCAGGTATCTTTTGTTATCTGTTCTTAAAATGCTGCTGTCACTAAATCACGCTGAAATTTATTCAACAGGAGATAATGCTGTGACTTCTGGTGTTGTGTGCACATGTACCTGGAATTTGCTCATAGCGTACGGTAGGTATATACCGGTATATATATTTAATTACACAGAC
Source organism: Argopecten irradians (assembly GCF_041381155.1). NCBI lineage: Eukaryota > Metazoa > Mollusca > Bivalvia > Pectinida > Pectinidae > Argopecten > Argopecten irradians. The sequence goes on along the minus strand of NC_091140.1, from coordinate 18,657,732 downwards.
TCCATCGATATCCCAACAACGAAAATACTAATTACACTAATAATGTAGTGAGAAATTATAGAACTGGTTCTAGGTGAAAACTGGTCACTGGCAACTAGCAGACAATCCCAAACATTGTCGGATCAACGGACACATCAGGTAAACTTTAGCGCTCCGGTAATAAAAAACAGTTTTCTGGACATGTTGTCCGGTAAATTTTCAATGTCGCAACAAGCATAAATATCCAAAAAATATGACAAAATGTAGTTACATAAATAATTACAGCTCTGTTCCACAAAATGCATGAGTAAAATTTCACAAGAGTAATATACATGTACTTCGCTATTACTAGAAATCATCATGGTGACTGATTAACATTATCTTATCGTTTGATATTTTATGCATAAGATATTTGAGGCTGATAGGATTTGCATCAACAGTCCTAGATTATTACTTCAGTATCATCACTGACTCAAACATCTAATTAAAGTATTCGCACTTTCAAATATGTTTATTTCACGACGTAACAAACCTTAGTTCGCGATTGGTTGAAGAAACCATGCTTATTTACATTACAACAACCACCATTGGTAGTCTCGCTCAACCAGAGTCTAGTTGACTATGCAAGACATGTGCGTAGTTGAACTTGATATAGAAGCAGTGCAGTGTGTAATGACTTATATTAGTAGCCCCAAGTTTCGTACGTAATATGGATACAAAAAATACTTGCTATATATGCTGTTTCATTGCTGCTTGTTGAATATGCATTAATTTCTGGAACATTATATCAAGCTTGTTTGCTACATCAATCAACAATACCGGAAGAATTCTCTAAACACATATTAGGCCCAGTGGATGCATGGCTTCATCAGCCATCACATTTTTATGTGTCAAAATAACACCGCAAGTTGATCGACCCTTTGAAATTTAATCATGATCGTAAGCTCATTTTGCCAGGGCAAATGTACGAAAATTTCTTTCATTATTAGCTATAGGTTAGAAATTAATATGAAAATATTAACAGACATAATCATGTTATAGGCATAGATAGAGCATTACATGATTAATCTAGGCTAGACCGTCTAGCTTTTTCTCATATTCACATGTCAATGAACGTACACAAGACCCTCCTATTGGATCATGTTTTGTTACTTATCGATTTTAAAGTTGTATGGTCTATAACTTTCGTTCTTTTTGTCATAGTGAAAACTGTTTAAGTGTTATACATTTTTTTCTCCGTCTGTCTGAGTTTTAATTTTTCTCATTTTACCACTTTTTATAAAGTTACAGCACTAGAAGTATTTTTTTTTTTAATTATAAAAGTAAAAAAATCTTTTTAACATATACACATGAAAAATAGGCTCAAAAGATGCTGAACCATTCCGAACTCTTCTGTACATCGTTGCGACATTCTCGAAGTAAAACGAGAGTTGTGAAACCAAGAGGAAATGTCAACGATTTTTCATAAACAAAACATGTGGTCGACCTCAGCAGACTGGATCTAAAAATAAAATAATACTCGCACTTTACAATATTTGATACACACAATATTTTACGGCAATATTAAATGTGTAAATTGGATGTTTTAAATCCTCAATCTGTGGACACATACCAGCATGATTTGCTCATATTAGTCAGAAGGAAAATGTAAACAAACACATGTGCGGCAGCGCTTACGCTAGTTACCTGGCTCACCATGTGTAGGTTGTGTCGAACGTCAGTCACTTGATATGATTCGGAATCCAACAAAACCCGAAGTCACTGATCATGAACATGCCGGTGATTGAAGGCGCTTTATTCAAAACCAGGAATATATGATCCCTAAATTTCTGCTCTCTAATAGGCCGACATATGCTTTTGGGGAGCTAGATCATCGAGTTACATGTCAATGTTTAAATTTCAAATGTTTAAGTTACATATCGTTACAGTGAAATAAGCAGCAATATAACTTTAAACTTTGAAAATCACTGTCATATTTCCATTAAAAAATATTAAACCTTTTGATGCACAATAAACAACAATAATGTCAATTTTAAAATAATAGATGTCTCTGGTCTTGTAAAGTTTCATCTGGCCCCGATTTCTCGAAACAAAAGTACAGACTTAAGTCAAAACTTAAGTTTTTTACCTTATTATATAACTTATATGAATATTTTTGACTTACGTCTGTTTTTGACATAAGTTTGTTTCAAGAAATCGGGGCTGGTCTGGTAAAAAATGAAAATATTGCCAGACCGAATGTCCTGTAAGTTTTCAAAGAGTTTTGCATTGTCTGCACTAATGTAGTGTCCTACGAATCGGTCACTAGGGCCGAATTTACAGTTTGATAATTTTGTAACTTCAACCGAAGGACCGCAATGACCAGCTCAAATTTCCTCATATAAATAGTTAAGATTATGTGTGTTATATAACAGGTCTGAGGAGTTTGACGTTCTGTCAATATATATATAGTATAGTATAAATATATAAAAAGTATCCCAATATACTATATAAAAACATGTTTTATATAGTATAAAGGGATATTTTTCATATATTTATATTTACCTATATTGACGGAACGTCAAACTCCTTTGGTTATAACTTATATTGTGCTGTAAAATATCTCACTCAAAAAACAATGCCATATAATTATCTTGTATACATTATAAATAAGAATCTACAATTGAGCTCAAATTTCAATTGTGATATTGAATTGATATTTAGCCAAAATGTATTATTATTGTTGGATGTAGAAAGATATAATTAACATAATCTACAGACAGGCCCCAAAAGCGGATGTGCATGACTGCATACCTACTGGAAGAAATTATATCATATATGCGAAAGAACAAATGATTGTCTATCAAACATTGTAATTCACATATATAGTATGTTCCAGAAGTTAGTGAAAACCTATGTAAGTGCAATTATTTTACTGCATGCCTTAGGAAAAGGTAAACAAATAGGATTCTTCCACGTCACTGACTGAAAAGGTGTCTTGTCGGCACCTGAAATTAACAGTTATTTACATCGCATAACGGACATATATCAACCAGTTTTGGTAACCAATATAAGAATATTACAGTAAACCCGTCAGAATGACATATACACACGAATTTATGTGTAGGTACCTTAGTTTCTAGATATATTTTGTATCAGATCGTCTGTCTTCTCAATCAATATGGCGGCGTATCAGAGAGGCGCCACCTGCTGGAATATATAATTAACACGACAAGGTAGATTACTCGATTTTGAACTGGTCTCTGTCCAGACCTACAATGAGATATAAATGTACATATCGGATCATAATCATATTGATTAGAGATGTAAATAATTAGACTAATTCAGTGTTTGGTAACAATTAAGAAAACCAAGATTAAAAAAAAAAATTGTCTTTTATTTAACTGTAACAAGGATTTATACGTCCTTGACTCTAATAAAAAAAAAAAATCCAAAAACCCACTACTGAGTAGGTCTAGTATTGATTATCTATGATGACCGTTTTCGATTACAAATTACAGTGTATAGGAGTATACATACATACAATGCAACGACAACTAAATAATTGAATAAAAAAATAGATATATAGATAAATAATAAATGAATTATGGAACAGAAAACTCAGTCGTAAGATGGTAAGACGTGTTAGACATTACCAGACACCATGGTTTCGTCATTAAATATCTATCCTACCGATATACGACTATTATATTTTGGAAAATTGCCTCCATTAATTTGCTGCACGCGCATCCACATGTACCCCCTACAGGACGGGAGGGCACTTGAACGTGTCATTATCACTGTCGATAATTAGTACAGACTGCCCCCTCCCTACCCCGGAATTAACGGGTTAGGTTCAGATGGAGTATAGAAACATACATCGTCCTGTCTGTCGGGGGTAAGGCTCGGTCTATATATGATATAAAGCTGTACTCTCATCACTGAAGTGATAAAGGCATTGTGAATATTTCTTTACATACTCATAGATACAGAATTTAACTTTAAAATCTCTTTATACCAACTGGAAGCATCACAGAGGTGATTTTAGAATTTACAATATGGACCCGAGATGATACAATTTACATAACAAAAAAACTTTACTCTTGACGGTAAACGACGTTAAAGAAGAATACAACTCTACAGTATTTTTTTCTTCCACGATTCATTAATGATTGCATATACTTCCCCTTTACGCGTAACTTACCTAAAATCTAGTATACTAGTACAGGTATATGTATAGTTACTCTTTACACCTAAGATTGTCAATATATTTGTAGTTGTTTCATCATTTCTATTGTAAAATTGATTAATAATTTTGACATTGCCACTTGTATTTACCATCCACTATATATATTCCGCACATAATAATACAAGTTTATCTGGAACAGTGCGTTGAAATGTTGACTATCGCTCTTTTTATTAGAAATATGAACCCATTTTCACGTAAATGTTTTACATTACTGATAGAAGACTGTGATCAGTTAAGATTCATATTAAAAAAAATATAAATACTGAACATAAAATTAGCACAAAAGCAATAAATCATTGTATGAAAAATGATTTGGTAGCAAAAAGCTATATGCATTTAAACAAGTAAAGGAGCCTTCCTTGAAATTTTTAATGCTTTCCTGTGGAGAATTTTTAGTTAAGGAATTCCTTATTATTTCAGGTAAAGGAATGTTCGTAAAGCCGGGTTAAGCTCCATAATTGTGGTTTGACCGGCATCATTCACATACTTAGGATGAAAAGTAAAGTTATAAACTAACAATGAATGCTGACGTTAATAACATTACTATCTGGATAGTGTTAATAAATATCATAATACACAACGTAAGCAGATGGACATTATAGAACGAATCATATACATATAGAGTGTAAAGTTGAAGGCACATCCATATTATGCTTTAAAAGTAAAGAGGTATAACTAGTTGCAATATTGTATAAATGTAGATCTAAAGACTTCTAGACAGTAATGGTGTCGAAAAACATACCCGGCCTTTTGACTCGAAACAAATTTTATTGCACAAACAAACACAAAAGTATCTAGCACAAGTTATTTAAAAAAAAAAAAAAAAAAGAAATCTGCTCCTATCATTATAACACAATCAACATATTAGCGTAGGCTTGAATACCTAATACAAAAGTAAACAATTCAAGGGATTTTATTTAATTAAATCTAATAATAAATCAACGATAAAAGCGTTTGTATGTTTACCAAATGCGTATATTTGTTCAGTACATCAAGAAAAACATTTGAATTTGTGATAGGTCAGAGCGTTAAAAACCGAAAAAATACTTCGACAACAAGTAGCAGGAATATGAGTTCAACAAAGTAATGTTTAAGAGTTTGAGAATGCAGATTTATACTTAAATATAAATATTCTCTCAAGGAATACATCTTTTACTTGTGCCTCGTTGTAGTCTATGAAACAAACACACCCACCATCACTCATTTATGAAATAGATACCCTGGGAGTAAGGCGGTACCACCCTGGGCTGTCACCTGTCCCCTAAACCTACCTGTAAAATCGACCCCTAGTATCAGGTGCAGTATCAAATATAGTCCGGATAACACTGATAACAGCCCCTGATCATTACAACGTAATTAATTATAACCCTGAATAGACTGATGTTTTCAAGAGGACCAGATATTGATAGCAGGTGAAAACGTTTATTGTATATGACGGACAGGATTGCTTCAATTTCTGTAATTGAAACTGTAATTTTGGTGTAAAATTTGAGAAAGAGTAAATAAAACTAGGTATTTTGATACATCTCTTCAAGTTTTTAAATATGGGTATAAGTGATTGTGTGAAATAGTTAACCTGTGTTTAATTTCATAATGCATTCTTCAATTTCTGTTGTTGTAAAAACATCTGTCCCTAAGTTATATTTAGCTATATCTGCAAAGAAATAAAGTCAGAACTGTACTGTCACCCATCAGGATAAACAATAGCTAACCTATCGAATAATCTGTTGGAAACAGTGTGATAACCACCAGTGATGTGCAACCATGCTTCTTCAACCAAAGATAACAATTTTATAAATGAAAAAAAAATCGAAAACAGAAAACCCCTAAATTTTCTTGAGATAAGATGTAAGTTAATTGGAAATACTTATTTTGTATTATATGATAGTGATGTAACAGCACTGATAAGAAATTATTTGCATTCGCTACTTATATTTAAAATACATCATGGAGTACTTACATCTACAATATTAATATTTAACTGGGTGGCATTACATTTTTGTCTTTGTCTTTTATTTTTTTCAGAGGATGTACCCTTTCAAACATCCCTTAAGTGGAAATATTATGACCTTATGCCTTTTTTCCCTTGATGAATTTCATGTACCTTTAAAAATGCTTTGTTTTGATGAGGTATGTATACTTTTCTTTAAATAGTTACTGTACAGCCAAATAATGTAAAAGAAAATAAAACAAAACATGGTAACTACTAGCTCAGTAAAAGATTAATGGAACGTTATTGAGTTTTTTTTGCGATGATGTGTTTAGCAAGTTGATTCAGATTATCAGTTACGTTTTATTTTATTTTTCTCTTTAAACTATTTTTTTTCAATTTTGTCTCTTTATTTCCTATTTTTTCTACTTTTGAATTTTTTTTTTTAATAATTAGTCATATCGACTTGTTCATTAAACTCCATCGTTGTTTGCTCGACGAGCTTAAGGAAATTTTCTTGTAGAATTATTGCCATCTTATTCTCTAATTCCTTGTGAGCATTTTAATGCTTTCAATTTATTACATAGTAAATGACATATAGATGTATTAATCGTTATATACAAAGTATTTGTAGCCAAATTTAGGTGTGTTAAATTTTGGCGCTTCTATTCCAAACGCCAATTAACGACCATATCCAAAATATCCCAATTTACGGTATATACTTATGCATTGCATATTCCCACATTGTATTTCTGTTTATATTTCTATGGAATCGTACTGTAGGGGAAGAATTTATATTAATAAATAAAATTCTTTTGATTTACATATGTTTATGGTCCAACGTGAAGAACCATTTCTGTATTTCATTTCAAATTTTAAAATCACTGTTTTTAATCTCCTTTTTACATTACATGGTTTACTGCAACATTTTCACATGTTTATGGTCTCTTTTCCATGTGAATGGATCCATTTTTTGTTACAAGGTTTTTTCATTTTTGTGCATCATTCTTCATCCGTTGTTCTCTTCCTCTCCCAAAATACAAAGCATACAATTCTTTCTAAGTGAACACATATTTGTCTGCATGCCATTAATTCTCTCTTGCACAATTTTAGTCTTACATATCAAACAGAGCATTGGTCATCATTGTCCAATATTTCAAGAGCTTTGATGATGCTGACAGTACCCTGTTCTGGTAAACGTTTGTCAGTAACAACCGATAAATTTACTCTCTGAGATGATGTAAACCATCAAACGAGCGGCTTAGAAATGTCCACCAGAACACACAACCATCAAACGTTGTGTTTCGTAACGTCCAACACAACATAGAAATGTGTGTCAGAATGTCTTTGATTATTGGCGTGTAAGTAATTAGCCGACAATTATCGATAGCAATACTGCATAGTGTGTGCACACAAGTAGATCAGCTGATCCTTATCGTAGCTAGTATTACTTGCCTGGTGTATGGTGTATCGACAACAACTACCCTCAGCCGTCCTATCGCGTTACATGAACATCATGGGAAAGATAATGAACTAACATGGGAACCACTATCTACTAATTACAAATCAAAAGACTTGGGATATTTGTGTGTATGTAGAGCAGACTTGCTAATTGGTCGTGTGTATATGTGATACACTAGTTTACAAGGACGAGTAGTATTTATACTTACCGAGGGAGAATTATTTGTTGATTTATGCTGCCTACCATGTAACCCCAATCAGAATCTATACAATAGCGTACAGAACACCTCAAAACTTCATTATTTACATTTAAGAACACGAAAACTGTGCGCTTCATGTTAAAAAACTGCAACCACAGCCACTGTCATTTATTTCTTAAACGTGCTCCACCGCTGAGATTAGTTGGAGACTTGATGAAATCACCAATTGCAGGCATCAGATAACAATAATTATCAATGAAGAATTAAGATACGAATTGCGATATATAAATTACGAGAATAACTTTTACAAAAATAATGGGATATGTGTTGCGAAAATGTTAAACAATGCAGTGAAATTACTGTGAGCAAGGAAATTGTATATAAACCAAACTATTCGAGATTTGATGGACGTTTTGAAAAGATACTAAGTACGAGCTGAAAAAAAAACATTGAGATTTTTTTTTTTATTTTTGAAAATGTGAAAGCATTTTTAATTGCAACGGAAATATAAGCAATAATTAAACGATTTGACACAAATTGGAAAAAAATGGCTCTAAAATTAAAGGGTTAACTGTGAAAGAAAGGAGCATATATAAACTGAGAGATGAGATTCCAAACGTTTGCAAATGAATACAACAATAGAGAAAAAGAAGTACCATGATAATACACTGATAGGAAAGTAAATTGAAAAAAATACAACAACAAAAAACCATGGAATAATGACCCAAGTTACCAGAAATCAACCTTCAGTTCAACCGTGATGACTTTTAAAAGTGTAATACATCAATGGATACATTGTTAACAAAGGTGGTTGATCACAACCCTTAACTAAAGAAGATGCGTAATAGATTACACATTGAAAAACAATAAATAAATAAATAAATAAATAAATAAATAAATTAATTAATTAATTAATTAATTAATTAATTAATTAAATTAAAAGAAATTACCAACAGCACTGAAAAACATTTCAAAATAAAACATACAGTGTAGTACACTCAAGGACAAGTTGGTATTAAAAAAAAAAAAATGAACAACTTAGGGATATTTAATGTGTATACGTCTGGAAATAAAACGAATAAGGCTTAAGTATTTATTTCGATATATGGAAACTTATATATTTCGAGTTCCATCTAGAAGTTTATAGCCTTTCTGATCCGATGAAATGAATGTTAAAAAAACCTTATCGACTATTATGGACACACGTTGAAAACGAATGGAAACTGCAAGCGAAGGATCGGACATAAAATATCTTGTAAAATATATTTATACTAATAAAAATAGTGCAACTTCAATGCTGTTATGGGGAATCCAGTAAAAACATGACAGGATAACAGGTAGACTCGAAATGTTGGATATTGAAGAAATGTTCATCAAAGTTAGAAAATAAAAGAATACGTCATAAAATAGTCTAATATCAATGAAATTGATACCTATGTATACCTGAAAATGCAATGAGGAAAACAGTATAATCCCGAACTGACAGCAGAAAAATTGGGATAGACCAAGACATTGTTGCATTCATCAATATGAACAATTCAAACCAATAAGATAAGTTGAATTTTAACAAAATTTATAGTGCATAACTGCCACATATTTTTTCCAACTATAACCTAAACTGGATAGAAAAAAAACTTGGTCCAAACTCCATTGTTGCGATGTAATTAATTTTGCGGTACCGCGGTAAGTGACTTAATTACAATGTGATTCGAGATGACACGCTCAGTTAATATGCCATACCTCTAATGCATGACCGTCATCTAGAATTGTCATAGCTATAAATTCGTTTGATTCTTTTTTATGGCGGTGATTTTCGTTTTAATGTCATTCCGTAGTTTCTTCTTATTTTGACACAAAGACGTGTCATTCCATAGAAACTATAACTACCTATCATGGTCCGGAGGCCACTGGAAGGTCATAAAGATCAGTATACGGGGTCACAACGCCGTGACGTATACCACGGTCCATCCATCATGCCAATAAGCTCTAAATGGATCACGTGGATTCATTTTTTTCCACTGTTTTGTTCTAAAGTGTTCATGTTGCGGTAATTTTCTCGAAAAAGCATTTTTATGTAATGTTGTTGAACAAGATCGTCTGTCATATATTGTATGTAATTAATAGTCTTTTTTGAGGATATCGTATAATTTGATACCAATATCACAAATTACCAAATAATTTGGCTAGTTTTCTTTTCTGTTTTAAGTAATATGCCATTGAAAGAAATTTCAGTGACAATTTACAAAGGCATGTTATTATTTACATAACGTTGCACAAATTGTGATACCTGGATAATGAAATATCTAATGATGAATTTTCGTTTTCGATTAATTGTTAATTTTCAATATAAATATTTTTTTCTTTACTGCTATATATTCTAAATTTTGATGTTATATAAAACTTTTCATTTATTTCATCACCTTCTTTTCATGTTGGGTTTCATTCAGTTTTGATGCCACATATTTCTGACATTATTCCATCCCTTTTTGTGCTACCAAGGAATTATAAGTTATAAATCCAACTTATAAATCTTTGGTGCTACATAGGACATTTTATACTGTTTTACCATTGTTTGATGATGTATAATAAGACATGAAATCATCCCAATGATTTCTCTTTTGGTCATAATATTATACAAATATTTTATACATGGCATCGATGATATTTTGATTTTTATCAAAAACATTAAGGTCTTTTTTATTTATCGATATCTGTATTCTATATTTTATAATTAGTTCTTATTCATTTCATATTGCTTTAGTTATAAACGTTTCAATATGCATCTTATCCCGATCTAATCTATTAAATACGATAGTTTATATATATCTTCTTACGTTTCTTATGCTTTTGTGCTATCTCTGATGAATATTTTCTTTTTGATTATTATATAAGTGTTTGTTCTTGATGATCTCTTTTTCAGATAACATGTTTTGTTTTTTGTTTTGTTTGAGAAAAGAGCTGTCATTTTTTTATGATTTTTATGGTTATACCACATACATATTATCATGTAATGAATGCTATAGATAATATTTTAAATTGATATGTAACATCATTACTATTATTTACTGATTTTTTTATAACATTTCAAGAAATAAAGCCAAAATTCATTTGAGATTTCCCCCAAGAATTTGTCCACTAGTATATAAGCGTCATATATCTACGTGTCATGTGCAAATCCATAAAATATTTAATTTGCAAAGACAGGTAAGACTGGGATGTTTGATAAGTAGAGACACGTGTGTTTAAGTTTCTGAAGATAATGGCATGTTTGTTCAGTACATCTCAAGTGCCACATTACTTCATTACGACAGTTCGGACACTATAACGGATTGACCAGTCCGGCTCCATTATTACAATCTCTCTGATATGTAAAAGTCAGTCCGGATTGGTCAGTAACAGGGAAATGGGACGCTAGAAATTGATAACGTCAATTTCATTTTATAACAACCCTATCACGAAGTTTATTTTAATACCTGTAACTGGCGTGCTGGATTTAAATGAAATGTTTCACTCCGATTAAATTCAGGCACAGCCTCACCGACATCCGATACGGTGTTTTGATAAGATTGGTCAGATTACTGCTGGCACAATTTGTCAGGAATTGAACATATATCAAATCTTAGTAAATAAGTAAATAAAGTAACGGTAAATAAAACTACATTTTATAATTCATTTCAGAACAAATGAAATATTTATTTACAAATTTTACATAGAATGTAAGAAAGATGAACATGTTTTATTTTGTTTAAGACCATGATGAATCGGAACCTTTACCATTAAGAAAATAAAGGGTTTAACCTTTTTATTCTATTTTAAACTTAAAAGTAGTAATGGTAATATTCTATAAATTGAAATACATTATTTGAAATATTGTCTTCAGTAGGGTGCTTTACTAATCTCTTCTTTTATTTATGTTAATCGTATATGCTTACGTTCGAAGTTTCTTTAAGCGTACTTATTCTGTTGCAATCAAATTTTAGCACAAAAGCGATGTTCATTAGGTTTGCACAATGATAAATTTGCATCATATATTCGCAGAAAAGGCCGCCATCATATTTTAGTGTTCCTGAAATGAAAAGCGCAAAATATGTTCAAACTTAAAATATACGTTAGTCTTATCATATTTCTTATATAAATATGATATAAATCGTACAATGTATTTAGATTAACTTCTTGTATTAAAGTATTAAACTCTCAGGGATTTTAAGTCTTGTAGTTGCGCCATTTAGGTCACTATTTGTAACCTATTTGGCATAAAGGTGATTCATTAGCATACATTTTATTTAGATTTGTTTCTTGTCGAGAACTGTTCTTCAGGAGATTGTTATCGTCATTTGTTGTGATATTTTTCTTTAATGTTTTATAAGTTTTATTCAGTTTTCTTTTGCATTAACACAGAAAAAATATTGATTCTTTAAGGTATATCAATTATGATTAATTATGTGATGGGAATGGTGTTTATTAATGAATCATAAACAAAATGTGATTATGCCATCTCGAATTCGATGCTACAGTCAAATTCATGGTCTAAAAAGAGTTGGATATATCCATAAAGTTTAGTTTTCATTGAATAAATTGTAGTTGACCAATGCGCACGTAGGACTGAATTCAACATAGGCATTTCTGTATCTTTGATAACTTTCTTAAAAAGATTAAAAGAAAACCGTGGATTGATATTTTGATGTGACAATCACGAGATGAAAAAACCCCAAATGAATGGGACATTACATTTCTTTAAGTATTTACTATCCAACTTAATAAATTAACTATAAAAATGTTTTAGTTACTGTCCAAGCTTTTTGTAGGTTTATGATAAACCGTTCTTATATTGGACCATCTTAGTGCGTTGACTGTCAAAATAGGGGAATAATTTGAAAATGAACAGGCGAAAACTTGCATAATGAAATAACAAATTTTTTGTATAGTTCGTTATCAGGACGTAAACTTCTATTAACTATGAAACTGACGAGAAAGCTACATACATGTTGTACATGTATTGGTAAATTAATAAAGTAATGCAATTGCAGAGTTTGTGTAAATCCCCCATTTCTCCCTTGACACTGCTGTTATCTGAGATTGTTAAAAAGTTACAACTCCTTCATCATGTTACGATTTGATGTTTTGTCGCGGAGAACCTTCAAAATCAAGTTTTTATTTATACATGTGTGATTGAGAAAGTAGCATTATGTCCCCGTCATATTTGTTGGTCGTATAGATAAGTAATAATGCATATCGGATAACTTTATGTTGAGAAAAGTAGAAAATGTTGTTGTCAGACACATCAAAATATTAATGTATGTCAAGCAGAAGTATAGAATAAAGGCTACCAATAATATAGATACCGCTGTGTCGACGTAGAAACAAAATGTTATCCCCTTCTTAACATACTGCCAAAAGTGGGTGTCAAGAAAGACATGAGAAAGTCGCTAAGAGAGCAAAATAGGAAATAAATACCAAACTTAATCGACTTTAAGGCAAAAGAAGAGAATTGGTAAGCTCCTGCAAATATGATTGCCGTGGACAATTTGTACTTTGTATCTGCAGGAATTTTGTATCACTGTAACACATTAGCAGGTAGAGCGTTAGAATTGTACATGCTGCCTTTTAATCGCATGCTTTTACAAGGAGACTAAATCTATGATTTTATTCTTTCTCTTCTTCAATAGCTTTTACTGTTTCTCTTGATTTAGATTTAGTCTCCTTTTACGACCCTACTGTGTGGACAGTTCAACAATTCTTTTGCCCTTCCTGTTGGTACGAATAAACCACAGTCTCACAAAACACATGCGCAACTCTACATGGGCAACGCATCCCACACAGGAAAAAAACCCTTCTTTAAATTATACGAGCAGTAACTTTTAGAAGCTGCACATATATGGATATTGAAACAAAATTAAAACAAAGTTTCCGAAAAATGTTGCAGTATATGAGATAAAAAAAACAAAAAAAAACCCAAAAAAACCAAACAAACCCAAACTTAAATAACTGAATCCCATGGACTATAAGAAACGTAGTCTGGTATATATAGATGCATCAAGTCTTTTGTTAAAACCCAAGTAAGAAATTAACTCTTTGGGGGTTTTTAATTAAAATATACAAGCTTGATATTAACACCTTTAAAATATGTCTGCACTATATACTATAGTAGCTGTAGTTAGTTTGTGGCTCTAGAACTCGTCATTGTTGCTAAAGACATACATAATTGATCATGTGAGACAAAACATTTTAGATTATTGCATTTCTGTAGCCAAAAGACAAATGAAGAATAAGAAAGTTGCATTTATAGAGTAAAATTATAATAATGTTAAGAGGAACATTAAACGGAATTAAGACGTCAAATTTAAGTATGATGCTAACTGTGGCTTATCTCCACTGTCAATTAGTGGATACTGACCGGTCCACAGCTGGACGTACGATATGGTCAGTAACAGATGACCACTGTCCACTAGTAATCTTATTCTAATTGACTTCATAATTGACACTGAAGGATAGCTCCATTCCCAGATAAATTATCATCTTGTAGAATACGATGGGCAATGGAGAATAGATTGCTATGGAACTGAAGGAGATATAATTAATTATCTGTGCATATGATGTCAATCCGTCACAATAATGCTTAAACACGGATAAGGAGGCGACCGAATCAATCTGCCCAAGTATTGACCATGCAATGTCCTCTTTTTAAAGTTGCTACACCGCTGACGAATGATATTTTTCTCTATCGAAACAGAAGCAAAGGAATTAGTATTTTTCTTCAGTTACAAATAATAACTTACTTAACACCATTACCACCACTGAAAAGTTAGAGCTACCTATTATTGCTTCAAGATAAGAAACAAAAGTTAATTGATATTATTTTTGTTCAATTAGACATACATTTACATGAGTAAACACCAATTATTGTTCCCAAATGATGAGTATCGTTTATATTCTTTCGACGTGGAACATCTTTAAGCAAAGCTGTTGCTTGTAAAGAAATATCTGGAGATATTGTAGTTCGTTCGTTTTCAAACATGTTATTTTCTATGTCAAACTTTGCAAAAAAAAAAAAAAAAAAAAAACCGAGAATTAAACAAAAAACCTTAGACTAGTAAAATGGCTAATCAATGATATGTGTAATTGTATTTTGATAGTTGTACAAGAAGTATATATTTTAACACAATTGATATAACTCTGTTATAAAAATAGCATACGGACACACAGTGCTGCGAAAATTTTTCTTCTACTTTGATGATTTTGAAACATGTGTGAAAATTTTCTATCAAAACTAAATTGGCATATGTCAAATCACAAGATTCCGTCATAAAACCCAATATAATGTATATTTAGTAAGTGAGTCGGGCTTTTATTATCAATATCGCACGAGGAATATTTTGACACTAACGATTTGGAGAGGAAATATTTATATTAATATGGTTCTAATCTGAACCTCATTTTCCAAAATGACTGCGGCAATTACCGCGAGATCTGACACGTGATTTGACTGACTACTGCTCATCAATTACTCATTATCATAATATCTTGCTCTGTGGTGTCCGGGCAACGGTGTCCATCCGATTGTTTATTTGTTTATTATGTGACGTATTAGGTGAAACCAATGTTTGTTTATCTGTCAATTATTAATTATAATCATCAAAACGTATTGAAAGATTGGATAGCTTAACACAAATAATAAAAGGGCTTCTAAGAAATGTTTTATGAAGTATACAATGCAGTTGCCATCGTTTATGAAATGACTATATAATGTATTTGAATGGTATATGATCTTTTATGACGTTAAGCATAATAAACGAAACAAAACCATGAATATTGAATTCCTATTTCGAATCTAGGCTCTAAGACTTGCTGTAGAGTTGCGGTAATGCACAGACAAGTTGGCATGTGCCATATCTATTATTAATGATCGGAGTAAAATACTGCTTAGTGCCCAGTATCAAGACATTTGACCAACACAGCAGGTGTAAATTATCGTCCTTATGATGATATGACAACCACAGAACCTTCTGTATCACATAAGAAGTTTTATTAACCCTCCACCTCGCATTTCCTTTGCACATTTTCGTTGTATTTACCAATTTCACCAAGCCACCTATCTAATCATTTGCAAGTTTGAGTGAGGTTAATTATGAAGAATTAGGAGTTTTATTATGTCGTTTTCTTCTATGTGTATTGCATGCCCAAAGGCTGCATAACTTGTACCTGACCCTGACCTGTACTTAGTCAGTTCCACCAAGAACATGTACTCATTGTAGGTAGGGTAATTTGTCCACTGTGTCACAAACATGTCCACCCTAACCTCATCCGGGATTCATCCGGAGGTCATTTTCAGTGTGCTACACCACAAACCCCTAACACCACCACCACGTTTTCTTGGAAAAAGCCTCGATGTGTATGGAAATAGGGTTATTGAAAAAAGTTGTTTACACATGTCCACTCATATTTTTAGCATTACATTTCAAACTAAGGATAAACCATTTTTTATTGTCTGTGAATTGTCATTTGTAAAAATGGTTTTATTTATTGTGGTTTTTGTGTGTATTTTTGTGTCGTTTGCAGAGGTTAGGTTGTTTTGTGACGTTCTACATTTTTTGTGTGTCCGTTTTACTAGTACGTGAAATACAACACTAAGATAGCACATGTAAATAAGATAGCACATGTAAATCTTATAATGTAATTGGTTTGTGGCTCCTTGATTTGCTTATAATCAAATACATTAAAATTCAGACACAAAAGAAAACACAAAAAGCGTCAAAAATTAGCAAAAGGGGATGCATCACTGTGGTCAATTAGAAAATCTCAATCCAAATAGCACAACGTTAGTGTATAGACAAACTCTAAAGTCAGTTAAATGAAAACCAGACAGCATTCAAAGTAAATATGGAGTTTCTTGCTTAAAGAATGCATGTTTTATCTCTTTTGAATTAAAGCAGAAATTTCTCGAATCTGCCTCATCCCCAATCCAAACAAAGGAGAGAAAATAGTTTATTGGTCACTCTCTATCCGCAACATTCCTACCTAACGAACTGACCACCACTGGCCATCAAACGCCAGTGAGGTATAAACGTTCTGGTCAGTTAATTTACCTTACACGAGGCTGACGGTATCGCCCTGTACGTTATGGTCAAGCTTTAACGAGTCCCGAGGGGCCCCAAGACTTTGTATCTGTTACATCAATTACAGTAGAGGGGCTGATCCTTATTGAATCCAATGGTGATACTAATTACTTATCCCTCGAGACCTGATTTCACATGCCCAGCTTGTCAGCTGATATATCGCACTGACCAAATACCACTTTGATTTACATACAAAACTGCCAACGCGAATAAAACAAAACAACCATCAACATTATATGTGTTCGTGTCTTATCCCCAAAATATCATTCAAGTTTATTAGTTTTATTCCGTTAATGTAAATGTATTGTCATATCAATCTACATTACCATCGATTTTGGAAAACAACTTTTATAGATAAGGCGTTTGAATTGTACCTGCTGTCCCGGCAACTAAATTTTATCTTGTCTTTTCTTCTAACTTGTAGTAAGTATCATGTGACCGAGCGGGGTCTACTGCTCGGTGTCTTCGCTGCAATATCACTATAAAAAGGGCATGCAATAGTTCCGAGTTTCGAAACACAGAAATTCACACACACATAACGCATTACATAAAGGGATCATCATTAAATGAGCACAGCTGTTAACAAGACATCAAGTCAATCGACCAAACAACCAAAATCATAGTAGTTGCAATCTTGGTGTTTGGAAGAGCATTAGCTAAGCCTCATGTAAGAGTACGTTTTACAATCAATGAGTGTTTCTTATGTGACGTTTCTTCGATCATTTAGTTGACGCGTACACTGACATCTTCATCAGACCTAATATTTGCGATGGCAAACTTTAAGGAACGTGATTTACTAGAAATGCAAAACTGACATCTAGCGGTCTGTTAGTTACGTTGACTTCCTAGCGGTCTGTTAGTTACGTTGACTTCCTACAGCAAGTACTAATGTACTAATCGTTATCGTGTCGAATATGTGACACGCGACAGATATGTGACGTAGTTGTCATCTCGGTAGCATTTTGTTGTCTCCTGTGTCAGGTGGTGGCAATATACTTCATTGACCTTTTTATGGAATATGACAATTGGGTGATATGTGTTCTTGGTAATGGGATTAAGCAAGATGATGACCTGTCTCCATGGTAATAGAATAAGTCAAATCGATGAACTGTCTCCTTGGTAATGAAATAAGACAGTGTGCCGTGCTATCTCTTTAATGATGGTATAAGGCAAGGTGCCGTGTTGTCTCTTTGGTAATTGAATAAAACAATATTCTGACCTATTCACATCTGTTTTTGTATTTTGAAGTTGTTCTTTCATTCATTTCTTACAGGTAAGCAATATACAATACATATATAATGACACTCTTTAAAACAAAAACTATATCTAATTTTTTTTTCATTATTTTTAAATGAATTTTTTAATGTTTAACATGTCCATGCCCTTGCAATGAAACATATCATGCATTTTAAACTAAAATATATCTTTTCCTACTTCCGTTTGTATATTAGTACACTGTAGTAGGCTTTAGTTTGCCATTAAAATTTTCTTGGTAAATGTAGGTAATGTTTGATGAAGTATTATAAATTATTTAATCATCTTATAATTATAATAAGTCAGTCTAACCTTATGAACAAGACATCATAATAGTCAGTTACATCTTAATTTAATATGTTCCAATTTCATAAAGAAACATTTGTAATGTTTATTCGATAATTTGTTTGCAAAATTTAAATGCAACTATAATAATTTCTCCATTCAGTAAATAACATTACCACCGTAAAAACAATCGAAAAGGTAGATTGCAAATTGCATTACTTCGAAACAATATGCACGTAGTATCAAATTCCAAAATTTCAAATCTTTGACAATACAGTTACACGATTACCGTTTTTTTTTGGTTACATAAAGGAAATTTATGTTATCTTACATTACAACGAATATCTATATCCAGCGTATTATACTTTCCGGTCGACACTATTATCTGTTTAGAAGTCTTCTAAGTTACAATATCACAGTTAGTCTAACATATAAAATAAAAAATTAAATGGAAGAAACATTTTTAATTTCGCCATAATTAATTTTTTTTGTTGACTTATGTTTTAGGACGCCATTTGTATTAAATGTCTAGAGGAAAATTTGAAAATAATGAAATCAAACATATAGCAAAACATTTATTAATTTCTACTTTCTATAATGGAATATGGAGATTGGTTAGATGAAAAATCTTCTGCATTTAACATTTTACAGCTTAACAAAATAATGTTTCGTGTTTTAAATTAAGATATTTGTGCCATATATGCTGCAGATCTAACGCCAGGACAAAGGGATATGGTGTGATGTTTATGTTGTATTGTGTCATCATGATGAAACTGTTTGCCCGGCAATAAAGTGAGGTTGTCTTTTGAACTGACACAAACATTGTGTTTTGTGTCATCTTCAAAAACTTAATATCAAAATTGTCATAACGTCATTTACAAGGAAGTACTTTTGTCTAACGCTCATTATATCAGAGAAATTAAATACAAATTTGTGACTTACAAGAGTTAAATTGTATTTAAAAATATCATTGAAAATATGTAAAGAAAAAAGGCCAACGCAAACACCAAATGCATGAGTAAACTGTATCATCGAAAATCAGAAAACAAAGAAATGAACTTTGAACTTAAAATGGATGTAATATTTATCTTAAGTAAGAGGTGATGTAGAATTAATGATTAAACAGTTGTACTCCAACTTTTGGTTTACTGCAGTTGTCGATCCATCAATGCAAGAAACCATTTGGGAATTAACAATATGTATATTCTAACTGAACTGTTTGTGAGTAGGTCGTCTAAATTTGGGATAATATAATTTCTTTCTCTCCGTCCTGTACACACAATCGCCTATAAAAATCGTAGTTTCTGATCCTGCTTAACGTTCAGCATAAGGATAGATGGCCGGCTGGTTTGCCCGTTGTTATTGTAATCTGATTGGTGGAGTGTGCTGCTCGATGTCTTAGTAACATGCTTGTGAGACACTAGGAGCAAAATAATTGGACAGGAAGGTTTCTGATAGATTATGGTTTTATATATTGTATAAATAAACATTTTCTGAAAACTTTTTTCGATTACAAATGTGATTGACATGACATGCCAAAATTGCTCGGCTTTACTTAATATGCAAAAAGTGTGATAGCTTAGATAAAACTAATGCGAACGAAATATATTAGAACAAAACATCTTCAGTGTTTAAAAGCAAATTATTTCTTATCCAAAATGCCTTTTGACAACTCTAGACTATCGTCATAGTTGAGATTTGAGAGATTTGAGATAGCAGACTTTGACATTAGTTTGCAGGACTCTTACAGATACAAATATGATTCCACGACATAAATCACCGCATAATAAACACATAAAGATAATCGGATTAGACAAAACGGAGTATTAGACATATCAGCCTCATATACCAGGAAGTCTGACGGAGTCTAGGCAAACGTTTCTCTGACCAAGATTATGAAAAAAGACTCAGAATCTGTTTCACTGTGATGTATGGAAATGCAGAATAGATGTTGATGTATGGATAATGGCACCCCACCGTGAGAGCAATTGGCATTATCGGGATAAACAAGTACCCTGCCGTGTCAAGCCTCTACCAGACTCAGTAAGAAAATGAAAGATACTCAATACCTTCATCCCTGGAGTTAGCAAATTGGAGATGGAGCCGGCGTGTATTAGCATTCGCTATTCTTGGTGATGACAGGCGGTGGTAAAAAAATACTACATCCGGAAAATTATACGGCTGACACTAACCAGTCTTCCTCTGGTGTTTTTTTAGTGTTTATTTTTTTATCTTTTGTATTTATTTGGTATTTTGGTTTCGGTGTTAAAGGGAAACATTTTGTTAAGAAAATTTGAAACATTTTGTCGTATATCACCATTTCGGTGCTTGGTGTTTTTTCTTGTTTCGTTTTTCCAACTTGTTTTTATAGTTTAAAACTAATTATTTCTCGATTCCAAGTACACACGAAGGGCCAACCCGTGCAAAAACATACATCGCATGATTTTAAACGGAAGAAGGAAGAGAACATATTTCAACGACTCTTTAATTATATACTATATATATGGAGACTAGATTCTTTGTTGTTTTTTTGTCTGAAAAATATTTGGCAGACTAAACTGACACAAACAATATACACATGCACAAAAAAGTAAATTGAACGATAAAATATTATATACTGTCAAATTATATATTTTCGTTGGCACATAAATTCATATATAAGACCTTACAGTCGAAAAACTCGTTGATTTTGATTACGAAACGAAAGCCACGAAAATTAGACCCTCACTGATTATAATGACTTTACAGTAAGTTTGATTAGATTTTGAGGTATGGCTCTTTTGTACCTTATAATCTCGTTGTGTAAATTATTCTTGATGAATTACATCTAACGCTGTTGTCAAGTTTTGCATTTGGATTAAATCAATAGAATGATGTCCATTTTGCTGGTAATATTCGACAGGCAATCCTTCATAATCAGTGGGCTTTTTAAAAATCTACCTTGTACATCTACATGCCTGACTTTCCTTTAAAATATTGTTGTTTTTCTAGCCTAGATAAGTTGTTTTAGAGGTTGAATTCATTAATATCAAGAATCGGATCCAAATTTCAACAAGATGTCATGACTTAAGGAAGTTTTTCTTTTCTAAAGATTTCCACTATCTTCGCAATGCGTTCTTTTGGAGAATAGTCAGTTACATTGCATGTAGAGACTTTGCAATAAAAATAATGCAGATGTTTTATGCTGCTTATAGATTTACATTATGTCCATTTTACATTGTATATATTGACATATATGTATTGAAGTGTGAAGTTAAATATTTATTAATGTATTAGTTACATTGAATAACTTTAATCTTTGTTAGACCTTGATTTCTTATTATGGAGGTATAAAATTTCTAACTTGTGCGCTTGTAAGAACACTATTTAGATATTTATTGTATAGGGGTGACTTTCCTGTTTGTATGTGCTATAATTAGAGTAATTACAATTGTATTTATATTTTCTTCTTTTATCTTTTAACGTTGCAATTGTGTTATATATACTATTTGGTTTCCGAGACAGTTGTTAAATTGGTAAGATATGTTTACGGACTCTGAATAGTTGAATTGCTGTTTTTATTTCATAAAATCTATCAGTAATTGCTGTGAAATGAATTTGGCTAAACGCATACTTTCGGTGTTTCACGCATCAACAGTCTATTTCAAATCAGACTCTACGATTTGATTGAATTTTTTTTTATTATAATGTGATGCTACTTTGCAGATTAAAAATATATTTATGAGATATCTTTTGTAACGGATCTCAAAACTGGAATGTTCTTCTTATATTGATTTACATCTTTAATATTTGTACTCTAATTCTATATTGCTTTTATTGGTTTCTGACCGTTCACACACACGTGCGTTTTAAGTTAAAGGTGTGAAAAGGCGAGGCAAAGCTGTGGTATGGCCATAACCTGTCTGACCAAACCAAATAAAAGTTTCTGTGGGACAAGGCTTAGCCTGACATTTATATACATTTCCTCTGAACACGAAAACAATAAACCTAACAAGAATTCCCTTACTGGAGAAGTTAAAAAGTTAATTTAGGTGTTTGCTTTGTGTAGCTCCCTATCATACTGCTCTATGTATCCTCCAAGTATGTTTAAATACTGTTGTTATTTGTGCCCATTGTATTATGAATTTCATTGTAATTAACTTGAGTTGTTGTGGCTTTCTAAACCAAAATTATTTATTTAAAGAAATATGATCAGAAGTGTTGATTCCCCCCCAAAATATGAAGATTTTCAGTCTTTAGATATATTTATATAATAATCATGAAAACATCATTGAGAAAAAAGCATTGTTGATACTAAATTTTGGAAGACTGAAAAGTATTAAGTTAATTACAGGAAGTTAACAACAGATGTTTTGTTGCATAGAAATTTTTAAGCAGATATTTTTGTGCTGCATGCATTGGAAAATAAAAAAAGTTTGGTTCAACAAGGGACTTTTATAGCCGCTGGAATCTGTTAAAAATTACAAAGCCACATATAACAAACATTTTATCTTGTAAAGTGCCTTTTAACGCGCGTATCTAAGGGGAATCGTTTGACAAGACCTTTCATTTTTATTGCCTCGTTGGTGTAAGATGTATGGAACGTAGACTCGCAATACTGCAAAACCAAACATAACATCTGCACTAAAATTATCATATAATTAAAATGTAGGTAACTGTAGTGGCCTACATTCTATAAATCCCCAATACTCTCATTCTAAACATGTGCAAAGCATTTATTTAGCAATTATATGCGAAAGATATTTCTTTAATATCAGGATATTCAGTTTTTACTATAGGTCGTAATTCACGTTTAGGTTGAGGCTTCCTGCAAATGCACGCCGACAACGCTATCATTTCACGTTGGTACGGCAACGTTGACTGCCATTAACCCACTCTAAATTACACTGTTAATTTTGTGAAATTTAAGATCTTGGTTATATTGCGAGTGAATGGTGTCTTATGGTGCCTAGTGGAATTTTATTGTCCGATCCCCATTTAAAATCATGTCGATTATTATTTAATGCCAGGCGCTTTCCTTGGACTTAAATTTATCACTTTTTTTATGACTAGGAAAATACTATACTATCATCTTCATATGGTGGAGATCTACCTCCACCCCTCCTCTTAATACTGAACCAGCGCAGTTAAACGGGAAACTCAAAAACCAACCATTCCGGTGAATTAGATTCACTTTGCTCACACGCAAATGTTTGCATTTTTGACCACCTAGGCGCAAACCAGAAAATTCTTCTTGCCGGCTGGCAAGTGGAATCAATTTTGGAGCCGTCAATCAAACGACGGCGGGCCGACATATTCGAGACATTTTGACTATCTTACATATCCCTACATTTTAAAGTTGGGCCATAAATCATGCTTGGTACAACTGTAATTGATCCCTGACTTCAGCAGAAAGTAACAGTGATAATCTCAATTCGAAACGCCACAGGATTTCTTACTAGGTTTGAAAACTTATAATGTTCATTTAAACCTCGCAAGATTCGGCAATACTGCATACTTAGTAGTTGTTTATCTCACGTTTTGCCATTTTCTTCTTTAAAACTTACGTTTGCATTTGTCAATTTCAAACAGAGATAAGTTATAAAGGTTTTCTTCCTTGTCATTCGTTCCATGAAATGAACCTGACCGCAAACATAGCAAACTTTCATCCCACGCGAATAAAAGCAACTATACAGTGCTGAACTTACCATTTTAAATGATCAAATGAAAAGATGATTGACGCTTTCCAAGTAAATTTACCGTTTTCTTATTTGTGTGAAGCAAAGCTAGTTGATCAATGAAAAAAAAATAGACTTAAGGTTGGTTTAACGTTTGGATGTTCAAGTATGATGTGACGTTTTGGTTGTTAGGCATGCGAAGGATCAAAAGGGTAAGACAAAGGTTAAAAAAGAAATACTATAAATCACTTTAGTTTTTGTTATATATACATTGTCGCTAAATTTCGCTGAATAGCTAGAACGCGAATTCAGATGTTTCGAGAACTATTGCAAAAACGTATATTAATGTACGATTATGAGTAAGATCCATTGATCGCGGATATTTTGAAATTATTGAAGACGCGGAAATTATAAACGCGACAATAAAGTGGTTCACAGTAGCCTTTAAATAAACAACAGGAATCTACTAGTGGTGGGGCGGGCATAACATGGACGGACAGAAATATACTTTTAAAAAGTGAAGGCAAATAAATGGTGGCATGATAGGCATACTCATAAGATCATCCTCGATACTCCAGGGGTTCCAATCACTTATGATCTCTACACCCCTGGACTATCTCATGGTTAAACTGGAGTCAATAGGACAGAACAGGTAATTCTTGTTACATAATTTACACGTGCTCCATTATGTTATTACCCTCATAACCTCAACAAAATAAAAATCTATTCCTTAAACAAAGTAGGAAAATGATGAGCAAGACATTGTCAAGTGAAATAAACTTTTAGTTTAGGTAGGTGAATGAAACATGTTTAACGCAATGTAAAGACTTTAAGGAGAATATGCATAGTGTGGATAAGCTGAGGACCATGAAGATCTGACTGAAACTGGGGTAGGTATGCCACGGATTACAAGACGGTAAGAGATAGCAGACACAAGTTGACTTGTATCAGCACTAGGGGGCGTGTCTGACCCGACTGGAGCGGCGGAGATTGCGCCAAGTTTATAGTCAGACATTGTCAATTTTTTGCCCAAGATACAGTACATGTTTTCCGTCATTAAAGACAAAAAGTAGTTCTGGCATTACATTAGCCCACTTAGGCCAATATGGAGAATTGTGTGTTTCACGCCCGGACGGCATGCAACTGTTTATATAATATATATATAATTATATAAAGGCTTATTATATAATAATAAAGGCTTATACATGGTTTAGATTAGAAAATATTAAAACTTGTCTTTTATTGTTTTCTAATGTTGTGAGCGCACGTGTAAATGATACATTTTGCTTTTAGATTATGTAATTTTAAGCTTGATTAGGAAATTATTAAACCATGGTGATGTCTTCACTCAAATACTTGTTTGGTTATGATTTAGAATTGAAGAATTTAGTTTTTTTTCACATTCAATAATAATTTATTTTTGATAGCTGTATTTTCTATATTTCAATGTCTAGAAATCTTGAACTTTGAGATGAAATATTACAAGAATTGATGAAAAAAGATTATTTAACCATAAAACTGTGTACATTATTATTTTCCGTTGCATTGACTGAAACCACATATTTGTCGACTTCTATCCTGCGTATGGACTGAATGACAGTATGAAAAGCTATAACTGTTTTTGGCATTTTGATAGTAGAAACCAGTAACATTTACTACATTACATAGCCCTAAACAGCTTATCCTAGTTGATATCAACACTGTATTTAAGACGCTTCAAATTAAATTAAACACGTTTCAATCACACTGAGAGTTGCATAAAACACATAGCTCACAAATGTCTGACGAAGTCAGCAATCGTCTGCTCGCTCTGTCATTTGTGCCCCTCTTAATGTAAATATTGGTTTGACATCCCACTAACAAAGCCGTTGTGTCATCACCATGTGAAACACACAATCTGCACATGAAAATGAAACCTGTCAGAACATATGCGTAATCTAGTGCAATAAAGCATGCAATAAAGAACAAAATCCTTGTCAATAGAGCTACACGTAGATATTTTTAATGGTTATTGTATGCTAAAATCTTTTATTTAACTCGTGTCAGTGCTGCACGCGGAGAAATAAGTAAATATCAAAGTTTTGGACATATGTAACACGTGATTTAAGTCGTTTATGCTGTTTTAGTATTATTAACAGAAAATGAGTTTTAACTAATTTGAACTTTCTAAGCAGTAAGTTCATGAATATCTTCGAAGTTGAGATTTCAATTGGAAAGTTAATAAAGGGAGCTAGACAATATTATAACATTAACCGTGAGAATATCATTGCATTTCTCTATACATCTTACTGCATATAGGCGGGTTTTTGAGTTAAAATGAACTTATCATTGTCTCTCTTCTTTACTCTTTACATTTATTGATTGAAACAGATTGGAACATTTATGGGTGACTATAGCGCACTCTGAGTTTTTGTTTAGTTTTACTTATTATATATTGATAATGATAAATTTATGTTTACGAATTAAGAACATGATAACTAGGCTCTTAATGAAAACATACATCAACTCTAACCTTGGCATATACCGTTATCATGTAAATATAACACTTTCATTTCCATCCATTGGTTGATATATGATAAAAAATGATGTAGATCAAAATACTATTCTGTATGATTATGTTTTGTCTATTTTTCCATCTCCATGCTTCGTAAAAACGTCGTCGCGATACTTTCAGTCTCAGGAACGGTAGCTATTTTACGATTTTGAAAATATAGAAATTTAGTCGAAGTAAAATGTTTTGCTAAGAAATAATATTTTAAGGTTTGCAGTATATTGAAGAATAAATGCCAAAAATTCAAATTATGTAACAGATTTCCTTGTGATTGCTGAGTCAAATCAAATATGTTTTATTACTGTAAATCAACATAGTTCATTTGCGATTAGAGATGGAATAAAAAGTTAAAAATCAAATCGCCGCAAACAAATTCCACTGCATGTAATCTCTGTGAATATTTGCGAAATTGTGTCACCGCAAAGATAAGTTGTAAACAGTAACCGGAATTTGCGCCTATGGCCTAATGGTGCAAATATTTCCAGATATTGGTATTATTATAATCTTTTCACCGGAACAGCTATATAATACCTGACGCATTTTTACATATAAATTACGAGTTTGACATCGATGTTAATAGACAGCATTTCGATAGGACCGGTGCACGTGGTTAGCTTATGATGCAAAGGTAGTGCAGATATCAATTGACAGAATATCATCTGACATTTGTATAGAATACATATGTAAGTTAATGATCTGTGACAGGTGCGAGTTCGGACAAGTACGACAATAGGTGATGACGTGCCAGCGATGTACCGCCGGAAGGAGCATATGTGACATGAACGCTGTAAATCTCTGTTAACGAGACGCTCTAGAACCTGTCAGCGTTTGGGAACACTATCGCCCAGACCTATAATCACCGATAACGAAATGAAACAACCAGTTCTTGAGGCAAAGAGACTTAATGGCGATGAGAAGGAAAATGAAAATACAATAAACCTTCGTTATGGTAATTAACCAGAGAGAAACCTCGTGGAGTTGGAGGAACCTGCGAAATTTCAGGACTATTTTATTGTCTAGTTACACGAAGCGGATATCCGCGGCGTAGCAAAGAAAGCAGGCTAAGTTGGCATGTCTTAAAAACGGAAATAAACTGGTAGATATTGTACCACTGGGATTTACACAAATATATGAACGTGTACTGGGGATCACCAGTACGTGTTACGTCGACCTTTAGAATGCAAAGCTTATTCGCACTGAAATTCTCGAAAAACAACGAAAAGTCGGAATGACCGAAATAACAATGAATAAATCATAAATTTACAAAAATGTATGAAGACATTCTGTATTGTCCTTTGTGCTTATTATGATAATAGGTTTATTATGCAACTCTTTCATGATTCAATGCAAGTGGGAAATATTATTTCATATAGAGTGTCTCTTCAAAATTTTTCAAATGAATGTTTTGAAGATTTAGACTAACATCACATTTGATTTACTGTAAACCAGCCATTTTCCACTTCAACACACGGTAATAGTAATGAACTTTCGTGGCATAAAAATGAAATTAAAATATACTTCAAAATTTAAGGTGAGATTCTGTAGATTTGTATTCATGGAGATACATTTTCTCGAATTTACATTCAGTGCGAATTTTGGGAAAGTGAAATCGCACGCAACCGCGAACATCCCCCTCCCCCACCTATCATGTCTTAAGATGTAAACTTCCCCTCTATTCACAACCATTGTGTTTTCAATTCAATTTTACTTTACTATTTGAATGTTTAGATATCGTGTATGCACAAGTAGTAAATTTCGTAAATATCATATCTGAAAAGATTATGATAACATAAGACAAAATTAAACACAGTAATCTATCAAACACACATGACAAAAGCGTTATATAATTTTATATCTATCTAGCTCCAATAAATATTATCGTTTTTTCTTAATCCGATCGATAAAGTTCTGGATATGATTCGTGTATGAGTACTCCAATGTCGACGGGGTTATTTGAGTATAAATATTCACAGGGGGTAATTTAACAGAAAAAGAACCTTCCATGACCCCGTCTGTCTAACCGCTGGTCTGCAAAGTTCTCGTGTATTTCAACACCTTCACTCTCATCGGCTCCAAATTAGTTTCCAATCAATTACATCTATATAAAAACTAGCTAAATACCGAGTACCCTAATCTTTCATTAAAACTCTCTCGATTTGCACCCCAAACGCACGTGATTAAAGCAGAGTTGTAATGCACTTTTCAAATTCCCCTTGTAAATTAGTGGAAACAGGAAACTCTTCTGTCGTCAGATTGTTAATAATATTACTGTAGGAATGTAGAATATTTTACTTCTAATCCAAAGGTAATTTAAAGCATGATGCAATTTTGTGTTATTAATTGGGAGAAGTGTAAGATGAATTGCACTCAATTTAATTGCTGAGGAATTGTACAAAATTGTTCTCACGACCACCGAATTAGTCACACATTTTAAATGAAAAACAATTTAAGGAAAAAATTCCTTTTGTTTTACAGTATTTATTGAATGATGCTGGGAATGAACAGCCATTGGTTTATATTGCTAATGGCATTATCACGCCCAAGGTAAAATTTGCAATAACGTGTTTGAGGTATACACTACATTGAAGTGTAATTACGAAGGAGGTATACTTGGGTTATACATTAGTGAAAAATATGTTATAATAAAGACTTTCCGTAGCTTGAATAAGCTGATAATTAATGTGGTTAATTGACGAATCGTCAGAAATCCGAAAAGTGCAATGCAAGATCACGAACGAAAATTCATAAGCAGTCAATTACTCACGATGCAGTAAAGGTTTCTTCATTTGTGGTTAGTGCAGCAACTTTTAAAATTTAAAACTCTGACCTGATACCAATTTGTGATAGAGTGAACATTAAATTACATTTTATAGACTCCTTCTCCCCTTAAATACTAATCACAAGAAGATAATATCGTTTTGGTTGATGCCTTGAATTTGACTCGGATAAACATTAATCCACATCATGTTTAATGTTATACACTAGCTATTCACAACAAAGTAAGTGTTTTTAATCCATTTCCTTTATGCTTTGCTCTCAAAATCATACTGATAAAATTATATTTCAGTGATTCATATATGACATAAATATATTCTTTATTTTTTTACTAATTCAAAGAATTTATAAAAGAAACAATGCAGTCAAGTTAAAACTTCGTTAACCAATATCACAATTAATAAGAATCAGAATGCAATAATTATTTAAAACGATATCATAATGTGATTTTATAAGAATAATAATAAGCGAAAGTAAAATTATACAGAATTATGTATACTTGCCCTAAAAGTTTTATATTTAGAGATTACTTTGTTTTTTTTTTTATAAATACGTAACATTGTTTCAATACTCTGCATTTCAATTCCAATTTGTGTCATTATTTTAGGAGAAGCAATTTTATCAAAATATAAATAATGCAAATATTTATCCGCTTACAGCTGAAAAATAGAATATTTAAGTGCCTTTAGAAAAAACTAAACTTCTAGGCTACGGCAATCCAAGTTTCAAGTGAAATTCTGTGTTTACTGAATACAACTCAAACCCCGAAAGCGGGAAAACACCAAATCAAAAATTGCAATAAATGCCAACATTGTAGTTATAGAAACACAATTGGAAAAGACAGTTTTAGGAAAAAAGATATTCGACTGGTTAAAAAATCTTAATCAACAAACATTCCTGGACAGTTGTCACATGACAACTTATCCTCCCCTTTGCAAAGCCAGGTAAAATATGATAAAACAGAGAAAAACTGAAGTGACAGCGTTCATGAGGTACGGATGATAAAGTTGACTGACAGTTAACGGGATACTACATATATGTCTTGGCCAGCTTAAATCATTCTGCCTGTCCTTTTTTCCAGAGTACACAATTTTATATCTAATGCACGTGGTCAGGACAGCCATTGTTTTTTTCGTCATTTATCTTTCCTAAAGATGTAAGTGACAGGTGTATATGTTATAATGAAATAGACGAACGTGGTCTGCTCGAGCATTTTTCTATACAAAAATTAATTTTATCATGTATTTGACAAAGATGCATTATAAGAACGTTCAACCACCCCCCCCCCCCCCCTCCGCGAATTATGTTTTTCGATTCTATTTTACCTTTAACTCGCCCAGTCCAATTTGCTTCACACATTTATATTTGCATTTTGAATTAGTTAAAGTTGTTTTAGTTTTATTTGAGATTGATTTTGGATCGTGACCTGAATTTGATTTGACCTAGATTTGTATGGCGGGGCCATGGTTCTATTTGCCATTTACATATTTAATCTGACATGTTTGTATATATGATTGTCCTTTTGTTATTGATTTAAGATTTAATCATTTTTTGTCTTTGTTTTCTACATTAAATATTACTGGTTTGGATTGGAAATGACGGATATGTTACCGCTCATCTAGGCTGTGGTAACCTATAGTACATCCTTGACCTGCTACTGACCACCAAGCAATAGGTATTCTTTTACTGTATTTCAATGCTTGGCATTGAAATATCTTATTATCTTTAAATATGCAAACATCATATCAATATGATATTAAAATGTCATATTAATATCATATTAATGCCGTTGATGAATGCAAATTCTATAATAAATCCCACATCAAGTAATTTTGGCTTTTGATCTTTGAAAAGCACAAGTGTGTATTCTTCAATATCATGAAAACCATGATCGAGTGATTAAATCACTTATTACGTACAAACGTCTACAAGGGCGGATGAAGCATTTCTATATGAAATGAGAAAATGAAATCAATTTTTATGAATTATAATAACAATGTACTTTACATATTTTGATACGACTGATAATTAAACATAATATCGATCCATAGTTTACCATTGTAATCTGCTTTATAGTAGAAGTCATAATAGACATGTACTAGTTTGATCATCATTAATTAATTTGTTATTCTAGTTATTGAAGACCAAATAATGAATTAGAGTGAGATTGATGCATCATATACCTCACATTTGCACAGTGTATCATGTTACATTTGTTCAAGGTTAATGGTATGTCATAGTCGTTTATCCTAATGCGATTTAGGGTTTATTCACGCTGCTGAAACTTAAATTATTGATGGTACCACATTTATTTTTTATGTTAATTGGTCTTTTCAACGTAATTACTTCCTAGTGAAAACTAAAATAATGTACACTTAATTAATAACGGAATATTCGTTTATGGACGTAGATGACGAATATAATGACACTTCTAAATCCCTGATTCGTATTACAATCTATAGATTCATAATCTATGTTGAATATTGTGTATAACTTGAACCATTTCATCGGGGAGTATGCTACTGACCAAAAGAAGCTGAAGTGGTTAAAATCACGTGTGGCCCTGTGTCCATCACACGAAAGTATTATCTGAAATATCCCTACCACAAGACGTATTTGAAGGACGAGATATGTAATAAAACTAACGATATTTGACTGTGTAAAGTGGTACAAGTCGTGGAACCATGGAGGTCTAGTGTTAACAGACATATGTCAAGATTTTTTTTACGATGGACGTTATCAATGGTCATAATCTCCCCACAAATCCATCCGACTGAAGCTTGCCCCAAAACAACCGTGGAAGGCTAGAAATGCAAGACCAATTAAGCCTACTCAACACATGGGAATATTGGACTTGAAAATATATTGAGTATTAATTCGACACCTTTAAAAATATACGATTCCCCGCCTTGCTAATAAAATTTAAGTGAAGATTTATTACTGCATCCCTGCCTCACGGACACCCATAGTGCCATTGTTCGGGGAACAAGAGAAGATATGTCCGGATTTGATTACCGGGGATAAGCTACGATAGTCCTGTTCAGTAGCATCTGGCCCGAATAGCAATGTCACAATATATTGTTTTTAATTGCCGACATTTTTATAAAAGACGATCATATCATTTTTTGACAGTTGTCGCTCTTTTACACCTTTCACCACAGAAATACGTGTGAGCAATCCTGTGCTTTCATACGTTTTACTCCATTAAATCTGATTCCTTTGTTCTCAGTATTTATAATACCTTTCGAATATTCAGTCAGATTTCGCTACAGACATATAATAAGTTAAGTATAGATTTGTGGAAGGTTTTTTTTTCTAAACAATTAAAATTCGCTTAATTTCCATATGCATTTTTCACTAGATGTTTAAAGTGCAAAAGTCTTAAATGCATATCAAAATGGATATTTAGTCTTTTTTACTTATGTTTTATATGAATTTATTTTGGTTGAATTTGAGACGCTAACGGATAAAAAAAGAGTAAATTTAGCATCTTAACTCATCAACACATTCTCCAAACATTACAAATCAAATGAAAAACTTAATAATACAATAAAATGAAAAATAAAAAACATAATGGATGTTAGAAATAAAAATGGAAAACTTCAATTAAACCAGAAAGCATGACACAAAATAAAATCTTCATGAATCCCTTCGGTATCTCTAGATATATAGTTGACATATATCTAGCGGAACAATAGTGTATATATCAGACTTTTCTGTCGGAGAGTATCATCAAAACTCACTGTTTTATCGGCAACATCAGTTTTCAAAATGTCGAGTTTATATCAAAAAAACATAAAACGTCTCATAGACTAATAAAAGATTAAAGAAATAACATTAAAAAGCCCCTTTGTTTTGGGATAAAGTGTATCTCTAAGTTTATAAAAGTTACATACTTAAGTTTTTTATGGTTAAGAGGTCAGGCAATCAATACCCAAACTGGTATTTGGGGAGAAATAATATATCGAATTGAAGACATATCATGTGTTATTGGTAGATCCTTGGTGATAAGCCGCACTTTGACATCATGCTCATTGCACCCATTAGAAATGTTTCTAGCCATTAAGAAATTATTGTTTTCTTTTCTCTTCAGTTTTACTGGGGATTCATGAACCATTTACATCAATTTGGATTTTTTTTTTTACATTTTTCCTCTCCATTTATTTTAACTTTAATGTCTCGATGTGTTTGCTGTCTTTTTAAGTGTCGCTATACATCTTCTGAAAGAGCTTCTGAAAGAGCTTACTTTATGCCTTTATTTTTAAAAGGTCATGTTTTTGCGTTCTTATTTTATTTGCAGTTAAACTGAATGGTTCCTACAAGCATCGTGTATTGAAGACGCACTATTATGTATTTCTCATCTTTTCACCAGTAAATTGACTTTTATTTGAAATGGGAATCATCCAATATTAACCATTGATAACAATGTAAAAATTGGGTCAATTCGAATTCTCATTATATAAATTCTAATTTCCAGATATTTGCATTCTTAAGCATAAGTGCAATATTGTTTAAACTTTCATCGGGGTATGAATAGATATGTTTGTCATATAACTACTAAACAATGTTTTATGTTCTATTTTAAATTCTGCCTCCAATTATTACATTCATATTTTTTTAAAAAGATCACACTTGCAAAGCCAGCTAGATAGTTATTATATCAAATGAGAAGCACTATGACTCATTACATTAGTCTTCGTTTCCACATCATAATTTCGTATTATTTTTTTCTTGTCTCCATTTATTTGCTGAATAATTATAGTTTTAAGTACTTGTTTTCCTTACTCGATTAAGGATCTGCTCTGGTGAAAAGTCAAAATTTTGTGATGACTAACATTTCTTCTTATATATATTTTTGGGAAATAAGAATTCATACCAAATGATTAAAATGCAATAAAAAATTATGGCGGTGTGGATGTGCTTGATTTTGAGCTATTATGAATCAAAGAATTTACAAGAATTTCACTATTTTGAGCATACACACGCCGAACAAAGCAATATTTTGCAAATAAGTGGTCTGATAAGTATGAATATTCGCAAAATTGACAAAAGAATTGTTTCCGCCAAGAAAATAATAATATCACACAGTCAACTCATTATGTTTTGCTCATAACAGCTGTAAATGTTACCTCTACCCCCTAAACTTTGAATATGAAACCATTTCAGAATCAACGCTTTGCAGAAAAAGTTCTGATGACTAACTTTTTCTAAAATTTTGCAGATTAAAAGAAAACAAGTTGCTGTTTCTAAGCCATCATAATATTAGGGGGTCAGTGTGCTTGATTTTTGTCCTGTTACAAAATTTGTTATTTTTCAGCGTATAGTGATAAAAATTTACAGCATTTTATCTCATTAAGACGTAAAAATGTGAAACCAATTACTAGTAGTTATGATTCCACACTTAAATGCTTATTATTTTTATCTCAGTGAACCTATACAAGATGTACAGCAAATATTAACTTGATATAATAACAAATAATGTCACACCGGCGAGTTAAGTAAAACTATTGAAGTCAAATAGGGTGAAATTTCACCTCTTATTAAACAATAAGTTTTAAAATAGCATTATCAATAGAAATAAAATGGGTTTTTTTAAGCTTTAGTCATTCTACCATTTTCCGGTAACATAACAGTTTTTGGAAAAAAATAACCTATATACTTAATCAAAATCAGTGTTGGTTCTAGTCATGACAATTCGAGTAAATATCATACACAAGATATCAATAACAACAAGATGATGTCGATTTCAGTGCATGTTACAGACAATGAATCATGCAAGTGTCGTAGGATTTTTGTAAATTAATATTTATACTACGAGAGCACGAGCATCTGTAATCCATTCTACCTATCTATTTTAATTGATCAGGCAAAACCAAGTTACGGTGATGTATTTCCTAGTTACGTTATGATGGAGAGATCCACCGGAACTTTGCACACGGACCGTCATCAATGAAGTCTCGCGAGAATTAAGCGCCATCTGTGACAAACCACAGTAAATCAATTTCTGTTTTATTATACGGTCCATAGGAAGACAAGAACAAGAGAAACAATTAAAATAATGAAAAATATATTGGATTAACTCATCATGTTAAAATTCTTCAATGGCCGCATCCATTCACCCTACTTGTAACAAATCGTCCTACCCCCGTACTTCCCCTTATATTTAATGCCTTACCAATCTAGAATATTTTATGGTGGTTCCAAATCAGATTAAATGCACATCAGTCTACAAATGACGATGTCAGTGTTTAGTACGAGATTAAAGTAATGCCACTGGGTTAGGGCTAGTAAACGACGCCCAGAGCCAATCAGTGTACGATTGATTATCAACCATGTGTGATATTAAAGGGTCTGATTACATCCATTTAAAAAACTGACATTTTTAAATTGAGAGGTTAATATTCAATAAAAGAGAAAAAAATATTAATTTACTGAATAATAAATATGATTCAATCTGTAAACATAATTATAAATTTTTAAACGAAGAGCTCGCAATGTTTTGATTTTCCATTGTACAGCTTTAAACTGAAAAATATCAATATTTAAATAAAATAATTAGGCATAGTTATGCGTCCATTTGGAAGAATATTAAATATGTTAGTTAATCTGTGTGGTTTATGAAGATGGTTTGATCCTAATGAAATTGATAGAAATAGTCATGTACTGTCCAAATGAACATATGATGTGGTTAGGTATGACTGATTGGAATAATTTAATGCCGAACGCACGTGCACCGCGCCATCAATCTTAGAGTTGAATTGAACAGTAATATGGTAAAGATTATTCATTGTGATTAATGCAATTTCTTCTCATGTTATCAGACGTTAATTAATCAAAAGTATTGATTTGTAAATTAAAGAAAACAATATCGCATGTTCCAAAAGCAACAACGAAATACTCGATGAAAGTACATGTACATATAAAATACTTATGAGTTTTATATGTATTCTATAGATACCGATTATACGGAAAGGATATTATTTTATATTGCGGTATTGTTGGCATTGTGTAATCTATATTTATACATATTATATGATCATATTTGTTTTATAATATTCACCGTAATAAAAATTAAAAAAAAAAAAAAAAAAAAAAAAAAAAAATCAGGAATTTAAAACAAAACTCAACATATTGAAACTATCGTTTGATACTACTTTCCACATAAGTTGATTATGAATGTTGTTACAATACCGCATACAAAGTATCATCTTTACATCATATCACTTATGATCACTTGTAAAAAATTGCAAAATAGATTTGTTCACAATTCAGTATAAATATTGAAATACGATTTAATGCTTATACACAGTACATTTTGTAAATTTCTTATCTTTTGTTTTATCTTGGACGACATGCATTATTGGTGAATATTGAAATTTTTCACTCGTATCATAAGATGGAATTACATTCTGTATTTCAAAGATAGCCTGTACCGTAGCACTATTCTAACCATTGTTTGTATTGTAATGATGCACTATGATGTACTGAGATACTGTTTATATAGTTTCTTGATTTATAACTGCGGGGACGGAGGGATTAGATCACGTATATATTCAAAATTATATCGTTTACATTGCTAATTCTTTATTATCAAATCAATGAAATATAGTATTTCTTTCACGTTGAAGTCACTATAAGTATTTATATATGTACACATCTGTACTCGTACAACATAATAATGTAACGTAACTGAATGGATTAACCGCTAAAGAATCAACTATTTAGACGAGAAAGAGTACTGTGGTCGGCGATCTAAAGACTAGGGAGTTGTTTTATTTTTATAAATAATCATTTATTAATTTACAACCTACAGAATAAAGAAAACAATTGAGACCTTATAAATATTCTACGAATAATGATTAGTGAAAGGATATTTCCACGAGAAAAAACCTAAGGTAAATGTGGTTCCATATATAAATTTTGTAATCAAACAGTGGTTTAGGTTACTGTGATATAGAGGCATGTTAAATCACTCCCTTGGTCTCGACAACCACAATCTATCTAAACTGTGTGTTATAGACACAGGAGGTAATATATGTAATGTGATGAATCCCTGGTATCTAAACCTTTCTTTGAATATAATCGTGCATTACATGATATATGATACACACTTTACACACGAAGTATGGGTTATTCTTTTTTCAGATTGAAATATTGAAGTTTTATTTTGCAGAAGAATTATGTTATCTTTCATATTTCTAATTATCAGCTTCAGACAAAAGTAGTTTTTCTTATTTTTCTTTAATCCTGTACCGTCCTCTGCAAGTTTCCATTTCAAAGTTCAGTATTTATTTTACTACGTCTTTCCTAAAACACTCCTTCCTTTTTGTGTCAGTTCCCTAGGGATCTAGCACCTGACGTTCGTTTAGAGGCTATGTTCTAATTTTGGTTCTGTCTGTTACTATAGTAACGCGTACTACTTCATCTAATATTAATTTGTTTCGTGTAAAAATGACAATATCACAA
The DNA here is from genome assembly GCF_041381155.1 of Argopecten irradians. Lineage (NCBI taxonomy): Eukaryota > Metazoa > Mollusca > Bivalvia > Pectinida > Pectinidae > Argopecten > Argopecten irradians. Next base: position 18,619,833 of record NC_091140.1, on the reverse strand, counting down.
ACGATTCTCAACACTTTAAAATGTTAGGAAGCGAAATGTGGGAAAGATGGCCCAGACCAGAAATGGTCAGTAGCAACGCACGCGCAGCGTGGCCAGTCCTCTAGCGTTTTAATGTCCCTTGGCATCAGCCATTTTAGTATGAATTCCATCATACGGAAACTAATGTAATTTTCTGGTGAGCGATTTTTAACCCAAACTGTATTCTAAAGTAATTTTGATTTAGATGAATATTTTGTTATCTCATTACAGAAATGGACGATCCACGCTTGGATTTATTTCGTTAATCAGAGATTAACCAAGCGAATACACAACCAGGACCGGCAATATAGGGATGATTTCGGGAGCATCCATAGACTAATTGTCTTCAAATGTTGTCTTGGAGAGGTGCCAAGTCGTACAGCAACAACAAATAGTCACCAATCTCCACGGAATATTCGGCGTCAGTAAGGGAAAGTTGGTTAGAATTTTACACTTTGGAGATACACAGAAGGAAATTCGGATTTAAAAAGCAAAATGTTATAAAGACTATCAGGTCTCGTTTTATTATTGAGCTAATTAATTTCCTAACAGAAATTATATCTAAATAAAACAAATGGACATTACAAATTGTGAGAAAAACCTAGACAGAACAAAACAAAAACACCGAAACCAGTATGAGACATTCTGCCACAAAGACGATAATCTTAATAACTTCAAAATGTTTATAAAATAATTAATATTAAAGATTCTTTCGTATTTTATAATCATAATTCAACATCAAAATTTTCTAAAATGATCGAAAAACATCTAAACACATATAAATCACGATATACAAATTGTTAATAATTATGAGTTGCTGCGTGTAATTGTTGGACAATAATTCTAAGATTTGTTTAAATCAATGGTGAACGAGATCAGACTGTGATATTACTCCATATCACTGGAATCTTCGACATATAAATACAACAAAACAATGTAAACTGATACCTTTGATAATGTATTGAGACACATACAATACACATTGATAGTAACCACAAATGTATATTAATAGGTTTCTACTGCATGTGTTGATACTAAACATACTGTCCATTTTGGCAGGAATGGAAAATCAAATTATTCGCTGTAAATCATATGATAAAGCCAATGGCAAAATATAGACACATAATTTTGGCCTTGAACATAGAATTATAAACAAAGTAAATTAGATTATTGTGATAACCATTTCCTTTTATATTCTGTATAATTACAATATTTTGTAAAAGTATCAAATCATATTTACTTTAATTTTGTTACACATAATTATATTCTCAATTACTAGATTTGCTTTGATTCAAAAATAATACCAAAGTCACGGTATCTTATGTGTGAAGTATAAAATGCAAAGTAGTTAACACTGAAAGCTGGTTTGAAGTATACACAAACATGTCGAAAATAAAAATGAAAATTATCCATATTATCGTATTTTAATTAAAAAATCCTCAAACTGCTATTACAAAGGTATTCGCCATTTAAAAATGAAAATGCGTAAAATTTTCTATTGATGTTAAACTTACATTTTCCTGTGGATATTTTTAAAGTAAACTTATTCATTCTTAACGTAAGTGCCTATGCATTTATAAAATTGTAAGCAAAATCAGTTACCTTCGTTGTGTGGTACGAAAAGCTAAATAATTGAAATACTGCGATACCTTTACGAATGATAAGTGTCTTATACATTATTATAGAACAAAAAATAAGAAAGAGTCTCAAGAGAATGCATTAAAAGTCTTGGGTTTTCATATCGGAAAGGCGAAAAGTCGGTGATCGTTCATCTTTGTATTTAATAGCGGGCCGAGGGAAATTATTTCTTGAAACTTGGAATTTCTGAAGCTTTGGTAGAAACAATTTATTGTCGGCATTCGTGTGGCTTGGGAGACTGAACAGTAATTACGTTACGAAAAGACATGCTTGAAATTTATCCCACACTTGGGAGGTGTATTTTGCAGTGGAAGTGAGGCTCTTGTTCATTATCGGGCGGTAAGGGATTCCCATCTGTGGACTGGCTCTTGGATAACCTAATTAGTTCCGTAAAATGGAAGTGTATTGATCGGAACTAGCTTCCTGTACAGCTATTTACAGTCGACGTCTCTTCGTAGGCATAGTAACAGGACAACGCTATAAAAATGGACACGCCTGGGTTTAGGACATCCTATCAGCCTAAAGGACCGTGATAAATGTTTTGTGTTTAAATTTCAGACATCCAAAATAAAGCATACTTTAATAACGATACAGAGACATTTCCGTTTGTGTTTGGGTTAGAAGATACCATTTGGGTAGTTTGATCCTTGTGAAGTACTTACAGGAAGAGCTGCTATCTCTTCCATCAATTAAGGTAATCTCAGAACCAAGGAGGCCTGTCCTATAGTTTGGTCTGTGAAATATCTGATCTATCCTCTCGTGTATCAAGCCGACATCTCGCGAGATTGCCTTGTCGCTATGGAGGCACGCGATGCAGTTTCTCACCTCCACGTCTGCCACGAGGTGTTGTGTTCCACCGGATGGCGACGGTCGGAATAGTTTCAATTGTTTGTGTCTACCGAGCGCATTCTGTGTGAAACATGAACCATTTTCAAGTATTTGTCAAGCATGGGTTAAATGCACCAGCATGTATTTGCTCAAATATTGTAGACTGTTTTCCTCTGTGAAATGTATCTTTGTCTGTGGAAATGTCAGTACCTGACATCAAGCTTTATTCACAATAATGGTCCGTCGTTGACTGCAGAACACGAGTTTACTAGATCTAATGATGAAACTATCCAAAACATCAGAAATGGTCTCCAAGGATTCTGTGTTTAAACAATTTTAGCAAAATTCATATTTTTTTTTTATTTCGTATTGCTGACACACTGCAGAATAGATAGACATCTACATTATTCCGATAAAACAATTCTGACTTTCGGAAACGATTTCTTACATCTCATGTTAAATGTTTGAACGCTGAGGATTTTTTTCCTATAATGTTTCAGCTAAAAATATATAACAAAGTTATGAAATGGTCAAGAAAAATATGGCTTGCAACTCGATAGTGAGGAGACACTGTTCCTAGACCAATGTGTCATGCCAAACTGTTAGTTACCGATACAGACGGCCTACAGTTCTACTGAGTAATTGTTTACAGGTGGTATTGCGTTACCTTGATCAAGTTTCCTGACTTATCTCGACTACTAAATGAAGTTTTGTCTACACCACTTAAAAGCAATATAATAAAGTACAGCTTTGAAACATATAGAAAATCAACACCGCAATGAGATCCACTAAAACAAAAACATCTCGTATATTTAAAACACCATCCGAACAAGACCTTCGATGGTTTAAAAGACAAAAACAAAAACAAAAAACAGTTATTTTCTTTCTAAATAGTTTTATTTTTATCAGTAAATTCTTTCTCCTTTGTATTTTAATATCTCTTAGTTTTCCTTTGAGAAACTCTTAGAATGTTCTTCTTTTCATACATCCTTTCTATAGCTGAACTTTTCAGGCAATATGTCTCTTCTTTTTAAGTGTTACATGTTCGAAATGATTACATGACATTTTGTATTTCATCACGTTATTCGTGAATTCGTAACTTATGAACACGTGATGACGATTATAGCACACTGCAGTATACCTCGAAAGTACGTAGGTGACCATGTTTTCATCCTAAAGTATAGTTTTATATCTAGGTTGTATGTGTATAACAAAATATTTGACCTGAATGACCTAATCCATATGTTGTCAGTATGAATGAACACATGTGTAGTGATATGCTAGGTATGTGTGTATTACGTGTGTATACCCGCGGCAGCTTGTTCACATCTTCATTTGACCTTCACCTGTACTCTATCAACTTTGGCCTTCGATGATATTGCATTTTTGCATAAACAACTAATGTTTTATGTTGGATTCGAATCGTATTTGCGTGAATGTTTTTGTACTGTTGACCACTTCCATTTGCGTGAAATTTAAATTTCGCGTAATTTACGGGCGATTACCTTTCGAAAATTTAAATGGACGCAAAAAAGTATGCTCCTCAATGAAAATAGGGCCTTTTCATTTATCCTTCGCAAAACTGAATTGTCGCAAAAAACTCATAAGGCATGACCTTGCGATTTGAGGCGCCAAAAAACTTTTCTTTCTCTTTTGTTTGCCTTTTTATGGAATTCAGTCAACTCTCTTACAAAATCATATCATTTTCCCTATATATTTGGCATATTCAAGATAATTATTACATGTACTTTAGAACTGACATATCCCTATTTGCAGCAAATATACGAGAAATAAATACAAAATAATGCAAAATGCAACAGAACTTTTTTACACAAAATACCGATCTCATTTATATTCTAGGTAATAATAGTCAACTGTGTGTTGCGTTAGATCACAGATGGTAAGGCGTTAACTGAACACCTATGGTCTGACCCATGATTGTTTTATCGAATTGTTTAGTTTTCACAGTGATTACGTAAAACCAGAACTTGTTCGTTACGTGGGAAAGATGTAACTCTGCTCGTGATAAAAACTCTTTGTTTACCCGACTGTTCCATGTTTAGCATCATCATGTTTACAAATTCTGATATGCTTCTTTTTGTTTTGTTAAAATGCGTGTTCTGAACAGTCAGCTTGACGTAATTAAGATGAAATTTTAAATAGTTACATTTCTGTATCTAAGCAAAATGTTCAATAATCTTGTCTCATTTCTCTAAAGTCTTGTATCACAAATGTTGTCAACTTGACAAAAGTAACTTTTTCAATTTGAAAATATTCCATTACATGCCATTTTTATTTAAGTTAAGCTGATGAGGTTTTCGCGTATAATGAGATGAGATATCTCTTTTGGTTTGGCGATATTTTTATTCTTCATTATACCCCACTTTTATCTCCGTTTGTTTAAAATCAATCCATGCACCTCTAGCATTTAAACAGATTAACACTTGTAGAATCAGAACCAGAGCACCAACTGTTTTATCATCATATTACCCAACTTAAAACAGTTACGTAATGTAACTCTATAATATCGTCCTAATAATTGGATTGTTTTGTGTTCTTATTGTGTGTGTGGGCAGTTATGATACACATATACACACACATGGATGCTGTTGTTTTCTTTTTTTTTAATGTTCTGTTGTTGGAAAACATAATCAAACTTATTTTCACTATGACGATGAATATTCACGACTGCCATGTTACATACTTTGTTGACCTAGTAAAAACCTAAGAATTGGTGTATGAAATATTCAAGTGTAGCATTTTGCAACGCTTTGGTTAATTCATATAAATTGATTTGTAACAGAAACATTTGTTCTATCCAAGGACGTAGATTATAAATCCTTGGTTCTATCGTTTAGAATGACTTCATATCGCCAATTAAAGAAAATAACTTCCTTTCTTTCTAAGATTATAATGTATTACAAAAATTAAAGTTATCTGACATTTCAAAAATGTTTCTTTCATTTTGGGTTTTCTTATTTGCATTACTGTTAATACATGTTTTAGAAAGTCATATAATGGAAGTGTTGACTGATAGATGGATGGTAAAAGAGAAGCTTCGTTGCTTATTGTCTTTCAATGACCTTCATGATGTTATTTTCAAGAAAGAAATGCCCAGAAATAACCTTCATAAAATCACTTTGGATAAATATGATATTTGGACCTTACATTTATAATTATTCTATGTGTTATCTACATATTGATACCAATACTGTAGGTATGAACTTCGCGGGGGGGGGGGGGGGATATGTGATTTTTGTTATCTCACCAGGAATTAGTCAGTTTCTCCCTCGATGATATGGGGTGATCAGACATATTCAGTACTTCTTATAAACTATACCTCGTTATGCCAAAGTTAACCATCCGACTCCTATTTGCACAAAATGATATTTGGCCAGAAATACGGGAGGGTATTTTCTTTCCTTGCATGACGAATTTGGTATTGTTAATTATGTCAGGACTTTTACTCCAGGTTTTGCATACGTGATTATAAACAAGGTTTGTCGTTTCAATCTTCTAAAGCTTCTATTTAATTTGGTTCGCATTGTAGGCGATCAAAATCAACAAATAATTTTGCAAAGTTTTAGTCTGGTTTTTTTTTTAAAGATATTTACCTGTCCTGGGGGAATTATAACACATGGATAACTCTAATGAACTGCTATCTCAAATCAAGATTGCACAATAAAGAACAACATATTGACTTAAAAACGACAAATGCGTTGATTGATTGGAGCTTGATAAAATATTTATAGAATACTAATTTTGAACAGAACTCGAAATGTAAGTTTTTTGTCAATCACCAAGAAAATTATGGAACTTTAAACCATAAGCAAAGTCAATATTTATTCAGTAGATCTCTGAATGTAATCGCTTCGGGGTTTACAACACACACGCCTGTACAAATCCAGACCCAATGCCGCGACGTCACTTCCCCTACGGGTAGTGGCGCTGTCATGATTAGGGTGGGAAATAGATTGATGACGTATTTTGAATGGCTGATGAGCAGATCCAGAGGGCGATAAGGAAGGCGACGTTTCACTGACATGTGGTCTTACTTGGTTAATGACCGGGGTAGGGAAACATCTACCTTATGACACCTGTGTGATTCTGTCAGATTAGACACCTATTTCTGGCCTAACGTGTTAATATAGGACTATTTTATGGGTTGCCTGATGGTATTTGACTACGTTGATAGAATTGTTTGATTTACAATTGTATATATCGTTATGGTTCATTCACGTATGCAGATATGACAATGTTTTTTTATGATATTACTGTCATGTGAAAATTGATATCATAATTCTGCCAATAATAATACTTGATGATTTTCCTTCAATATTGCGTAAACAAAAAATGTTTATGATAGGTACCTAGGCCAAAGATCATCGTATTCACACACATATTCATAAACCTTTTAGCTACAACATATTAGTATCCAGTATCATGAGTTTCGAAGTTAATTGAATTTTCGTGTTATTTGGAATAGCTTCTTCTTATACGTTATTTCATGCAATCAAATTACTTCGATGCGCTGAACATAAAGGACTGTTTAATGTTCATAATCATTATTTAAATATTTTCTACAATTGTATTTTTAATATTAATATCTGCATATTTGCTCCCTTAGGTATTGTAACGACAGGATCTTAAGTTATTCTCCTTCCTAAAACACCACACGCGAATTACAAAATTTAAATATGATTCACTGGCTAATGAGTTATCTCCCTTCATTACCGTAATTTGTTTAACACTTTTTTGAACAAGTTGGTGAGATTATAATATGATGAAGATAATATATGATGAAATGAAGAAATATGTCCGAACTGCTCTCTGAAAAAAACACAGTTAAGAGTTGATACTTATCTTTATAGCAATACACAGAACGCGCCCTTTAATTAAATACCCCATGCATACCCTATCTATCCGTGCGTGCCAATATTTATAGAATAAAAATATTTTTGCTCTGTAAAAAAATGTGGTTCAAAGATTAGGAACCCGAGGTCGAAAATATCTATGATTTACAGTGGTTTATTTGACAGCAGTTTAAAAGACGTTCATAATCTTTTGGTATTAATTTATTTAACCAGGGGGTGACGAAATATTAATTAATTGTAATTAATATTAACTCTATTATTCAATATGATATATGTCATTCATAATAAAATGTTATTACGGGAATTTAATTAATACATACGTGCTCTGTCGATACGATTTTCTCACGCAATGCACATATCTAAGACTGAGGATATCGCTTACTTAGAACTATTCTGTCTCCTTTAATCTTAAAGGGAAATATTTATATTGATTTAATTATCTACCATTAACAATATATGGACAAAGTTATGTCACGAGGAGAAAACAATTGTATAGCAACTAATTTGTGGCGAACTTAAATTGATTTGGAAAAATTATAAATACCATTATTATAGTATTTTCTTTTTTTTCTTTTTAATTAGAATTGATGTTGTTCAGTTGATGAATCCTGATGGGACGTTCTGCGTACATTTTAGAGAGGTCGAACGAGAAAAGAAAATATTAAGAAGCTTCTGAGTATATTTGTATTTCCAAACTGCATTACTAATTCCTGCAAGATATTTAAAGAATATTATAATGTACTTAACATATATTATAAATACAATGATTTTTCTTCAATTTCTCTCATCAATAAGATATAATTTATGTTTTAAATATAACTGTTTACTGATTAAGTAATTTCAATACTATTTCCTAACTTTGATAACATGACAATTTATAATTCTAAATTTTTATAAATACCTAATTTTAATTAAGATATATCATAATTTTTTTCCTGTTTGAATTAGCTAGCTCTGGGTTATCAACAGCAACGTATGCTTTAGAATCGATAGCAGCACATAACCGGAGGGGTACAAAATAGCCCGTTCTGTCACAAACCCTCGCATTTGCCGTGACAGGTCCGGAAACTTGCTCCGGTCCGGGTATTATAATGATGGCAGAGGGCCCGAGGGACTAATTATTAGCTTCAAGAGTTCCAGAATCCACGGGATTAGTTTTGCCTTATGCTACAACCAAATTACAATAATTCGACAATGGCGGGGTCACTAGTCGAGTGAGATGGAGACAAATATTGACTTTACTCCTTCAAGTGAACATTTCCCAGACACTGTAAAATCAATACAAATCGAATTTTGGTAAGAGTTAGAAGATGGTGCATGGTAAACAAGGGAACCAGTGACGGTGATGGCACTATATTAGACGTATAGTGAGCCACATCTGGCAGAAATCTATACAATAATAGTCCTACTTTGAATATGTTAAACGACTCAGAAACCGTACAAATCCGCGATGTCTGCTTTTAAACGCACGGATGTTTTTGATCAATGTGTAGTTTATAAAATAAACTTTGATGTTTATTTATTCCCTGGTCGACAGAAGGGAGGTGGTAACCTGATGTAACAGCCTCTTTCATACGAAACGTTGGCACGCGCAGCCTTTTTTGCCGATTTACACCTCGCCACACGTGATATGTAACTGATGCAGGCCTAATTAAGCCCAATTTTACGGTAGTTAGAGCAAAGATTTTTACAGCGATCTAGATACATTATTAATGCGTTATTAATGTGTTGCAACTTGGCGTTAAAATGGCGAGCCGCTAAGTATTAAAATCGACTGGAGCGGAATTCTCGTTTTGTATGAAACTGTATTTGTTCACGATAAACATCTCTTTGGTGCAAAAAGTAGCCGACTTTATGAAATGAAATGAATTGTATGCTGGCATTACTGTTTCAGTTATAACTTATAAATATGTATATGAACTGAATTGTTTACGCGCCCTACTACTATAAAAAGTACATCAAGATTCACAAGTGCTTTCTTTCTCATGAATATCATATATCGATGCTATTATGTACAGCATACGATATAAAAATATGATTAGAGAATATATTGATATAATTTTGTTTTTATTTCCTGTCTTCATTGATAAGACGTCTTTTAATACATGACGTTAAACTCTAATATATCTTGATTATAAAATCCCGATAATGTGAAAACAAATAATATTTTCATTTTAAAGTCAATTCAAATAGGTATTGACAATTCACTCATTTTATTTTGACTTATAACCTAATTTTCTAGATAGGTATGAAATTTCTATGCTTTAAAATTAATATTTGAAAATTATTATTTTCAAAGGTTTATTTAAATATATTGATCGATTTTATAGCTATAGCAGACACATTAAAGCGACAACTATATTTTCAATTAACATTGAGGGCCCCTCAGGCTATAGAAAATGTGTATTGTTACATTATCTCATAACAACCCCTGTTTATCAACTATTATAATTTCCTTTTGTTCGTAAACACATGTCCTTGTCGAATTCTGTATTTATAGTATAACTATGCAGATGATCTTAAAATAATGGCCACGTTTCGATTTAATCTACAAATAGAGACATTGCTATCTGTTTTTGGTCGGCGGTTCGGGGTCAATATTACATACTTTGGCCCGTTAAGTTAGCATAACTATCCGTAGCAATGAACGATACTATCAAATCGAATGTACCGGACATTTTTTGTATGTAAATTCTATATCGTAATGCAATAAAAATGTCTGTAAAACATAATACCAACATACTACAAAACCATCATAGATGTTTCTGACAGTTTTGTTTCGGATATTTTACGATTAGGATTTTATTATCATGTGGAGTATAATTTAATATGTTGTAGAATGACATTAAATTTAGATCACCCACAAAATCAGGCTATAAATATGAAAGGTCAAGAAATGTCAATTGCGATAATAAGAGTCAACCGCAACAAATAATATTATGAAATTAATATATGAGATTTTGTATTTTATTTTGTGCCTAAAAATATGTTACTCAGAAAACTAATAATGATAATTCCATAGTACAACTAATATTGTTATTACACATACACTTGGCCTTTGGTAACTGGCATTTTAGAGAAAAGGCTATGATGGGGTAAAATTATTGTAATATTTTATCTAAATCAATAATTTGATAAGTAAACCGATTTAAATAAAATCAATAACTGCGATAAATTCGTGACAGACGTGTGGTAAAATTTGTTTTCGATGAACAGTGTGTTGTTGAACGTTAGAAACCATCACGGAAAGAAAGATGGAAGATGTTTACCTAAATTGTAATCTAAAGCGAATTAACTTTACTTTTAAGATTTACTATAAATAACAAACATAATTAACGCGGATTAATAATGTTTAAATAATATCGCCTTTTCACCATTCAGATAGGATTTTAAGTACGGATTAAACTTAATTACAATTACATACGCTGCTGGTTTCTCCATAGGCGGGCACGCAGGCCCGGCGTCCGTAGGATTATCAAACCGTCTATTCGAACAATAAACTTCAAATCCTATAACATGTAAGAATCCTGGCAGTATCAGAGGATAGGGGAGCCTCGGAAATCCTGTATAAAAATCAAGCATACCAATAGCTAATGTAAGTGTACTCTTGTAATAACAATGCTAGTTTTTAAAGGTTAATAATGCCAGAAACATATATACATATGGTACACAAGAAAGTGATCAAACAACAAAATACATGTATATGTTACAAGATGCATGGTTTACATTGCGTTTTAATCATAATCGATGAAAGGTTCTTAAAAGTACGGACAGAAAATGAACAGTTATGACAATGAGAAAAGCTGTACGAGAACCTCTCATCACTACCATAAAGGCCTGTCTATTTCCCTACGAGAATTATCCGCTCTGTTGGGCCATGCGTAGCTAACTTTACTTTGTAATTCACTGCGGGTGAGCTCATCAAATCCGCTGCTTATTCATTTAACTAAGAGGCGTGTCATAGTCCCGGCTAATTGATTAGAACTGCCTATGGGCGTATAAATGGGCGGAGCCAGCCCGTCCAGCGATTACAGAAGCGGGCTTTCCATTGGCCGGTGGGCTGCAATGTTTACCTTTCAATTATCAGCCATATGACAGTCAAATAGCGGAGGATCCCTACAGCATGCTGAAAGGCCACACATAACAGGCTATCGAGCAGTAACCGTACTTAATGCATACAAAAGCGTTTCTACTCGAGGAAGAGAAGACAATTGGAGTAAAGATAGAGTTCACTAGCGGTGTATACCTATTATACTGACCATGGATGGATAATACTGAGGATTTTCTTCCTAAGTATATGACCAGTGGTCATTTATATACCTACGTGGGTGTCATAACTGACCCACGGTGATTTTTACCTGGACCAGCTGACGCCTGTTGCACACAGTTGTAAACAAAACACAACGGTGAGCAGAGACAAGAGACACCGCATCTTATTAGCAGATGACAACACAGTCATGTTGTCCATTCTAAGTGCTTAATGAAATAATGAATCATTCCTAGACTTGTAAAGTAAAGTGAAGAAAACTTCTGGAGAGTTTTTCCTCTTTTAATATTTTTGGACATTAACTAACAGGACCACCTTTTGATATTAAAACACTGACTATGCTTCTAGAAGGAGGATCAACAGATATGTTGGCTGCACAATCTAAGATCTTGTTCCAATTGAACAAGTACTATAATGAACGGGTGCAGTCGCGACAGGGTGCCACCATGAAAACGATCCGCGAGGTGTGCAAGGTTGTGCAAGATGTGCTCAAAGAGGTGGAAGTTCAGGAGCCTCGGTTCATCAGTTCTTTGAATGAAGCCAATGGACGTTATGAAGGCTTGGACGTTGTTTCACCTACGGAATTCGAGGTGGTACTTTATTTAAACCAAATGGGTGTGTTTAATTTCGTTGACGATGGTACGATACCTGGTTGTGCTGTTTTGAAACTCAGTGATGGTCGAAAAAGGTCAATGTCACTATGGGTGGAATTTATCACAGCGTCCGGATATCTGTCCGCACGGAAAATCAGGTCGCGATTCCAGACATTGGTAGCACAAGCAGTGGACAAATGCAGTTATAGGGATATCGTGAAAATGGTAGCTGATACCACGGAAGTGAAACTTCGGATTAAGGAAAGGTTCGTGGTGCAAGTGACCCCCGCGTTCAGGTGCGGTGGGATCTGGTGTCGTAGTGCTGCACACTGGCCAGTACCCCATATACCCTGGCCAAACCCAAACCTCGTGGCCGAGGTCAAGACAGAGGGATTCGATCTTCTATCTCGTGAAAGCATCTACATGAAGGACAAACAGAGCGCGGCCGAAGGGGATGCTTGGGCCATGTCGTTCAAGTATGCTGAGGACAGACTTCTGTATGGAGGGTGTCGTCGGAAGTGTCTCAGTATCATGAAAACTTTCCGCGACAGACATCTCGACATTCCGGGGCAACCCATCACCTCGTATATCATGAAGACCCTACTTCTGTACGAATGTGAAAAGCACCCGCGTGAGATCGAGTGGGATGACACGTGCTTAGGAGACAGACTCAACGGTATCTTACTACAACTTATCTCGTGCTTACAAAACAGGAGATGCCCACATTATTTCCTACCCAACGTGGACTTATTTAAGGGTAAAACCACATCTGGGATGGACAATGCTGCCAAACAGGCCTGGCGAATTCTCCGGGAACTTTTAACGAATCCAAAAAGTCTAGAAAAGCTTTAAATGTAAATTTTTGTCTGTGATGTGATGTATTCTTGGATCGCTGAATGGTTTATTATCATACAGGAAGTTCAGTAACGGTATTCATCATAAATTGAGATGTATGGATTTCCTATCTATCAACCGGGCAAGGGACACTGGAATCAGGCTGGTAGGCATATTAATATGAATAGTATATATTACTAGAAATAAAATGTACTAAAATAAATCATTTCTAACATAAAATAATTTTATGCTTTATCGTAAATTTTATTTCCGTTTTATAGACAAAATTCAATATGTGCCAGAAATTAGACTTACAACGCTTTAAATATGTTGCTAGCTAACGAAAATGCCAAAATATAAATAGGTGGTTTTGTGATTCGTGCTAGGATATTTGTTGTGTAGTTCGGAGTGGTATTTATAACTTATATAGGGGTGGGGGTAAATTGTGAAGCAATGGAGGGGACAACAGCTGATAATTGTCATCAGTGCAAAGGGGGAAAGCACGGATTGACTTCTCTGATGTAAACAAGGTTATTGGTGCAGTTTGTGGTGTAATGATAATCTTTCTATAAAAGGATTTATACGGCAAACTGAAACACGTTTGGAACAGATTACTTATCGGGGAGAGTGTCAATGTAACGAATATCGAAAGTACAGAGTAAAAATTAGAGCTTTGTGACTGTGTTACGTTCGGGAATATAAATCAGATCACTGGCATGCCGCCGTGTTTATTCGGTGCAATGTTATGATAAATTATTTTTATTACGATAAGCTACTTTAATACCAAAGATAAGGACTTCATCAGATGGATACTGAGTTTATTTATTAATGTGCTTTAAATATTTACTGATGGTTAAACTGTTGGCGATGTGAAAAAGTGAGTGATTGTTTATATGAAATCTTATCTTCCATTGCGTCATTTGTTAATTGTTAAGGTAAACAAGTTGTTGTCTATTGTGTATTTTCTTTTAAATAATGAATGTATATGGAGTAACAGATTTTAACTTCTAAGTTATTAAAGTGTCATTGAACACTTGATTCTTAAAATTCCATTTCATGTCAAAAAGAAATATGTACAAAAATTAAAGACGAATTCAACAAAAATATATGTTGTAGTTTTATTTGATAAATAAAAAAGTAATGTCATTGAACTATATATAATTTTGGGTTTTTAAAAACAGACATTTAATAATGAAAATATGTGACAAACGCGGAACAGCATATTTTTAGTTAAAATTATCTCTAAAATGATATTTACCCACCCCAGGTTGCCCGAATTCCTGCCTATGTAGGAGAGGTCTGGCTGTCGAAGACTAACTACTGCGATCTCTTAACATCTCAGCAGGCTATCATTACAGTAAACATTACTCCGTGTAGTGTTTCAGAATTATTTTAAGTGGATGTTCCCCCTCACCATTTAGGACTATGAAAACTAAAAATCTTTCATTAACAAAATTTTCACTTGTCTATTATGTTTTCCTTTCGCCTGCTATTATCTTACCTTGAAATGTCTCGATTGTCTTCGATGCCCATGGATTGTACGGTGATCTGAGGGGTTAAGTAGCATTTGTTTACAACTGTTGGTTTTAATTGCATTTTTGTGTTTTGGATCTTCTTCTTTAGATGAGTGATCGGAGGTTAACTGAGGATATAATTGCTCTTCCCTTGTCAACATACACCTCTATTTGTCTAATTTTGTCTCGTCTTACTACATCTTATGTTCAATGCTAAAATACACCCGAAGAATGCAGAAAATGTTAAAACCTAATATTATTTTATTTTAAAATATTTAAAAAAAATTCAACAGTTTAAAAAATGTAAGGACTAAATTCTTTTTTCGTTGATCACACGTCTTTTGCTAACCGTGATACTGGAAACAATTTATTTTTTGAATAATATAAAATATGATTTTTTGTTTGTTAATACAGGTGATAGATAATTAAATACTGCGTTAACGTTGGCATAATCATATTTATGTAAACAAATTTAACAACTAATATTTTACAACTATATATTATAACTATAAATAGCAAAGTGATATTAAGTAACTCTGTACTTGTATGGGGCACTCCTTTGTATAATTTATATTTAGATCTCCAATTCATCATTAGTTATAAATCACTTCTGTTATCAATAAAATTAAAAAATAAGTTTTAGTAAAATCTTAAGTGAGTCTATGCTCAAAAAGACAAAAGCTTTTTTTCACAATGTTTCACTAGGAGCGTTTCAATTATCAATTTAATAATGAAAAAAATATCAAAACTATATTATATATTCGAAATTTCCTACAATCTCGTAATATTACTGTAAGTACATATTACGATATATTTAAATTATAGGAATTATGATGGAGACTATAGCTACATGTGGTTAACCATGAAATTATAAAAGATTTGGATTGCACACTGCACATATTTCAGTTAAATATGTATCCCAGTGGTCCAATGCTTATCTTTTCAACCCTATTTATGCAATAGGAAATAGAATACAGTTCATTGGGATCCGCTGATCTGACAAATGCAAACAACTAATAAGTATGGTTTAGGATTTCTGAATTACTTGGCAAAACTTGACTTAATCGACGTCGTAGTGAGTAGAACTATTTGAAGGATTGTTATATAGACATTAACCTATTAAACAATAACATAACTTAAATTTTGTATATACTAGAACACAATGGTATTACAACTGGTAATAAACAATGGAAGTTTGTTTACATGTCTATCTTCATCCATCTAACGATATCGAAACGAATATGAATCCTAAATGATTACATACACTAGCTAAAATTATTATATTTTGATAAAATTTAGGCATTTTTCCATTATGCTGAACGACGATATGATTTTATTTAATTCAAATAGCCTAAATTATATATAAATGAAACAATATAAATAATCATAAAATGGATTGTACAACAATAATGAATACAAATATAGGGTGGAGTCGAGGGCAGAGGTGATTTCATTGCATAAAACACAGGTGATAAATTAACTTTTATTAGAACAGCTATGTCAAATAAATCAATTATACATCGTTATATAAAAATATGTCGAGGCACACTTGGACATAGGTTGATTAACATTATTATGTTAAAACTTGTTTAATTAATTTTTATCAACGTTATTTATGATAATTTTAAAACGGATTTAAACAGAACACGTGTTTGTGACTCAACTAGATTTGTCTATTACTTTTATTCTTTATAGAAAGGGCAAATGCATATTTTAAAGATTATACTCTTTATAGAAAAAAATGCATATTTTAAAGATTATAATCTTTATAGAAAGGACAAATGCATATTTTAAAGATTATGCTCTGTACAGAAAGGACAAATGCATATTTTAGAGGAATATACTACTCATATAAGGGACATGTGTACATTTTAGAAACTCTAGCTACTGCTATAGTAGTGAATGTTTACATTTTTTAGGTGATAGTATAGCATGTTAGTGTTAGCCGATCAGTCAGTAAACTCACAAGCCGTGACAGAGCCACAAATTACACACGTTACGCCGATAAAAATATTCGTCCTCCCTCTCAGTGTTTCCTCTCCAAATAAAACTAGTAGCATGATGATATGCATCATGTAAGCTAATTAACCTTGTATTGTGTCAGCAGGTAGAGACGACCCTGTCACGCAATAACACATAACTATATAGGAAGAAATACACAAAAATCAGTATGCATCAAATTCATAAAATTTGCAATAGACTACATAATGAGTGATGCGTTAATGAAGGGAACACTGTTTAACAATACCCATTACATTGTTAAACTATTTCATATCAAAGCCACACATTAACATCAGCACCGCACAGACAAGAGAAACTGTCGACAGTTATGTGTCTCGCATGAGGTGAATCGCCAAGCAAAAACATACCACCCAAGTCGTATTAAAACTATCTACAAAAAGTGCCTGGCGGGCAGCGGCTGATCCATTTTCAATAAACCACTTAGAGCGCGATAGTCTTCTGTCCCATCAAAACATTAAAAGGCATAATAAAAAAGCGAGGCATAATGAAAAAGTATGCGATGTTACTCTTTTTTAATAGTTACGGCCAAAGCGGGACTCGATAGGTCAAGTATGTTAAACCCGAGTGCTCTAAAGTGGATAGAGGACCATCGTTCGTACAGGTCGTTACTTTAGCTTTATTTTTCACAAGAGCTTGTTCTTTATGGTTAAAATAACACGGTGTAACGCCTACGAAGGTAAGACACATACGTATATCCTCCTTTCATTCTCATTTTAATATGTTTATAGTTAGAATAATAGTCTAGCAAATGCTCCGTCGATTGAGAGTAAAGGAAAACTGCTAATTAGACGATTTTGCGGTGGAGATCTCTCCAATCATTTGTGGTAATTTCTTTAAAAAAATATTCGATAATAATTAAAACGATGATAACTTGTCATCATGCCTACCCAGAAGACCCACCATCATGTGATTTCGTGGACAATTTAACAGTCTAGTGACTACCTAAACTGTCGATGTATCCGTAGTCCTATACAAACACACAGAGATGCCCATTCATTGTCACCGGTCTGTGGCCTTTCAGCCCCTCCCATACCCGTAGATTTAATCAAATAATCGATTTTTACCCCTTCTCATTGTAATTGTATATCAAATTTTGACACATATACCTCCTTTCCTCAACATGCGAAGATTGCATTTTGATATTTAAAGTTTCAAATAATAATGCTTAAATATAAAATCAAACATTATGATTTGATAACAAGTACCCATCTGATCACTTGCTTCTCAGTTTATCAAAAACATTTTATATTTAACTGTGGCTAATAGTGGTTTATATCCAAATTCAATATCATAATTAATATATTTTAATTACTTAGCATTTGGTATAATTTAATATTCATTACTATTAAGGTATAGTTTAACTATATATGACTTATTACAGGAATTTAAAATAATGAAACAGGAATAAATAAGTACTTAATTGATATATCAATTATAGTAAATATAACTAGTCATGAAAAGATTCATTCTTTTATATGTTTTTAATTATCATATAAGTCATGCAAAGACTTATCAATAACTGATACGGAATGAAACAATAGTGGAGTGGTTTAATTTTTTACCTGATAAATAAAAATCTCCCCTCATGATAATGATATTAATAGTTTTGTCAATATACTTTGATAACTTCTCTAATTTGACCAGCTTAAAAAATTATTTGGTCAACGTTTTTGATAAAACATTACTTTGGTCAATATATAAACTAGCCACCAGTCTCTAGAATATTAAAATCATCACCAAATTTTCGCTTGATAATTTTTTGTCTATGCGGCAGGTCTAATTCTACGTTTTAAACTAGGTTGAGAAAATCATTTTAAGAGCTTAGTGTCTGAGACAAGATTTTTTTTTTCTTAAATCTATATGCAGACAGCAACTATAATTCGTTATAATTATAAATTATTCAATTTATTGTTGCGGTAATTTATAAATTTAAATCGACAAAACACCAGTTGATATAAATAAAACCAATCTTACGTGTTAATTTCTGAAAAGACCAGTAGTAATAAGTGTCTCGGAAGAGTAAGTGTTCATTGCTTCATAAACGACAATTTGTGTAAAAATATTAAAAATATTGGTCAGGTGATGGAGAACCCACAACAACAATAAAGGAGAAATGATTATCGTTAACGAAACAGCTTGACAAATGAAAACAAGACATCTTGCTAAATAAAAACATATTTAAAAAAAAACCCAATACATTCACCCATTTATTAAACAATTGAAAGATATTAACCCTACCAATTTAAAATGGTTCTTCTTATTATCCTACTATCGGTTTCAAATGGATTTTGAGGAATTAAAACATTAGTACAGTCCGACATAATGAAATGTCACATATGAGACACAGGACTAAACAATATGGTATATCATCATCTTGAAATCTTGGAAACAAACATCAGTATGATACAGTAACACTTACAACATGTTTCAGTAAATTCATTCGACTCTGCAGGGTGTAGATGTATATTTCACTCACCCGGCCCTTGACGATTTGTATAACTGACCCTAATTGACTATGGCAGTAAACATGGAGAGTTGGTATGTGCCATACCAGTTCATCACCCAATGTAACAGAAGCCTGTCATACTCAGACATTCCGAAATACACTCGGCCACAACTATCAAGCCCAATCAAATATGCTTTTCTGACGTCATGATGACGTCATTTGCTTATTTTGGATACAGAATCTGTTTTGTTAACGTTATATTCTCTTGGGATTTATGCTGCTTGCTCTATCGAGATTATTTTGTTATTAGAGGATTTTAATCCACATTAGACTTGGATGCCCGGTTGTAAGATATGAAAATTAAAATGAAGACGTCATTCGCTTATTTTGGATTTCAAAACAGTTTTAATGTCAAGGATTAACGTCAGATTCATTTTGAATTTTGAACAAATTTTCTGACAATATTATTTTGTTATCTGAGCATTTTGCAGTTCGCATTTTAAATGAACAATTGGTACTAGTAATGTGTAAGACTTGAGGTTTACTGTAAATTCCAAGAGTTTCGGATATTTTGCCGTTACCTTTAGCGAAACATTTGAAGAAACAACGTTTGAAAAATTTCAAGATAAACAGAAAACAATGTACTGTTAACAATTTTATCATATTTGGTTTGAAATATGTATAATATTGAAGGAAATATTTTGCATCATTTTTCAAAACTAAACATTTGTTTCAAATTTTCCTTTTTATTTTTGAAAGCCCTTAATGCTTACTTGCTATCTAAAGGAGGTTCACTCATAACAAAGAGGTATGTTTATGCATGACTTATAGGAGATTATGAAGGCGGGAAAACAGAAATCAATTTACATTTCAGTATTAATTCCAGTAATAACGTGGCTGATTTAATCTTTCCTATTTATTAGAAGTGATGACATTTTATGAATGGTACCAGTACATACCGTAACACTTCCGTTCTCGCCTAGGGCAAACCACTGATAAAATATTAATTCGGAAATTCATTGCCATATTTTATTAGAGTCATGCACTATTTTACAACAATGTAATGCCAAAGAACATACCAAGAAGAAGTACCAAAGCTTTCGATATAATGTATTTTTTGTATGAATAGTCTTTCCTTTATTAATCCTGCAACGACGTGCATTTTAAAAAATGCATCTAATTTCAGATATATTTTATATTATATAAATACGTTTTTGTTTATTAGAAATTTGATTATACATGTAGAAAGTAAAGTGTCATTTTATAACTTTATTTATTTGTCAGTGTCCTAAATTTGCTAAAATAATTAATTAATGGCGTTAATACTATGGTATGAAAACAACTAAGATAACGTAAAATAGTGTATTGCCATGCTTTTGTAATGTATTTTATTTGATAAAAAAATCCCAGGAAAATGTATCAATCTCATTATTAGAGATCCAATATGACCAATAGAGATCCAATATGACCAATAGTGAACATGACCAATAGTGAACATGACCAATAGTGAACATGACCAATAGTGAACATGACCAATAGTGAACATGACCAATAGTGAACATGACCAATAGTGAACATGACCAATAGTGAACATGACCAATAGTGAACATGACCAATAGTGAACATGACCAATAGTGAACATGACCAATAGTGAACATGTGGCAATGTTAGTGATTTTGAAAACATAAGAAGCAATATTCAAACAACTTCGGGTAAAAAAAATAAATGAAATTGTTCTTAGCCTAGATATATGCAGAATTTTATTGTATCTAAATATTTTATAAATGGAAGAAAGAGATAGATATAATAAGATTGACACTCTAACTATTAAAAGGCGAAAGACACTTATCAAACATTAATGAAAAATAAATAGAAAATAAAAACAATAATTGTAACTTGAAAATCGGATGACAGGTAGTAGACACATTAATTGTTATGTGTAAGAAAGTGTTGCTGTAGAAAAGAAAATGCCCCAAGAAAATAAGGCCTTTCATCAAAGGTAAGTACAAACGAGATTACAGGGCATGTTGTGATGGATGCTGATGCTACCTCGGGCAAGATAATGCGCAGTCCATATTTACAACAGCAGAGCAGAGTATGAAGATAGTGTACAAGACCAGATACAGCAGAAGGACAACGGCAACTCTACTTGAGGAGATTTCATTCTGTATAAAGATATATAGTTTGCAAGACAAGAGTTACAGTAGAACAGAGCAACGGCAAATCTACACGAGCACAATTTATAGATTTTAAAAGAAGATTTGCCATTGTGATGGCAGGGATGAAAGTTTGTTTATTACATATTACTTGAATAGTTTGGGTTTAATCGCTTTGCAAAAGGTCATTAGAAGAAAATGATATTAGAAATAGAGATGTGTGGAATTATAAGTAAATGCAATAGAGTTTTCATTATTTTAAAATTCCTACTCTAGTTTTATTTCTTTCTTTTTAAATGTTGTATTCATAATTAAGATAGTTACACAATAGGGCATCATATCTTGTTTTATAAGTTATAAATATATATATAATACAACGGACAAATTCAAATTCATTATTCAATAATCCGAAGAATTTTCATATTCAAATCAATTATAAGGAGGTAATATTAGTTTCATGAATAACAAAAACAGCCTTAGGGAAGTTACGCTAAATGTGATATAACACAACCTTATTTGTTACTGAACCCGGCGAATAGTTCCAGCCTTAGGTTTCTCAAAGTAAAATCAATATCTCAATATACCATTGCTGTACATAAGCATAAAAGACATTTTCGTTTTATTTCTGTTAAATATTATTTAATAATTTAATTACTTTAGGATGCACAATGTAAAACTCATTTGAGTTCATTTGAGATGTAAGAGAATATAATTATATTTCTATGCTTATTGAGTGTTAATACATTACGGCTGGAGTTTGTTAAAATATCACGTGCTATCCAGAAAGGTCGTCTGGAAGGCTTTTCAAAAAAACAAGGGGATCAATGCAGGCAAATTAAACCTGTAATGAATTATTTTTATCACATTTCTTGCAATTATTTATTCTTTGAAAATTCTTAATTGATGTTAATTATTTTGCATTAGTGGTATATAATCTAGCACAAATAATTATAATTTATCATATATATATAAATCATCATATTCAGAACAAAATTTACAAAAATAACATATTGAAACGGTGCATTCAGTGGTTTAAAAACAAATTGATGGTTTATACCAATTCCATTCTTAAATATGTTCACTTTAAATTTAGATTTACTCAAATAATGATTTGTCGGCATACGAAATCCAAATACGATCTTCATACAAAATTATAATGATATATCTACGACTATACTGTAGTATATTAAAGAAATATTCAATCGTTTTATCGTATTGTGTTTTAATGATGATTAAACAAATTTGTCATTTCTAAGCTTAAGTGTATGCTGAAATTTGATGTGGCATGTAGTGTACAGTGTGGTTTAATAGTAGCAAAATGATGCTATCGCAGGAAAATATGACAGGGATTTATTGCTAACCATAAATACAAACAAAATTTTCGTTATGATTCCAATTATAAATGATATAAAACGCCACAGAGAACGATTTGTTAGCGTAGTTTCAGATAAGACGAAATAAGATCTTTATTAAATTTGTATATTTAGATTATTATAACGATAGCTTATGCTTAAAGTTATATGTGCCGTATTTTTCGTACTGACGAATCAAGAAGAGCTTTTAATTCACCACCAAACGTTACCAGCATTTTCTTAATTACAAGGGTTACATAGAATAGATTTGATTTTACGCGTACAAATAAACATGAATTTTGGCAGTACTGCCAAAACATAATATTTACGTCGACATAATTTTCACAGCTTCATTTCTCAAACCTTATGGTTTTCAATAAACTACTGAAGACGAAATAACATCATTTTTTTCGCTCAGTTATGGTACATATAACATGAAGTCTCAGAAGACAAATCGATGGCATACAAACAGTACCAATCAAAAGGATACCACAAACCAATCTATTTTAGAGGCGACTTAATTATATGTTTCCTTTTCTAACGTTTTATGTCACGATTTAGGCTCCTTTGTTTGTATAGTACCTGTCCTTATTATTATTATTATATATATATGTACCAATTCGTTTTTGCGATTTGTAAAAGCCCGCGAAATTTAATTACACGCAAATATTAATTGATTAACAGCAAAATGTAAAACACAAATATCAAAGGTGTTCTTGTTTGAAATATAGAACTGAATCATAAAAGATAGTCTTAAATGTCGTTTTGATAAGAATAAATGTATAAAATTGGTCTCTTCTCTAGTATACCACTTTCAATCAAGATAATCTAAGAAGTGTGTAGAATGTTTTGTATAAATATGAAAGATATTATGGCAGAGACTTCACACTCATTGGTTTAAATAGTGGAGATGAAAAATGAAGGTTCTCTATGTTTAGAATAATGATAAGTAAGACTTGAAGTATTTAATGAGTATATGACAAAATTGAGGACCCAGCGTAATGATCTTTTATGGGAGATAGGCGTTGATATTGCCACCTGGCTGGAAATTATAGTCACCGTTTTATTACAATGTGTGAAATAAATGCCATAATTTCAAAACACAACAAGTTACAAACTTTCATGTCTTAGTGGGATATAGCCCTGACATCTAACACAGAGGCAAGTATTACAGAAATATCATAGCTTTGTCAAACCTCTCATACATGTCGAAGCTATGACAAGATTGCTCAGCTTAAGACGTCCTTTTATTAAGTTTTATGGACACAGTGAAATTCGACATCATGTCACATATGACGCGAGGTCAGTCTAAAATGTTCCATTTTGCATTCAGTTAGATTTATTCTTTCTCATATGCACATGTATGGTCACTTTCACTTTCAAATTTTTGACATCGCTTTCGTAAGTTTAGAACTGTTTTATAAATCATCTTTATCTTCTTTCTTAATAGTAGTTTTACCAATAAAGATTCATACTCAGCAAATCACATATTTTATCACCGACTGGTTGTATCTTGAATCCTGCGAAAGACACGCATAGTATCGTAATGTATCGACTCCAATGCTCAAAGCTACTGTATATTATATAATAGAGTTAGAAAAAAAAACAATTTTGGTAGAAATTTAATAAAAAATTGCAATTATTAACCGTATGGAAACATAACCGAAATCATTCTTAGTCAATATGTGCCCTGAAGGCCATATATGTTTTTTTTTAAATGCTGACACTTATAACACTCCATATAAATTTATAGAGAAGTTCTGAGCTATTGGATATTAAAGTTGGTGACGACTGCAGCATAAAAAGGAAACCATTTGCACAAAATCTTACTGAGGTAATGTTCATTAAAAGCAATATTTCATGAGCCGTGATCAAAAGCAGAAATGCACAAATGTGGAAAATTGACGCGTTTTTAGTTATTCGGTAACACCATATAAAATTATCAGAATTTTTATCAGAGATATTTTCGACCAATTACCCCTGAATGCGTTGTTACGGTTCTGGTCATGAATCGACCTCCATGATAGCAAATCATTTTAAACGATACTGGTAGCGTAACTATTTCAAATTATCTCGTTTAATTGGTGGAACGAATGGATCTGAATTTATTTGCATATCATGCCACAGTTAAGTAAACTTTATTCCCGACAGATGAATAGCAAGCGATGCTTCAGTGTGTTATATAGTGTGTGGCGGACGCATGCTAAAGATTAATATTAAAGATACACATGTAAATAGAAGCATTAAATCTAAATCTAGTTATGGACATACACGCAGTGCAACGAATTATGAATATCCTTATACATGGACCTGCACTAGCTTTACATTCCTGAGCAACGGGTTTAAGATTTACGTATGACAGTTGCCATGCCATAGGAGTAAGCGACAGTTTTTTCTCGGGGTACTCCGATCTTCTCCAAATCCAATCACTGACATAAACATATATCAGCGAAGCAATTCCTAGGACATGAAAATATACATATGAGAAACCCAGCTAAAATGATCTTAAGTCGCCATTATTCTAAAATTCTTTGAAATAATGAAATAACAGGAATAAATTTAGGTATACAAACTCGTAGAAATGAACCGCGATGCTTAATTTTCCGAATAATATACTGTTTCATCAAATGAAATGATATCAAATAAGATTAGGAAAGTACAAAAAGTGAAAATAAAGTAAAGAAGAGTAAAAGTCTTCCATAATTCTTTAAACAAAGGTCGCAAATAAATACACAATGTATTCAATAAGATATTACAATGGCCTAATGTTCAAATATTGAAGAAATAAAGGTAAAATCAATTAACCAATCATCCAAATGAAAGTGATTTAGAATATACTTGTAATTTTTTTTAATTTTCTATAACCGAACATCTTTCAAATTATTTTGTTTAAAATTTCACCTTCACATTTGAACACTTCTTCTTCTATTCCATGATTACAATTATGGTACCTTCCATACATGATCATTGTTATTACACATTACATTATAATATATTCTTAAAAATGCGTCGTATGATGACACGATTTTCAAAGATTAAATGTTGTATCACATACATGGTTTATCTTAATGCAAATGCGTCATTAGTTTTTCAATTTTATAATTTGCTTAATGTTTTGCAAAATATTAATTCCATTTTACCATTTTACGGCCGTGTTATTATGTCATCTTACGGAAGTAATAACGCTTATTTGTCAATGTTTAAAAGAAGAAAGCGGATTTATGATACCATTTTCTCTGCACTATTTACATAACCATATCATATTGTTGCAGTTTTATTGCAATTAATTCACTTCAAACCAATTACGTGTACACTAAATCACTAATGCATCTGTAATTCTCTAATTATATGAATAGTTTTAGAATGCAGTGACCAACAACCTGCCATAGAATCACTTAAGTGTCTATCGAGTGTACCCTATGAACCCTTATACTAAGACATTCCTGCTTATGTTCGGTTTAGTTAGGGTTGTTTAGTTTAACGTCATATTCACAGCTAATGCTCGAGAAAATGTTTACTGGTTAATGCATATATAACCCGCTTTGATGCATAAATCGACTTGCTTTGTATCTTATAAATCTGTTGATATTTCTGAATTTATTATTGAGATAAATTGATTTAAGGCAAAGACTGTATAATCATATATTATGTTAGCTGAAAACTTTTCTTTTATTTTATTGATGATTGCAATTGCATATCGGTTTGTAGATTACTGTTGTCAGTAACAGGAAATGCAACATGAGATGACATGCGTAATCTACACAAAAATGATTATCAAGGTAAAAACTCCATTTATACCGCAGACCAATACATCATAATTTTAAACCATGATCTACAAGGCATATATTGTTATTGTTTTATTCATGTATGTTCATTGAATTCTGGAATAGGTTTCATATGTGTGTTGAATGTGTTTCATTCAAGTGTCAATCTCGATTCGGGTTTACTTTGTTTTGATATGACCTGAAGATATGTATAATTGCAGAAACATACGCCGTTTTGTGCTTTTCCTTTTGGTGTGGTTGTATGGTGCTATGTTAACTGAGATATTGATTATTCCAACAGTTTCACTCTACAGTAACGCAATAAGATTAATACTTCCAGTACACCCCTTCCATCTTCAGGATTTTTTTTAAACATTGCTTCCTTATTTGTGTGCACCTTGTTATTCGTTCTAATACGCAACGCCAACCATTCTGACAAAATTCGTTCACACATTTTTTCAGAAAAAAAAACACAAAGAAAATCTTCAAACAATAATATTTCTTTACAAAATAAGACTTATTTCAAAGTTAAGAGTTATTCGTTATTTCAGTATCAGAACATATGGACAAGAGAAAGAGCAATGTATCCATTTGTCTAGAAAGAAGTCTTTCAACCCTATATGATTTCTATATAAAATATAAAAGCACCAACATCTGTACGTATTACATGGGTTCGTAGAAGACTGAAATAGATCTGTAAGTGTTGCTTAATTGAGCCACAGTCTGCCATTACGTACTTTCAATGAGCAATGAACCGGTCTTTACTACCACTGGTGATGTCTGAATTGATATAAAGTAAATTATTGAATTACAGGTTGACCTTGTGTGTCTCTGGAGCGTTATAACATTAGAAATTACTCCTATGTATTTTTTCGGTTTTCTCTATTTAACTCGATTTACTGACTTAATGCTTAATGTGCATCGGGGATCCATAATTCATATTGCAAGAGATAATTGAATTTTGATTAGAGTGTTCCGAGTGCCTTTACAGACTCTTGTATTGATACAGGGAAAATGCTGAAAGCGCCAATCATTGTTTTACTGTTGTAAACTGAAGGCTCTTTCGATACCTTCCATGCTGTACTATTTGCCATGTATTCTGAAATGAACATTATATTGGTATACGGAACCTTATGGTTAGTCATCCATGTATAGTCACACCTGATTAAAAAGTCATTCCAACGGACAAGGGGAAATTGTCTGTATAGCTCTGTGGTCTTTCTATACAGGTCACAATGTGTTTTGATAATAATAATTTGGAACCATAATAAAGTGGTTATATTATAATAAATAAGCAGATGGTTTTTAATAAGATGGCTGCTATGTCAAGTTCAATGCAGATTAAAATAAGTCCTATTCCATGTGAGACTAAAAGAGAGAGGATTATATACAGTGAGAAAAAATAGGAAACTTTTAATTCTTTTTTATTACATTTTTTTATGAAACGATCGTACAGTAAACAAAGTTGTTTTTGTGTGCCAATAATTTTGGAGTATTTCATTATTAAATCGCTCTGAAAAAGTTATGAGGCATAAAAACGCGAAAAAATAGTCACCGCAAAAATCAATTGGTTTGTATCATGTAGGTCGGTATCTGGGTCAGTATCTGGGTCAGTATATGAGTCAGTATCTAAGTCAGTATCTGGGTCAGTATCTGTGTCAGTATCTAGGTTATTATCTGGGTCACTAAGTACCAAACTGTCTTGCACCACATATTACCACTATTACACAAGATGCAAATTACTTAAAAAATTCATAACACAATGTGGCTTATATTCCAACGAATATAAACACATATATTGCAATTGAAATTCACTAACATGAACATTTTTGGTTTATTGTGTTTTCTTATATCTTGATCAATGGAGAATAGTCATCAGGAATTCCTTCAATGTGATGTATAATAGATGAGATGGTGCTAGTAGTTCCTTATCAAACACTTTCTGTCGACTTGGCAATCGGATACTCATTTTTTCGATTTGATATCGTATGACAATAATGTCGAAATTCACCAAGAAAGTATATCATAAACATCATACCAAGACATTAATTTGAGTAAGAAAATTCACATTTTAAGATGATATTGTTCAATGACCTGATACTTTTGGAACGAATTTCTACTTTATTTTAGATTTCGGCGTCACAATAAGATATCATCAGTAAAACAAATAAGGGAACAGTGAAATAAAGTTTTCCGGAAGAGAACTTTTGTGTCCATAAAGCAATATTTTAGTGCAAACAAATCAATTTTGCAAAAAACTTCATTGCGTCAGGTGCTATTTCGAATGTATTATTCAAAATATTTTGAATTTCAAAAATAAGCACATAAAAATTGCAAATGTCTTAAAATATTCATAGCATTCGTGTACTTTACTTTCACGCTATATGAAGTGATAAAAATCATTAAAAAACACAATATTGATATCCTAATAGGTCTAAACTTCAAAGGTATAGTTCATTTGTCTTTCTCTCAAACTCAAGTTCATTACAGCTATATGTAAGATGGTATTGTTGCTATTTATAAGTAATACTTAACCTAAACCTAAAAGATAACAAAAAATTACAATGCCGAAGGGAATTAAACCTTTGCAAATGTTGATGCTCTCAGGTCTTCTCAGATCTCAATATGGTGCTAATTTATTCACATTTTTCTACCTCTAGGTGTTAAAGAGTAGTATATCTGTGACAATTAGAGGTTTAGTCTACAGTCTGAGGGCGAGGCCACAGACGTTTATGTAGCATCGGTTGAATTTCAAATCAGCTGCTACTGCCATATATGGCGACAAATCTGAACTAGGACTAGGATTTGTCCATGAAAAGTATCTTTGTTTTGAGAAGTCACTTTTCCGTTTTTCAGGTGTCTCAAGTGTTATATATGGTTAGGTATCATTGCATGTATGTTAACGTTGATCTGTTAAGATTTCTATTGTTCGTTTAGAAGGCGGTTAGAATATTAAGCTATTTCAGGGTTCGTCCTAGAATTCATGCAATTCAAATGTCTTTGGTTGAATAAGTATTGGTATAATAGCCAGTCGGGACAATCTTCGGCGCCGTTGTATTGGCCAATCAGACGCGGCGTTACAAACACAACGTAATACGGATTTTGCTTATGCATTATTAGAGGATTATATTGATGTTTAATTCAGTGAAAAAGTTTTTTAAGGTAGAATACAATTATAAAAACGCATTTTAAATAAGAAATAATAACTATATATAGATCACAGATGTAAATAACAAACTATTTCAAAATGTGTTCAATAAAAACTAAAAGAGAACACAGTTACATGTATAAAAGAATAACAAATAAAGATATTCGTAAAGACAGTGTTACAGATATGTACATTATCTGCAAATGCTTTCGTTCATATTCGGCTCCATTTTGCCAATCTTACTTCCCACGATGAATTTCTCCCCTTAAACATCACAAACATCACAAACAGGTCACGTGATCTTAGACATCATGTTCGGTACGTTCCAACTGTCCACGTGCAGTCAATTTCACGCTATTGAACCCAAGTATTTTGATATTTTAGGTAATTAAATCGGATGTTAAGTTTATTGCACTACCACAAGCACGTGCGTTTACCAAGAAGATTCACGTGTTGAAAATAAGTCTCTTCATCTGTATTGATATATCTGGAGATTTTCCGAAGGTCTGGAAACAATTTATTCTGAGTAAAACTGGATCTCGTTTCTGGAATGTTTGCACTAAGATGTGATGTATTCACGATATTGTTTTCTAAAGAAGCAATTTTAAGAGTATAGAGTAACTTCTCATCTCCACATTGCATTACAAACACAGAATTTTGTACACGGCAAGAGTAAGTTTATTGGCTTTCGTTGAAATACAAGACTTTTGGTCGTTGCGGAAATGTAGTTTTAAAAAGAGCTTTTTAAACCGACATGTCAGTATTTAAGTCAGGGGAGAAATTACGACCGTACCTAAGCGAGTAATCACCAGAGAAACGCTTACTTCCAAGTGAAATATCAAAAAGCCATCTGGTTAACAGACAGTAACTTGCTGTTGGCTCCTTTTGATTGAAGCGCAATGCAATGATACAACGAGAGAAGAAAGATATTAAATTATCATTATAAATCGCTATAAAATGTCAACGTTGTTTTTGTTCCCAAAATGGAAATAACTGTGGTATTGATCTAACTGGTGTTTTTGGAGTACTCCGTTCATGCAGCACTAGCTTCCTTAAATAGTTATCTATATGTGAGGGTAACTAATTCCCCTCGCGCGAACACATAAACAAAAGCATATTTCACATTGTAATGTCTCATTGCAACCTAGAACATTTTGAAAGCTAAATATTCGAAAATTTTCACGCCAGGAATTATTCCATTTTTACAGCATTATCATTTTAAAATGATGAGGACCGTCAATGTTTTAGTACTTTACTATGAGAGCAATGGGACTATATTGGTGTTTTGTACAACACACGGTGTGGCTTGAAGTGGTGCTCTGTAATGAACGCGGACACATCGACTCAGACAGATATATAACAATACATTACAGTAGGTCTGAGGGGGGTCTAGCTGCCAAAGGTCGCATTAGTTGTCTGAGGAGGCCAACCTAGGGTCAGCATGTCATATCTCCAGAGATTGTTTATTAAAGGAAAGTGATATATGAAACCAAAGCGATGTGCATGCACGTAGTAGATTAATTAATTTATAAAATTTTAAAAATCATAAGGATTTTGCTAGCGTTATTTAACTCGAATACTGTTTTTTACTCAAGAGAAAATGTATGAAGGTCAAAAGTAAATACCGCCGCATGATTTATCAACTAAACATTGCCGCAGGGTATGATGACGTCGATAATCCTACACAAAAACGGCTGACCCGAGGTTGAAGGTCACCGAATGGCAACCATCGGGATTACTGAAGCGCTTAACACATATTTAACTGTTATGTAGCGTAGAGTGAAAGTGATTTTTACGACTGTGGAATTTGTTCAGTCGGTATTATTGATATCTAAGGGATAACTAGATAATCATTAAACGACAAGCATTTGAGATATAAAGCCAAACATGCAGATATCTTCTTGGAAAACAAATTATTAAGCGATACAAGAAAACCTGTCTCGCTGAAACTCAAAATCAGGTCGAATGGTTTGATTTTCATCGTCGGTTTGGTTTGTTTTATCATGCTGGATCGTATTGATACATCGTATCATTACTTGTGACACATACATCTGTGTATCTGAGAAAACGTTATCGGCCATGATTAAGTCGTTTTCGAGTTATTTTCCATTCATTTGGGAAATAACATTTGAACATATTTTGCTGCAACATTACCTCATCTGGCTATTCGTTTCACTATATTAGTTTCGTCAAAGTTGCTCTGCCATCTACATTCATATTTTTGACATTGTAAGACATTTGTTGGTGTTAAGTCGGTCCATATCATCGATATAAACGCTGTATAGTGCGCTGTATGGTGAAACTCTAATATTGGGTTCAATGTGGATCCATTAAACGACTCTAAAATAATGACTGCAACATTCCAATAATACAAAATATTATGATGATTTTGCGATTTCATAGTTTGTATTGGTGAAATATTTAATGATTGACCTGAACCTCGAAGAAGACTCTTTGGAATGTTATATAGGGTTTAAGCGATTATTCTGATGTTTCTTTGATCCCCAATATATGCGCGTGGCTGTCTTCTATGTGAACAGGTCACGTGATTCATCCCTCTCGAGAACCAATAGTGTGAAATTGGTCTAAAACGGAAACAAAATTCCGTTAAGTGCTCAATTAAGGGACATAACCGGCCACTCAGACGTTCATGATCACGTGAGCAACTGACAAGGTCGCGTGCCAGCTAAGCAACGCTCACAGAAAGTATCATAGGGTGGCTTGGTAAAGAGCAGAACCAACTCGGGAGAGATCCGGAATGTAACATGATAGCTTTTGATGTTAAAAAAGCCAGAAGCGAAGTGAGAAATGATTGTTTGAGTTAATTACGTATCATTAAACGTTTATTTACCGATTTTATTGGCTGATATGAGATATTCCATTTATGAAGCAGACCAAATTATTTCGAGCGATATTTTTAGTATTTTGTAATGAACTTCAAACGAAGACTCAATATCTCTAGTATTTCTCACATTAACGATTAGAAAACTGTATATTATGACATTGTTTATAATATTTGCCATTGTGTTCTTATCTTCATCTTTTTATCTAAATAGCTGTCAGAATATTGATTTCATTTGTTAAAAAAACCCAGCAACATGCGTATGCAAAACGTATGCGAAATAATATATGCTAGACATTTCATGGGTTACAGCGCGTGGTTTTTGTCAAAGTTAGATCATACAACTTATGAAAATCTCATAAAACCAAAATCTTAAAATACAAACAAACCTCACTGCTTAAAAAAACAAAAATACGAAAACAGCCGGAACACCTGATAATGTGACAAAGAAAGCTGACTTTATCACATGAGAAAGCACCTGGCCATAAAAACAAGCAGGCAGGTAAATTATAGTTTTTAAGTAATAAAACTGGAGCTAACTAAGTCTGGGGTATATATTAAAATGTCTACCCCGTCATTGACATCAGCCTGCCATATGTTGCGTAGCGAACGTATGTGAGGGGAAGAGAGGGTATCATTTTCGGTGAAGTCCAGCCAACGGTTTAAATTGTACTCTCCGTATACGTTGGTAAGTGTCCACAATTATAGAAGGCTGCACACATACATCGACGATGCAATAGGAATATCTCGATGGAGCGTCATATTATCAAATACCAACTAAATGAAGACCCGTCGCTCACTATCGTAAATTAAACACACACTGATCGAGATTTGGGCGAATAATTCAAGAACTATTGTACATGCATCGCAAATTTTATGCACTGATGTGATGTTGCCACCCGCTTGACTTCTTTTTAAAATAAATGTTGATCAAAAACCTTTAACATAAACGTCATCCGAAAATAAAATGTCTTATCATTTGTATCATGTAATGTTGCATATCCGCCATGTTGGTCACAATAGGATAAATTATTGTCCAAACGTCGACGCAGAGGATTATTGCAGTAATGGTCATTTTCAGTAGGGGCTATTTTGACGCCAGGAAATCAGGACGAGGGCTTGTATCAAAATTGAGACAATGAGGATGTATTATGGGTTATTTTTGTCAACACGAGTCCAAGAAAGATTATTACAAGGAATCACCTTAAATTGAAAATGATATATACCTGGTTACCAGATTTTTTCTTATCGTGCATGTAAAGACATACGTACTGACCATGCGTTTTTAAAAATACAAATTTTGTCTATCCACATGGGTTCATAAATCATGGAATTAAACTACAATAATAATCCCAAATACTTACGCATTGGGAGGTCCGCGCAATATACCATTCAGCAGAAATAACTATGTCAAATCGTCCCCATCAAAATTGATTTAGCGCGACCTTTTACAAAGGCTTAGGGTCAATCGTTCGTTTTACCTGTATAAGTCAAAAGCACTTGAGATACAGATAAAACGTCAGGGTCTTGGCTGCGCTTAAATGATTCATACGCGATGAAAAATAGTCCTTAGATGCTGAAATAGATCACAGGTCAGTTATATGAAGTGGGGACTGCGAACACATGTGTATGTATGGAGGGTAATTTATGTAATGGTTCAAAGGTGTGAAGTCCTAGCTCTACGTTGTCCAACAGATGTATTATGTAATACAGCGTACATCTAAATAACAAGTTATAAATCCTCTGCATCTAGATATGCAAGATATTACAAATTATATCGTAAAGTCGCTTCCAAGAGAGAAACTTCGTATTCGTAATTGTGAAAAATAGAGAAAAAATGATAACAAAAAATAAATAAAATCAATAATATGTTAATGTCAATATGACATTATGTCATTGTTTTTGTTTGCCATCCAAATTCAGGAAAATCCTTTACTGTTTTAAAATGTTAAAGTTATTATCATTCAGCAAAATGTGGCCGGACAGCAATAATATAGTTATGAATTTATTAATGATTATATTATCTCATTGTAATACACAATAGCTTAGTAAATATTACATTTACTACTCGAAGAGTATGGGAAGATTTTCGGGATTTTTTTCTCTTAAAAAGATATGCATAGCATTGAGGTAATAAAATTTTAAGTTGAAAATATTCTTTAATATATTTTAGTGAAAAAATGTACTAGCCGTTTTTTTCATAAAATTTCTTCAAAATTCAAAAATCAATGGTCAATAATGGTACCATTTTTTCAAATGAACAACACAATTAGTGGAACAGTTGTCAAATTTTAGAAAAGATATATTATTTTATTCATAGTGTGTATTCCCTGTACTGCGTATGAATTTGGCTACTTCCAAATCTTAATGTTATGCAGAACCTTCGTACCGTTTTGATGAAACAGCTAAGAAATTCTAATTGTTTTAAGTGTGTGATCGCAGAAAAGTAAAGTCAACATAGAAATGTTCTAATTTGAATTAAACGATAATAAAATATAATTGAATGTGTGTATATATATTTAAAGAAATACAAACATATCCAGTTGTCTTCGCATTTCCAAAGCGTTATTTAGACATTTATATATAAATGCATACATGCATTTGGCTATTAAGATATCTTCAGAAGAATGTCCGTTAATTACATATAATTTATTGTTAATATATACCATGATATATTCATTACAACACGATTTACTGTGCCAGTTTTAACATTTCTGCACTTTTTCGACATAAAAATACAATTAAGAAAGTGCGTAGTTTTATTTCTATGTTAAGATGCAATTGCTTCAAAACATGTTGATAACTACATCACGATATCAAAACAATAATTTTCTATCAGCGCTCACGAAAAGCTTTAATCTGTATTACGTTTTTAACAATTGTTTGTTAACATAACGCAGAACCAACAAAACAAAACTACATCATTGTTTAATCCTTCCATAAAGCAAATAGTTATGACATTTTAAAATCCAGTTTTTCATTAAATCACTGAACTGTCTCTGGGCCTCCCCTATCGAGAATATAATTAGCATGGCCGGTCACATTGTCTCGCCAGTTTTGACCCCTGTGATCTTCACATTGCAATTTAATAGTTTTCTTTAAATGACATTCATTGTCTTTCAACAATTATATAATTTTTTATTGTACTCTGGGACGCGGTTTTCCCATTAACCTAAGAAAATAAGGGACAAATAACGTTATTTATGACCAGGAAAAACGATACAATGACAAGCATTCTGCATAGAAGTATGATGTTTGATGGTAAGACCTACCATGTCTTCTGCAACAATAGGGATATATGACTTTCCATTTCGATCCTAGAGTTTTTGTTTTATTTTCACTTGTGATCAGTGATATTTTTACCATCAAATAAATACAACAATTTTGCGGAGTAAGAAGAAAAGTTTTCTATTTCAAACTTTAAACTAAATAGATCTCCTGAAGATCCGTAGCATAACTGCTGATTGGGCGTTACATCAAAACAACATATTCAAATGACGGTCTACTTGTTTTCAATCAATCCTAGCTTTGTTTCTTCTCCTAGATATAAATTATATATATGTTAAACTCTTTTTTATCTTTAAATGTAGGATATATTTATTTAAAAATTAACTTTGTCCGAATTTAGAGATTATTTCCACATAAAAACATGCCAATATTTAAGGAAATATGACCACGTCGCCAAGTCCTGACGTATGGCGGGTTTTTAACTAGTGTCATTAACTGGCAGTGTTGTTTTTTATTATAGTAAATTGTTGGTAATCATGAACGTGTATATGTTGGTATTTACTTTGTATCGTGATATCTGATGCCCGGTCGAGAGAAACATGAAAGTGCGCTCCCTCCCCACCAAACAACGTAATGGCGATATAAATAATGATTAAAGCCCCTTACGTCTGTAAATGCCACAGCCAAAATGTCTCCCCTGGAGTTTGGTTACTGACCTTTGCATCAATCTGCCGAAAATTTCTCCATTGATTGTAGGTTTGAGATGAAATAATTCAACCAAGTTTCCATAAAATAGTATCATCACAGAAAGGTCATTCTGCAAGGTAGATGTATAAATTGTACAGCGAGATGTACAACATTCGTCTCGCCGACTTTGTAACATTTATAATATCACAATACACTTTTTTCAAAATTACATTTTGAAAATAAAACAAAAGATATGAATGAAGCGTCAGATTAAATATTCATGATAAAATTTATGAAATATCTTGAAAATGAATTCACTTGCGGGATGAATTTTCAAACAAGAATACACTTGCTTCAATTCTTTACTCACAAAACACTAATATCATCAAGTATAACAAAATACTCAAAAACGTATTGATATGTTTCAATATCGCCCATTACCCTAAATTCTTGACCAGCCTCCGTCCATGTCAAAAAGATACCAGTAAGATGTATATTATAACAACTGTCTGTTATGGCATGTGTAACATTATTTCATTCCTTGTTCATACAATGCCTTGCGTTCACAACTAGTAAATAAACTGAATATTAAATAGTATATGAATGAATTATGATTTTTATACTATCTATGCTAATCATTCGTTGCAATACTGCTCGAGTGTTCGGGTATTTATGAACAATATGATTTTGCAAATGAGCAACTCTTCCGAGATACCTGGTTCTGACGATTTTAGAAGTATCACGAAAACATACTTATATTTTGGCTTTCAATAAGTTTTGTGTTGGAAATTGACATCTTGTAATATTATCAGCATTATATTTGTTTACACCTTTACATGCACGTGCAAGAAAAGTAACTGACACGAGCTAATATTCTATGCATTAAAGATACAACGTTAGTTAGCAAAGAATCTACTATCCTATAACTGTCCTAAGTCTACTGACCACCTGTCTTGTTTCGTGGATTTGCTGAGTCAGTATTACTTTTTCGGTCAACATCAATGACGGTGGTCAGCTTAATCGCTAACATTTATGGAAATTTTATCGGCTATGACTGTAAAACGCTTCATACGACGATCCATATTCGTCAATACATACTGAGTTGACGAGGGCAATCAGTGCAGTCGACAACATGACATATTAACTAACGGTCAAGCCGTACCGGACGGTATTCCTGTCCCGGGCTCTAAGCTTGACCTCAAGAAAGTAATGATAGATATATTTCAGACAGATACACATCTTAGTTTAGTGTACAGTTATAGACAAAAATACTACGAGATAAATATGATAGTGATACCCATAACATGAATAAATCGGCTAACCATGATTGATCTCTATATGGAAATACATATTTATATGTTTCTACACTAGTTTCTCCTAAATATTCCCAGAGGTAAAACGATAATACGGTTTTATGGTTAGTGGTATATGGAACATTAAAATGATATACGGTTTACGTATTTGTTTTTTCTTTGGTCAAGAAGATCCTCATACATGCCGACAAAGGTTCTCGTAAGGTCATAACACACCACACATCATACTCCTCGTCTGTTTTATCTGTTTTATCTTGCTCCATATGCATTTGCACTGGTTTTTTTCGACAGTGCTGGGAATTAATAGAAAGTCAGGTAATGCAACAGGTAACCATACTATCAGGTATGTCTATATACACTTAGTTAGATGATATTACTTTAAATGTCGCGGCAGGATTTTCAATGCTATAGATGATTCAACATTTTCATGGGCAAATACCATTGCATTTACGCGGTTTGTTTGGTTTATTTTCGTTTGAAATATCATCAACTGAAAACAGCTTACCAGAAAAGGTAAATGAAAATATTTAAATGTTTTCATTTTAGATTTGCTGGGGATGTTTTATTTTCAAGCGCAATGTCTCAGCTTAAATGACCAAAACATGACCTCAGTGATTGTTAACTTGGGAGTTATATATACTTAACACCGTCCCATTACCAACACTTCCTGTGCGACGTACCTCTGGCGAGTTATGTAACCTGAAAACAACTGTATGGCTCACTCTTGTTATTTCAAAAGTAACAAGTATCGTCCTTTAATATCATGCTTCTTAATGTTATGCTCACAGTTTTTGTTCAGGATTGTCTTCTATCCGATCATCATTCACATAGTTTCTCACCGTCATTGACTAGTGCAAGAATGATGTTGTAAAGTGAATACATTTTTTGATGTACAGTATGTGTGATCTGTGTATCAGTATTGATCAGTAATGTGATCTATGTTAACATTATGACCACATCGTATACGTAGCTATTCATTAAGTCTGTGGATGATTGAATATATTTATTTGGCCCTTGGCATGATAAACTAAACCATTTCAGTTGGAATATGTATGAGTGCATTATATGAAGTTGACTTAGTGTATATCGCACTACATTTTCAGAGATTTCTTAAGTACATGGCACCTTGTTACCAGTGGATACATCTAATATATATGAACAATGATAATAGGGTAGACTTTACAAAGCGGGTCGTCAATTGTTGGTTACACCTGAAATTGTAACAATAACTTTTTGTTTCATTTTTTTAAAGAATTCCTTCATAAAGTACTCGAAGATATATAATCTAGTTAATTAAATATGTGCAACATTAAATGATGGATCTTCAATATATATTTAAATATCGATGATTTCCTGGAAATTTTAAATAATTAGTTCTTCAGATAATTTTTGTGTTTAAAGAGACATGTGCTGATGGTTTGTGAACCCCTTAGTCATCATGACTTGGCCCGAATGAGAAACTGTTCCATCATCTATGTGATTGTTGTGGAGAATTCTTATTTTGGTTGTTTCACAATGATGATTTATATATATATATATATAAATATCCCATTGAAATTATTTTTGCTACCCTCAATACATTGATTGTAAAGGCGACTAAATTTGGAATCTAATATTTTTTCTTTGGCCTGACTGACTTATCCCTAATGTCTCCCCTGCCATCGTCTCGTTTGGTCTTACGTTGAGCGTTGTAAAGCAAGATTTTCTGAGTTTCTCGGTCAGATAGCGCAACACAAACATACCGCACACAAGCATACATCTATAAGGCCATCTTATTTATTTTAGCAGAATGATCCAATATGAAATGCAAAAGAATACATTACAAAATTCTATGAATGAATGCATCGACGAACAATATTCGAAGGTTTTGAATTGTATCGATATGATTGTCTAGATTATCTCCTCTTTTACGATGTTACCTATCAAATTTAACCTATAGGCAGTAAAAAGGAATGCATTTTTTAAATAATGATACCTTTGCTTGGTATAATATTCGTTTATAGCTGTGACAAAATTCACTAATTGCTTTCAATCTGCTGAATTATCAAGCCTTCGGCTACTGCCCTGTTTGTGTACGGAACAAGTTTTCGAGATGAATTCGCTCATCTGTCAACTTTTTGCGGAGACTCCGACAAAGTCTGCCCGGGGCGGATTCGTCATTTAGTTTGTAACGGGACAGGTGGTGCGCGCGCATGATATATCAAGTGAGAAACAAACTACTTGATGAGGAAATACAGGGACTAATTATTTGGTTAAGCGACTTTCGATCCGTCATCTTATACAAACGTATCGACTATTTGTTTAGAAAAAAAAGAGTGGAATACATAGAAAACTAATTAAATAAATAATTCATAAACTTTGGAAAACATGCTACGCTTTTAAGGGAACATGTTACACTTTCGTTGACATACATGTATGTAGACTTTCTGTATTGTGTGTCTGACTGTTTCCACCATGCTTCCAGGTCGAAAGAGGTCGGAAAAAGCGAGCAGGGAGATTGGAGGCTTGGGAAACGATTCGTAATTATAGGTTCAGAGTTGGAGCCGGTCTGCCATCCAGCTCATCGATTTTGCCGGAGTTTTCATGATAATGGAGCAGTTTGTTGATATAGTTTGACGTTGATCAACGTCATTTATCTAAATCACGCACAACAAATGGCAAAAGGCGATGGAGATCGCGTGCGCCCACAAAAGTGCCTGAGGATGTGTCCTAATTGAATATCTATGTAAGCACAGTATGATAATCAGATATAGCTTAACCTTGCTCAAAATGTTGACATTTCATACAAAAAAAAGTTCAAAAATCACTTCAAAATTACTCTTTTAAATCTTCTGTTTTGACCTAATGAGCAATCAATCCATCTCGTATGGTATAGTGTCATGATTTGCGATAAAGATTACAAAAAATGACACACCTGACCAGAGAAATATATACGGACTGAATGTCTACAAAGTCATTGAATCTAAATGAAAATGGAAAGGAAAATACAACAATGTTGAAAACACAATTTAAAATCGCATGGAAGCATATGTAATAGCAGCTTACATCAATGGTAAGCATTTGACTTCAGATTTCTCAAACTATATATTGATCATGCTTTTGTCTTTGGTATAAGTTACATATATAGTAACTTAATGGATGCAGAAAGTTGAGCATCGTATAATAAACGAGGTACAATTATAAAGAACATATTAAGTACTCATAACATAAAGGAATTCCTTTCCTAACATTTTGTAGAATTTTGTGTATTTGGATATATTTTCATATAATGATAGGTCAATTTTAAGTAGAAATCGATATCATTTGTAAATAATTCTATAATCTAGCTCTTTGTAAAACAATAACTTCAACATTAAATACATTTTTGATGTGGCTGTAGTCGGCAATATCTATCTATATCAGAGAGGCAATACAAATGTGTCTGTGCATAATGCTAATCCTGAGGCGATTGCATGGCTTCCAGTTTTCTGTCAGGTGTGTTTCTGTAAAATCAAATAAAATTTGAATAGTTACAGCGGTTGGGAGACCGGAGGGCTGTGGCCATTAATAACAAAGACACCTGTTTAGGACAGGTAGAATTAATTTCAGCTGTAATGTTCAGTTTTTTTTACCGGCCGTCAATACAGGTGATTATATAAATGAGTGTTATAATCAATTTTTAGATAAATGTTAGATGTATGATTTTTTTTAATTAAATTTTTATCCACATTGTACTTTGTTCTTTACCACTTAGATTAGCGATATGTTGCTTTATAACGTTAAAATGTCATTGTATATCAATTTTCGTTATCATCGTGATTGCAATGTACCACGGATAAAAAAAACCCATGTATATCTTATATTCATTAATATCACTGTTCCATTGGCTAACCTCATTTCTATTCACGAAATGACTTGAGCCCCCAAACCATGAAAATAGTACCCCCGTATATCCCATGTTATACAGTATATATATCACAACAGAGACGAGTAGAGTAGGTCTTAATTTTGATTTCATATACTCTTATTGCGATTTACACCTGTATGGCATGACATGAGGATTAGTGTTACAGATGTGGGTGTCACCTGAGCTGGAAAAGACCCATTACTCTAGTATTATAATCATTATCATTACATTATATGGTATATTTTATATCAAAATACTGATAATCTCTCTCCCCATTCTCTCTCTCTCTCCCCCTCCATCCCTTCCGTTCTCTCTCTCTCTCTCTCTCTCTCTCTCTGATAAAGTTTATCTGCATATAACTTAGGTCATCCATTTGCTTGTATACGTTAAAAAATAACTGGAACGGGCTTAATATAAGTTTTTTAACAAATGCCCAATCCTTTTTGTATTGTACAAATTGCAAATAAATCAAAAATCAAAAACCTGTAAATATTTCGCTATGATATTATTTTTTTGCGATAGTTACATTTGTGATCATTTCCAACATAGTTTCCTATGTACTCGAAATATAGCGCCCAGGGTAAATTTTCAGACAAAAACATCATTCGCCTGATCAGTGTACATTTCACTCTCGTGTATATTTCCACATTTACACTAATACCATTTTTGATTGGTTTCTTTTTCTACGAAAATCTCCATTATTCTTACTTAAACCATTATAAGGTATAAGTATGATATAAGATGATGGCAGAAGTTTTATTACGTTTCGTTTGTTATTCCAGTCCCAACATCCATTTTCCACGGAACTGAAGATCTGTTTCCACAAATGCCTATAAATGCATCTCCTTTCTCGGATCCTTGGCAAAACACAGACGTCCCAATGGACGGTCCTTGCGTGCAATGGAGATGCAAATCAAACGAAATGACTGTAACGTTTAAGGCTCCGAGATGGATGGCCGGCGCGGGTGTCCTAGTGTTTAAATGTAAATGGTTTCACTATCACATCCCGGCCGTCATATTACAACTACATTCATCACCATAAACAGCATCTAATTACATAGAGATATATCGAAATTGAACATAATTATCATGATATAGTCACCAAGATAACTGAGCGGGCGGGTAAATCAATAAGGACCGAGATGGGTATCATTACTGTAGAGGGGATGACATGGTGGGAAGGGAGGTAGTGAATTGGAGGGGATGAACTGTTGGGGAGAGTAAATGGTGGGAAGGGATGGAGTGAATCGGAGGGGATAAACTGTTGGGGAGAGTGAATGGTAGGATGGGAGGAAGTGAATTGGAGGGGGTGAACTGTTGGGGAGAGTGAATCGAAGGGATGAACTGTAGTGGGGATGGAATGATGGGATGGGAGGGAGTGAATTGGAGGGGATGAACTGTAGTGGACATAGAATGGTTTGAAGGGAGAAAGTGAATTGGAGGGGAAGAACTATTGGGGCGATTGAATAGTGGGATGGGCGGGAGTGAATTGGAGGGGATTAACATTTGGGGAGATTGAATGATGGGATAGGAGGGAGCGAATTGGACGGGATTAACTGTTGGGGCGATTGAATTATGGGATGGAAAGGAGTGAATTAGAGGGTATGATGGAAAGGTGGAAAGGGGGGAGTCAATTGGACGGGATGAACTGTAGTGGACATAGAATGGTGGGAAGGGAGGTAGTGAATTGGAGGGGAAGGACTGTAGTGGAGATAAAAAGGGAACGTGGAAAATAATGTTAAATGAACGTCACCAAATATGATATATCTTACATTCAGCTATGAAAGCTCTATTTGACAGTGTCTTTGCTATTTTTGTTATCGTTAATCTGAATAATTGTAATTAAATTCATCAAATTATCATAATTTGCTTTAAACAAGAGTCAAATACCAGATAATAATGTTTTTACATAAAGCATTATTTTTTTTTCTAAATCAAGAGCCATATATATCAAATCACTATATTTAAGTCAAACCATATATTAGTTTTTGTACAATGTAGGTGCAGCGTGCCAGTTTCTCAGTCGAGTGTGGTGGTTGTATCATGTTAAGTTGATGCCAATATCTCTCGCGTGCTGATGAGATCGTCCCGTGACTATCACAAACCAGACACCAATATCACGGATGCATCCCCCGGGCTAAGGGTTTTGTTACCTATCAGTTCATGATCATTGTCCATTGAGTAACAGAAAAGGTGCAATGTAAAGCCAGCATGTGTTAAGAAACTGTTTTTAAAGATATAGGACACGGGAAGAAATCATATCCATGTAGATCATTCAGATGGAAATATCTTTTTACATATTTTGTAATAAAACCATCTTATCTTCAAGCGTAATTAAAGTTTGCGTATTTCCCAAGTAATTAGAATTTGGAGAAATATATTGCTGCAAAGCAACTTTAAATCAGTTAGAGAAGCAGTTGTCTGTCTTCAAATCAGGAAAAAAAACGGAAACTTTTAAATTGTCGCGAAATACATTGATTTACAGAACATGTCTTTCCTTCATATTCGCTGCCTTTAATGACTTTTCATTATTTTCTTAACTGCATGAATTTGGGGTCATCAACAATCAAAAGATATCATATAAATTCGCTTTCATTGTCTCTCTTTCTGCAATTATTTATGACTTTATAAAATAACAGCAAAATTTAAAAAAAACAATGATGGATTCTCTTGTTATTTCATAATGATACGAAACTTAAAATTCTATTCATGAACATGTTTGCTGTGAAAATGAATTATTCAAAATTCATCAAAGACTCAAAATGTTTTCACGTTGCATAGATATTTTGTATGTCGCACGTCGCATATATATGATAAGAAGTTGCCTTTTAAGTTTAATTATTGCTTTTGAGGGCATTTTTAACTTTTAAGCTATGATCAGAGGAATTCTATGGGCGTAAGACAATGCAGTTCTTTCCAGGAAACTCTTGTCTAAATTTACATTATGAATATCATTTCCATTTCTGTGTCAATAACATGACTATTTGAATTGTGTTGTATTATGTTGTGCACGATCACATCTGCCTAATTTGTTTACCCTAGCTAAGGCTTTTTCCTTTATCTATACATATTTATGTTATTGACATTAACGATAGTATTAGAGAGTGCAATATTTATGAGGGAGGCCCTTAAAACAACAAAAAGATCATAACACTGGCGTAGAGGTTACTATAGAAACG
The DNA here is from genome assembly GCF_041381155.1 of Argopecten irradians. NCBI lineage: Eukaryota > Metazoa > Mollusca > Bivalvia > Pectinida > Pectinidae > Argopecten > Argopecten irradians. The sequence continues at coordinate 18,575,244 of NC_091140.1, read as the reverse complement.
ACATCGACAATCAACATTCTGTCACGATAAGATATTAAATAAAAAAGAAAATACAAAATAGTGAACTAGAACAGGATGTTTTTGAAAAGCTTTCATAATAATATATGTTGTTCGTGTCATATGCGATAGCGCGTTTCATTAATTATAGGTTTTTCCTCACATTGTATATAGCATTTCAAAGGAACAGTGATATAAACATATTTTTATAAAACAATTTTAAGTTTGTTTAAAGGTGTTTATTGCGGTGATATTATAAAGAAAAATAAAAATAAAAGCGTTTGTTTGGTAAACATTTAAGTTCGATGAGTATATAACAATTAAGAACTCGTTTAAAATTAATTTTAATCCTATGTCCTTTAGGGAGCATCAAAGTAAGGTTTATTGTTTTCTCTAGTCATTAGGATTTTCATTGATGTTTTTTAGTTCTTTATGTAAATCATCATTAAATCACAATTCGTCGCTCTTATCACTAATTTGATTTAATCGCAAAATTATGTCCTATGCGCATTTGTTTATAAATTCTTGCAAATACTTCCGATGTGTGCATGCATTAAATATATTGTATATTGTTCTGTGGCGGGGAGGGGGGGGGGGGGTTCGGGGGTGTTAAATAAATTGTATATTGTCCTGTGTGGGAGGGCTATGCTCATATTTTCTAGGGTGAATGACCTATCTGGTCAAACAAGAAATTAAGTTTGTGAAGGCACCATAACATATATATCTGGTAATTTATATTCCAAGTACGATTTTCCAATGGTATTATTAGCAACATAACGAATATCCATGCATTTAACCACAACTGAATAATTTAAGGACTATACGCGTAGGCTTAGAATTCAATATCGTAATCGTCACTAGGTAATAGGGGTTTTAACAGGACCTTTCTGTGAGCCATACGAAGTGAAACTTACCAATGCTGGAAAATGTCTGAGTAATGTTACTGTAAGCTCCGTATTTATTGTTGAAAAAATCAAAAGGACATATCTTCATCAACATTTGAAAATAGAATATAAAATTAATTGTAATGAAATTGCTATTCTGTACATGCAACAGTTGAGTTACACCGGATAGCTAGTTATCCTGGCTATTTTTTTTTAATTGATAGTTGTACAAAATCGAAAATGTGTTTCTGATTAATATTAAACTCAAGAATATATTAAGGCTTTCTTTAACCTTGGTTAAGGCGAATATCAAACGCATAAAAAAGCATATCAGTGGGCCATTATCTGCACAGAATCATAAAAATATGCGACTAGTCAACTGGAAATCAAAATGCATCGATTTTGTTTAAATGCATACACACCACAAAACAATTATGAATAATGAATGTTTTTGATACAATTGATTTAATGTAATATGACATGTTTAAGACATCGTTGGAAAGTTCTGACAGACAAATGGCGGGAATTCCAAGCATGTTTGGATACAACCATAGACAATGCATACTGCTTCAGTCATTATGACGTAAACAACCAACACTCTTGGTCCTTCAGATGCTTTACATTTCGTTCATGCATCCATAATTCAAGCGTGTCAATTTGATTAAGGGAAGTTGAGTGACACTTCAAAATTATGGCATAACTTTGATATATCAACCACAAGTACAGATGAAAACAATCATTCTCTGTACCAGATGGGCAAATAATGACCAATCGTTTGATTAAAATGATGTTTCATTCTGAGAGGAAAAGGGGATTTTAACAAGTAACATACATTTATGATACAATGATTCAAAGAAAATTTAGTTTGAGTTTATTATATAAGCAGAGAAACAAATTCTCACAAACATTGTCTAATACAGTTATAGACAAAAATATCTTATTAATCACTGCATAATTATGTCACAAGCAAGCAAATAAAACGACATAAAAATAATTCTATAAAAATGAAGCCTACTACAATTTTTGTATAAGATATATTGTTATAATGCAACATATGAAATTATGATAAACGGTTAATAATTGTGTGTTTTTTTGTTTTTGTTTTCCCCCCTTTTTTAAGTTTCTGGTGGCCAGTGTTAGGAGAGGCTATTACAGGGTGTTCTTGTGATAGATAAGGCTTTGTCGATGACACCTCAAATGCCGTTCCAGGTCAAATCTGGAATCTAGGTCACCTCGTAAAGTTGCGACAACGGATTCACAAGAAAAAAAAACCAAGAAACAATTAAGTAGGTCCTAAAAAGGGAAAGCGCATTTCCTTATTAGATAAATGAGAAAATAGCGTTCCCGTGATGTTCATTACAAATCTCGACCTCTTGTGTAACATCACAAAGTTTGTCACGGTTGGTCTAATCTCTAGGCTTGGGAGCAGCTCTACTATAGCTTTGTTTAGGTTTCAGTGAAAAATGAATATTAAGATGCTTTGCAGAATTTTCTGAGGTCTCGACATATTTTGGCGATACATATGTACCGTTGTATAATTGAACGAACTATACACAAATACTTCCACAAGTCAAAGTACTGTAGTGAAGAGTTCGGTGATTTCAGCTGCAAGGATTCAAAATGTTTGTATAAAATTCACAAACCACGTCTCTATGGATGGTTTTATGATCACCAGAAATATGCAATATATGCATCAATGGTTTGAATAAATTTTAAAATATTGCTTCATGTTGATAAAATGGATAACCAAACTGTTTTGCTTATACGAAAATAAAATTCTGGTCAGACCGACTCGATCTGCTTGCGTTCATAAAGACGAAAAAGTTTTGGGTTTGTGATAAATGCAGTACAATGTCATTTGTTTTTATTATTCTGCATATAAGAATCACTGACTCATATTCTGTACCCATCGATTTTTACTCTATGGGGTGAAGGGAGTGTTTAGGGGTTATAAATATCGCAGAGAAAAGTGCAATTTTACGGCGCTTTCGCGGACTCGGCAGATGGCAAGGGTCGAGCTGTAACAGGGCTCGACAGAATGTATTACTCCGCATGATCTATAGTTCAGGAAATATGCATGTTGTAAACCATGTCTAGTTTGAAGTAATTATAAAGGTTATTTATACCCATGTTGGCAATGAAAAGTGTATAGAAGCAATATATTACTATGACAATTTTTTACTTACTCAAACATCTACACTGCATCTTAAGAAATATGGACCATTGTTACGGGACAGAATTCATACGTGCAGCTTCACGAGCTACAATGCACGGCACTGGAAGACTAAGTAGCATTTTTCTCACATTCGTTCGCCGTCATGAAGACGGATTTTGACATTAATATCGAGAGACCTATGTTCACTCTGAAAGGAACATTTCTCCAAACATACTTGTCTGAAGACAAAGGAATGCCCAGACATGCCAGCCCCGCCATGGGTAGGATTGTGTCCCAGACCTGGGCACATAAATCCTTCCCAAAATGTCGAACTAGAAGGCAAGACATGTTATTGTATCTTTAGGCTGGATGGAAACGAATGGCGACCTTAAAAACCGCGACAACTTTGGGAACCAAAGTAGAGGATTTATAGGGGCTTGTTATTTTCTTCCTGTAACATAACATCAATTTACAAGAAGGAAGAATTCTCAAACTTCCTAAACCCTTCACTTCCGACAGCAGAAGGGAACAAGGTCAAGGCCGCTCACACGTACAGTAATCTTTGTAGTCTTAAGATAGGTACTATCGGAACCTTTCTCTTGTTGCTTACGCTCAGTGGTACAGATTAAAATAAGATATGAAAATATATTCCAAAAAATGAAATACAAATTATGTTAGAATTCAACATGCTGGAAATAAACATATTTCCGCGGTTATCTTATTTTAATGCTTTTCACGCTGGAAATGCTTCCCTTAAATATAATCACGCTGTTTTTTGTATATCTTTTACATACAATATGGTGATGACCGCACGAATTCATCATTGCTAGTATTCCGTCTTTGCACATTACAGAAATATCTCCATACGGGTAGGTATCCATTGTGACGTAATGTGTTTTCGAGCGTAACGTCATACTTTTTTCGGGGAAAACGACGTGAATTGAGCTCACAAAATAATGACGTCATAATCGATACCTACCCGCAAGGGAGCTAACTCTGTAATATAAAAAGACAATACCTGTGCAGGAGCACTTTAGCACTAAAATTAATTGCGCAGAAATAAGCACGTTTACAATACTATTAAATCGTTTTGAATCGCAAGCCAATACAAATTATCACAAAGATGTTGATTAAATTATGCAAGCACAATGTAGTCAATTTTCTATTTCAACAAATTTTATTTCATTCAAATATGAAAGTGGATCAAACAAAAGGCTCAGCCTATACAGGTTCTCTCCCAGAAAATAAGGAATAGTAACTGATAAATTCATTGATAAATTCAGTAAATATACTACATACTTCTCATTTAATTTCTCCAACAATATAAAAAAAGTTATAATGAATTTTAAGGACCATATATGATTTCTATTCTGTTTATGTGTTGATGTTATGTTCTGTTTTGCATGATGACAATTGAATAAAAAATACATATAAAAAGAAGTGTTATCTGTGTATTTCGTTACGATTTCAGTTGTTGCGATGCCCTGCTGAGAAGACGTGTGTGTCTCCTGATCATGATACACTGCCCATGGTAATGAACTCCAGAGGGAAACAGTCTCGGTATGCCAGTGTAATCATTGCATAACACAATACGTAACGCACGAATGCTGATAAACCGAAACCCGGCAAATATTGACATAATGCAACCCTCTCATTACCATGTACCAGAAACTATGTTCGTGTAGCTGTCTCGTAAGTGCTAATGTGACGTCATTGATCAATGTATTCTGCGCGAAGACAAGATTTCCGGTGCCTCCGACCAAAGAGCTGTCAAACATTATGGCTTTGGTATATATGGGGAATATATTGAATGTGGCATATTTTAAAACGCACCGGAATCGCTCTTCGGTTTAAACCCATTTTGAAATCACTTCGGCCATGAAATGGTTTCACAAAAATCGCGTGCCAGCACTGCAGCATTTACGAGCCGGGTAATAGCATTACGATGTAGCAAGCTGGATCTTAAATTAACTGTCTTGACTTTCGCCGGGCAAATGTAGAGAAGCTGTTCGTATTTCTGATCGCTTCCAAGTGTCGTCCTCACGTCCTGATTAGCCTATAATTGCTACCCATGGCGAAAAATTCTGGGATCGCGTGTGTTTAGTGAAAGACGTTGGCCTGTTTAGTCAGCACGTGCGGCTCGCATGAGAGTGGTCTCGTGCATTGTTCATTCCGCCAATTATCACAACATGAAGAGCAAATGCATACAGATTATCTCTGGAGATTATGAAACAAATTAGAATTATAATAGACAGAATAACCGAAACTGGTGGAATGGCAAGTCATCCTGTATCATCGTTATCAATATCATGAAAGACGGGCCCTCTAGCCGGGATGTTTCCCAGAACACCACATGCTGTAATTTTATGTCGGCCTGTTTCCGTATCATTGATTTCAGTAATAAAGTTTGACCAGTGTCCAGTCTTCAAAAGCTCAATTATCAGAACAAGGAATTAGCAGAAGGCTTTAAAGTAATAAGGTCATTATGATGATGAACAAGGGCCCAACAACAGAAGGTCATTTAACTATCAAAACCATTATTTATCAACATAATTTGTACTTCCTGTATTTATTCTTATGTTAAAAATAGTTCGCTCTTATATTGTATTATCTGGTTATTCAAATTTATCATTTTCGGAGCTTTAAAGTTAATTTGTGGAGGAAATTTGTCTAACTTTCTCTAACCCTGCTATACTCTGGCCCCACAGCCATACATTTTATGTAAATACACCCTATAAAATGGCGATACAGCGGTAAGATGGCGGTCTGAAGTTTCCTATAAACACCAGCTCAGAGATATCTCGATACTGTCGTTACCTATACCAGAAGTTTATAATGAGATAGCTTTTCTTTCATACCATCAATAAAATTGATAATGGCGCTCCTCTGGTGCCGTATTGTTTCTTGTAACTTGAGTAGACAATTTCATTTGTCTCAACTTAATTTAGGGGCGAACTGCATTTATATCTTCCATGAACAGCAATGGCTATATAAAGGTACAAAACAACTTTATATATGTACTGATTTAGCGTAATAGTTTTATTCAAATTATTTGATAAAAAGATTGAAATATTTTACAATTGTATGGGGATTTTATCGCAAATGAAATAATTATTCATAGACGTAAAAGGCGAATAGCATACCATTAGGTCATCGGTATCCATCACAACTTTCGATTTATGTAGCAAATTTATTATTTTACCTAAATATTCAATAACAATATACGCCATAGATTGTATTAATCATTTGGATATTTTGTATTATGGTTCCACAATTTCATTAAGCAAACATTATGATAAGTAAAGTAATGCTAACACAATATTAACGCTATCTTTGTGAAACCATTTCGCAGTGTTTGAAAAGGAATAAAAGAAAGAAAATAAGGTAGTCAGTCTAATTACAGTCTAATTAAAATTAGACTTGTAATTGGATTTGAATAATATTGTGAAGGAGGAAAATATATTGAACAATGTTTCAATGAATAATGTTAAAGAATAGCGTTTGCAGAATGTACTATTGATCAATAGAATTGTTATCCAATATTATGTGTAATCATCCATTTTCAATTCGGAATCATATGCTGACTTTTATGTGGATTACAAAACTAGACTTGACAGCATAAAAAATGGTTAGAAACTTAATATTATATCGGTAGAAAACCATATAAAGACCATTTATTGATAATTATTGTGTTTATTTAACATTCAAAGCACCATTTAATTAAGATAAAATGAATCAAGATGTAATTATCAGAACTTTTATGTTTTTATGGCATACATTTCGTTCATGATAACGGCAATCACATGGGGAAATAACGATCATTACAAAACATATCGACGTAAATTCTTTTTAATATAAACTTTAAAACAAGTGTAGTGGGCAATTGAATTGCTATTTGTTTTGTCGTATAAATGTATACACTGAAATCGTCGACAGGAACAAAGATAGGCTGTTCATGAAAAAGGACCTCAAGCAAAAATTATATTCCAACGTCATTAAAACGTTTGTAAAACATCGTTGTTTGCATTCAAAGCCCCGAAGCGTCATATTGAAATGATCACCTAATAACTAATTTATTCAAAGATAAACTCTTATACGGCCGCGTAGAGCGAAGCTCTACTAACCATAACACGTGTGTGAGCATATAGATTCCAATACATTCAAGTACCCCTTGGACTTTGAAATTGTGTCCCGCGGGAAAAGTCTGGCGCCTCCATGTAAGCAGCCATGTTTTACTTCTCGTTATGAGCACGACGAGATTTGAAATTTCTGTACTAGACTAAATGTGTTATCAGTATACGTTTTAAAATCACTGTAAGTAATATTAATTTACACAAATATAAGAACAACGCAATAAATATAATGTACTGTGTATGTTCTCAAGCGCACGGCACCGTCAGCAGTGACGTCACAAAACCTGACGCCAAAGATGACGTGACGGCACAGATTTGCGCGTATTTTTGATAGCATCTGCATCTTATCAAAAACAGGATTGAAGTATATTGAATTATTCCATTTGGATTATTTTGAATTTTTTCTAACTATCGATAGTATGTGCACATTAGTGAAATATTTTATTGTTAATGTCGTAGAAAAACATAGACAATATAAAGTTATGATGTTATAATCTTTTACATATAGCTGCGCTCTTCTGAGGCTTTGCCTTAAATTCATATTATTTTATTGATAGAGATTTCTACACACAAATGCTAATATCTAAAGTTCAGGTGCACGAAAGATTTATTTTAATGATTTAGGTACATCAATAATTGTTTTTTATAAGGGCACAAGCACTTCCAAGGTAACAGATACACTTCCAAGGTAACAGATACACGAAAGTATAAGAAAAAACACAATCTTCAAAATTCAATCCTACACACTGACAGCTTCAGTTTGCGGCCGCCATTTTTTCATACACATGGCTTTGAATGGACACAGAGAAATCCGAGTCTTTGTGTTCATTTCTTTGAGTTTATGCTAGACAATTATTACATCATATACTTCTATAGTTTAAAGTGCGTCATTTTATTTCTAAATCATGTTTTCTATAGCTACATAAAATAGAAAATAAAATAAACAAGTAGAGCTTCGCACTTCCTATGCCGTTCATGATTCGTATTAGAACATCTAGCTGCGCCCTTTAAAGCCTTGCCTTCAGTCATATTAGATTGTAAGTGTAAATGTGAATAGTAATGGTTTATAATGCATCAATATGATATTGGTATTTAAGGATTTTAATTTCTAATAGTGATTATTTAATTATTGTAGTGTTTAAATTAGCATAATTAAAGATTTTAATATGAAATGTAAAGATTTTAGGAGTTTTGTCTCATGATGTGCATATTTAACGATTCAAATGCATAAATGTGAATAATTGAACATTACGACGTACTGCATACTAATATTCTCTGGGTTTTTTTCCAAATTCGCGGATCAATCCAAATTCGAGAAACATGATTTTACTTATTGTAACTTGCCATAAGAACGACCGTTTCAATGATAATTTGCGAAAATAAACTCCTGCAAAAAAGTTCCACACCGTAAATCGCGAAATTTTATACCCACGAAATATAACAAATATAGAGTATTTTAAAAAGTTCAGTTTTATGGGTCATAATGTATAAATACTGTTATTTGAGTATAAAAATGTATAAATGTATGTATTTAAGGATTGCAGTGTATAAATGAGCACACTGATGGATAATATACACAACAGGGGGCAAGGAAAACGATAATTTATCACAATTATAGAATGAGGGAGAAGTGGAGAGAGTCTGGAGGAGGCTGTGAGGAAGGATGAGAAATTACAGTGACACATGGTAATGCTCGGTTGTTATAAAGTAGAAAATATACAAAGATTCTAATTTATCACAGACCTTACACAAAACACAGTCTTGTCCCTATCTCCAGAATCATTCATCTTGCGAGCATAAACGCAAGTTAGCGACGGAAATTTACGATTAATCTAGTGAAATGATAAAACAACTAATGATCTCCTCGATAGAAGTAAGAAATTAATCGCGACCTAAGTATGCGTGGGTCGCGTGGCCATGTTATATGATGAGTTAGAAATGGGGAATGTGAACGGCAGACACTGGTGCCGGAAATATCATGAGATTAATTCTACTGAAAAAATATTGAGTTTGGGATTGCTTAAATGACTATCGAGTTTCCCGTTTTGTATATATATGGAAGTGTAAATTGGGATACTCGATGACAGACATATACAGGGAATTTAAATGAGCGATACCAAGTGAAAACGGAATGAAAACAAACATACGACAGGAAGCAGATAAGGATATAATTTTTTTTTGTCAGTTTATTAGATTCTTTTATTATCACGAATATCTATATTTATTAGGTACAAATTGCATGGATATCGTATAGTTAATAACAGAAACATCATTATTGTTGTATTGTTATTACACAATTGACTGTCATAAATATGATGAGTGACGTTTTATTTCACTACAAGAAATGCTAAATTCGTCTTTTTTCTTCCTAATTTTAGGCCTTGATCGTATATCATTTCGTACACAACTTATTCATTGCTCCGTCGCGTGCGGTGAACTTTGATATTTATGAATTAGACATGACGTCATAATACCATTTCATCACAATGTGGTTTTCTTTCTTTTTTCTTTTCTTTCTGTCTTTCTTACTTTCTTTCTTCTTTCTTTCTGCCTTTTTCTTTCTGCCTTTCTTTCTTTCTTTTTCTCTCTTTTGTTTCCTACTTCCCTCCTTTTTTGTCTCTTTCTTAATTTATTTCTCTTTTCTGTCTTTCTTTCTTTTGTTTCCTTATTTCACGTGTAATACGACTCTATGCAATAATTATTTACCAATTTACCAAACTAAACAGACAATCCAAAACTATTTAATGCACTCGGCAATTTTTTCTCTCCTGCTGGGCGGTCGACTCGCATCCTAACAACCTGGCATTGATAAATTTAAGTATGACGCGAGAGAGTGTCGGTTTAGAGTGTTAATGCAAATTGTTTGTTTAGCGGTTGAGAAACAAGACATACACGCGTCAGATCATTCATAAAATGCTTTTCTGGTGTTTTAACGTTTGTAAGAGAGAAAACTACTTAAAAATAGCATACATTAAAAATTATCCTTTAACTTAGATTGACGTTTCCGTCATTAAACGGCCAGACATTTTGTTCTATGGTTTAAGATGCTTTCATTCCCGTAATATTTCGCTTTTCTTTTTCAGGACATTATCAAGCCGTTGTCTTCTGTATAGCATGGCGCAGCTAATGACATTCGGCTCGCGTAAAGCATGTGCGCAATCTGCCAGATACATGTGGTGGTGCATACCAAATAATGATGCATTCATTGAGAGTAGTAAGTATCATTATAAAAAAATCAACTAATTGCATATGAATGTTTAAAAAATGAATCCTCCTATAAATATATCCCCTTTTTCAACTTGCTCCACTATGCGTTGTATTCCCAGCAGGGAAACCGACTTTGACACTTTGACTGGCATTAACAGAACTCCTAGTCAATACTATTGTAAGTAATGGCCCATTACACACTCCGTGTCAACAATCCTAAGTAATTTCTTAAATCCGCTTGAGTAGGGAACGTTTAACGCTGAGTGGCGATGAAGTGGTGAAGCCGTGTTGTATCACTGACGATATTTATTCACCACCTTCTCACCCGGGTCCTGTATCTAGTCTTTTCGTTTGACGTGTTTTGACTCCCGGCAAATCACCAGCCGGTAAATGAAAGTCTTTACACAGAGAGTGTACGGTTGTATGACTTTGACTTCCCTCACATCAAACACTGATGATTAGGATACGGTCGTAATGGTGTACGACATGTAGTCACAGCTAGTTACCACAGCTCGCTCAGCCATGTACAATACGATTGCTAGGGCTTTACAACACCGGAAATCAAATATAACTCATTCTAACATGTAAGTTATTATAAGGCCTGTAATTCTTGTCATCTTCTATGGTCAATGTTTTACTTTTACGTCTTTTCAAAAATCTGTACACGTATGGAGTGACAGTTCGGCAGTAGCATGCGTGCATCTTTGGTTTTTTTGCAATCATATATTGCAGATCAACACTTTTTTTTTCATTTGGGCTCTCCCGATCAATATGATTCGGTCGTACATGTATTCGATCGGTTTCAAATTATCCTTAGTTCAATTCGCCTCCCATTATCACGTTTGATCTAGCGTCATAGACGAATCTTAGAACGAAAGCACAACTGTAAAGTGCAATTTGTATCTTTTGATAGTATTATTATCCTTTTTTACAACATCTTTTATGAATTTCTGAATGCTCCAGCATAAAGGAAGTGGGACGACTGGTTTGCTCGTAATAGATATAGTGTTATCTAATATGGTTATTTGTTCTGTGTCTCTGGCGACATAATTCAGTGACATAGCACTATAAAAAGGGCCAAAGTTCCACTATTATAAAGGGTCACTACACAAACATAACACAGTCTCCCAAAACAAGCACGCTCTTCACACACACAACACGAACATACCACAGTCTCCCGAAACACGCTCTTCACACACACAACACGGACATACTACAGTCTGTCTCCCTAAACACGCTCTTCACACACATAACACGAACATACCACAGTCTCTCAAAACACTCTCTTCTCACACACACAACACAAACATACCACAGTCTCCTAAAATACGCTCTTCACACACACAACATGAACATACCACAGTCTCCCTAAACACGCTCTTCACACACATAACACGAACATACCACAGTCTCTCAAAACACTCTCTTCTCACACATACAACACGAACATACCACAGTCTCCCAAAACACGCTCTTCACACACACAACACGAACATACCACAGTCTCCCGAAACACGCACGCTCTACACACACAACACGTACATACCACAGTCTCCCAAAGTACACACGCTCTTCACACAAACAATATGAACATACCGCAGTCTCACAAAACACGCACGCCCTCCACATACACAACCTATGCTTACACGGGAGAGCGTCCTAACATAACCCTGGCTGTTAATGGGACGTTGATTAATTCCACCATCCAATCTTAGCGCTTATCTTTAGTACATTTTCATTCGTTTTGCTGTCATTCTGAAAAATGAAACAGAAACAAAAATCGTTGAACCTAGGTGCTACGCAATGAGGGTGCCTCAAAAAGGCAATGTAAAGGGTATGTATTTTATGAATGTTACCTCACAATGTGTAGTAGATATATTGAAAAGTTAGCTCTTACGATTTCTAGGGACATTGCTATGATCGCGAAAATGTTTTCAGAGAAATTTTCAGAAATTGTGGAATCATAATATATCCTGAAAGTCAGATCGCGAAAATTTAAAACCAATGAAATTTACGTTTCTCTTTTAAGTTGAAAATCGCGAAAATTTAGACTCGCGTTAACAGCCAGCTATGCTGTATTCGACGTACGCGTGTTAACGTTACAGGAACACCCGATGCGGAGTTTTTGTCAACATATCAAAATGTCATATTTTGTTGATTAGCAAAGCATTTTATTTCTCAGAAACATTATCCTACCGAGTGTCAGCCACACTGAACATGGCACACGCCGATTTCACTGTAATCTCCACCATGCCAACATCTACCTGTTTTGATTTACCATATACAAAGATTAATAAATGTTTCAAATAGACTGCCACATACGCAAAATATCCACGTCTTCTATTGTTAAAGTGACACATTACCACTAGAAAATACGAAACCGAAATCTGTGTCAAAATAATTTATTTCATTTTCTACTGTATCTGCTTGAATTAATGTGGCAAATGGATGTAAACCGGTGTCAAGATCCTAATAAAACTAATAAATCTATGTATGACATGACCTATATATAAATATATGTAACACACCAGGCCAGTGCACTTTTATCTGTATTTCGAGAATTCCGCAAAATCCATTTATCATTAAATCCATCTAGGTACAGTTTCATTTTGACATTCATATAAAATATAACATATGACCTTAATCTAATCAGCAGATATCGAATCTATTTCTCTTTATGTACATAACCTGATGTATTAATGAACAAAACGATTGGGACGGCTCTGTCATTTAATACAGACAAAACTAAAAGAGGAATAATGAATGAGGGTAATAACATCGATAGAATGGTAAAGGGGGTAAAAAGCGAAACAAATTTCACGTAAAAATCAAAAATGAAATACAATTAATATTTCTCTCTGGGTTTCTATGTCGTAAAGTGATGTATGCGCTAGCATGTCAATCCATTTAACATATTCGAGGTAACAATGAAATAATAATTCCTTAACAAATTCCGCAATAGCCTGCAACTCATAATGCTCATTTCGTAGTCGTATCCTATACCATATAGTTATATAATTTAATAGTAGGTGACTAAATAGAATTGAAAGTGAATATAATCGTGCATAATAAATGATGATTGTTAGGAAAGTGTTTGAAGACTCCTACCACACAGGACAAAAATAATTGACTAAAATATCTTTGAGCAAGTTGTAATATTATAAAATGTACATTGTCGTTATCGTAATGAATCACATTGTAAATGGTTAATAATGTAAAATTACATTAATCATTTTTGTAAAATAATTACACCTATATAATAAAAAATATACATTATCAAATCTCAGGCTTTCATGTAGTAACAATGATGATAATTTAGGCTATTGTAATTTTAATGATAACACAGAAGGACCATTACTGGTAGAGTTATATTTATATATCACAATTGTTATCACTGATGATAAGTAAGATACACACATAACGATGACAGAAATTTATTCATGTTGATATAAACTATTTATAGATACATACTACATAAACATTGTCATGTACACTATACTAATTCTAAGTGTCACTGTCAAATTCAGTTAAACAGATATAAAAAGAACATTTTTATTTAATGTCCATCTTAATACACAACATTTGATATAGTTTATTACCAGATTGTTTTGTAAGTAAGGGGCATATATTATGAAATAACCTTGACTGTTACTTGGAGTAGAATCTAATGTATTAAAATGACACGGAGTCTTTTATTATGTTATGTTTGGGTTAATGATAACAACGGTCATTTAAAGAGTGTTTTGGTGAAGAAACGTCGTAGAAAAACAGCATTCTTCCGCAAACCTTACCTGACAGATATTTCACGAAAGTGGTTATAGGCCGGTAAAATAAAAAGGCTGGCAATGAATATATTTCTTTTTCTATTCAAAAAAAAGTCTTTGTTTATAATGGTCAATGTTGGCTTCTAGAAAAACGTCTGAATTCACAGTATATTTTACTAACCAAATACAGATACGAGAATAGAGTGCGTAAAATCCTATATTTGACGGAGAATATGCTTCTTGGAGAGGCTGTGTTTCGACGAAATGAATTATTAAGCTTACTAATACTGGTAACTATAATACACATATCCCTTTTTAAAAAAACATACATGCATTTCTTTTCCTTTGCTTGCTATATTCCTCATAATTTTGGTTCAGCAAAGGTAATTACGGATATCAAATGAAAGTAACGCAGCCACTTATATTTGACTGAATAGATAAGCGTCTAAAATGCATACATAAAAACCTATAAATCAATTCAGTGTTTTAAATAGCATATCATGCTTTTGAATGTAATAAATCCTTGGAACAAATTGTACCACGTTTCAAGTCAAACGGAAGATAAAACGCGTTGAGCTAAAGTATTAAACAACATCAAAGCAGTGTCCTTAAATGATATAGAACGCAACGCCTTATTACGTACCTAACAACCGACAGGAGCAGAATATAACAAGTATTAAATAGATGGTCGTTTGTCATCCTTACATTATTGCTTAGCTTTCTCTCTAATAACGTCAATATATGACGTATATCAACAAAAGATATCCATCATTATACAGGCCGGTGTTACTATGATCTCCTTTATTTTGTGTCGTGATCTAGTCTTTATCGTATAAATAGTTAGACCAGACGTGCCGTAAGCGTCTACAATTTTGTTGACAACAACTCTTAAATTCTTTACCTGCATAGCCCCATTTAACCGACATCTTGAATAACGACAGATTTACTTTCCGCGAGGTTCTAGAATATCATAATTAACTGTATCGTAATCTATTCAAGATATATCTATTCTAAGTATTAATCTAGGTTTAAACTGTTATATTAAAATTCAGCTTACAGTTTCTGATAAAAATCATTGTTGGTCATGGTGGACCTATGCAACACACAACAAACGTATAGAATGTAGTGGCATTACTATCTAGAAATAGAAAGTTAACATGGAAACTTTGCAATCAATACGTTTAGCTGTGGTATATTGTAATTGGTTATTTATTTAGTAATTTTGCTGATATCGAGGTCTAACTAAAGTTCTCTAGATCGCGCATCATAGAGAGAATGCTTTGAGGAAAAAGTCCTATAAAACCATTTATACGACAAAAAGGTTCATGGGTGAATTTAAAAATGTAACAATACTGAGGAAATCCGCCTAAATCCTACATTCTAAACTACTTCAGTCTTTGCTAGTTACCCCAGTATAACCCGAACCCCTGCGTTATCATCGCTGATACAGGAGGCGATAAGATCACTATCGGAGACAGTGAAACAGGATAAAATAATGAGGGGCGAGTGAGGACGAGTTTCAGGAGCCATAATGGTGAGGTGGTACAGGCCCGAGGGCAAGATCGTCTGGAGCTTTATACAGCACAGCCACTAGTAGTATAGACAGGACAGATTATCATCGGTCCTTATGTCGGAGATTTGGTATCATTATTTTACAAACAAACGTATTGTTATTGGATAAAAATAAACATAGTTCGGTCCCTCACACGGTCATATTACTGTCATGGCAATGGAGTGGGGAGTCACGTAGACATTAGAGGATAACAAAGTGAAGATTCAAGTACATTCTGTGTTTGTAAACAAACATTTTATAAGTCATCATCTAGTATAGAAAGCGGAAAATGTTCACACTTTTTGAACTAGGAAAAATAATTTTTAATGATTTCTGTTGAGGTCTCAATACCAGGTAGCCTTATTTTAATGGAGGCAAAATACATTAAGAAGGAGTTAAAAAAATTATTATAGGGATAGCGTCTACCAAAAACTGCTACGTTTTCAATATTAATAAATAATCGCTTAGTATAACTAAATGAAAACACAACAAAATGGCAACCAACATTAATAAAGCTATTCACACTGCTTAAAATGTCACATAGTTTATTTATAGTAAGATAATCTACTTTGAGAAAACAACAGATTTATGTCAATTAATATAACCAAGGTTTTTATTGTTGAATCCCTATTACGCGAGTTTATTTCCGAGCAGACGATCGCAGCAGAAGGTAATCTTAGATCACACACAGACGACACGGCATACACAATGGCGGGAACAAGATCATAATTAGCGCCCTCTCACCGGGACAGCGTCGATTAGAATGTGTTATCCAGGGGAGATAATTATGACTTACGTAGTTTGGGTTGTCATAAGGAGTTATCCTCAGTAGTCAGTTGATGCAGTCGGCCGTACAAGAGATCATACCACGGGCCTTTCACCTCGCCACAGGGTACTAATGGCTTGTCTCATTCTGTTGACGGCTCTTTTTGGGAGACTGCATCCTCCACCATTTTGCTCTGTTGAATTTGTTAGACCTATCATTACCGCAGCCATTTAATGACATAGATTGACAGTCACGGTGCACCTGGGCAGGAGAAAGCTTTTATCGAAAACACAAAGTGAATGATCAACTGAAAGATGAGAAATTATGAGAAAGGCTTCATTTCTGGTTTTCAAAATACTGTATGTATCCATTTTGCATTACTTAGTTTATTCAATTAATGGAATATTTAGGCATTAAATGTATCAAAAAATAAAAAATAAAAATCTTAAGAAATCACAGTAATGATCATAAATATAATATTTGTTTAAAAATTGTTTCATCTAATGAAACAAGAAAGAAACATACCTAAGATGTAGATTATAAGGTACGTATTATAATTTTCCTTTTCTGGTCGATCGAACTCATAGGTTGACATAGAACATATATCTCCATAAATATTACAAACAACTTCAAGTAGTGAGCGTAGAGGTGCAACACAGAAAAATACATATTTAGCTACTTTAATAAGAACTCTGAATGGGCGAGAACATATGTCAGGAACACCGACAATAGCTCGTACATAGGAGACTTTACATGCCATATTTTCTATTGTTATACTGTTTTTTTACTCCAACAATTTATAGCGAAGGTTGTCCCTTCAGATAAGACGAGATCCCAGATGCACGATAACAGTTTTTATGAACGATAAAGGTTTCAGATTTGCCCTAGCAAGCTATATTCATATCAATTTTTGATACAGATAATCTCTTTTGGACAACTGGCAGGGAGTTAATTTTTTGCTGGTTTTAGACATGATTTACAACTGTTTCGTGTGAAATTAAAGAAGATACTACCCTCTCACTTACAATAACATGTCATATTATCTTGATGACGTTTTTATATACGGAAAGATGATAATATACCATGAACTGAAGTTGTATAAGGAAAGGAAGTCCTGTTTGTCATTGGCATGGTACATAAGATGATACGGGTCAGTAAATAGTACGGCGAAATGATCAATTTAGTGAAGGAGAAACACGTCAGGTGCATTCCACAACTATTATATATAATACTTTAAGTATATCACGTGATATGATCTTTGATGTTGTTTGGTCAAATCATTTATACTTCAAAAAAACAGGTATTATCATTTCATTAGTTATGTGTATACTTAATAAATTTCTGCAGGTGGGTACGTAAAATGATTAAGGAAACTGATATAGGTTAAAGAGTACATTAGTTCCCTGAAATAAAGAACATTCCCTAGTATAATGCAAGATCCATTCGAGATCCAGCTTCGGGAACTTAATTTTAATTGCAAGGTTTATCCTCAGCCTCATTGTGATGTCCAATTTTTAATTTAACCATTTTTTGATAGTCAAAAACCAGCACTTATACTTCATATATTCCAGGATATAAAGCGTACCTGCGCTAGTTGTTATTCATATATTCCATGACTGATATTGTGTGCTGAAGAGATATTTAGGTTTATGATGAAGACTTGGACAGTTTTATGGTCGTCAACAAGGTCTCATTAGGAAACAGTACTTTTCAATTTCCGATGTGAGGTAAGAATTCTTAATTATCAATATGCCTTCATGCTCATTTGTCTTCATAAAATTATGATTTTGAGATTCTTCATGACCTGAACTTAACATAATTTACATCATGGGAGTAAGTTCTCGAACAGCAGAAACTCTCACTTCAGGAGCACTAAGTACTTCTTTGTACGATTATCAATTTAGTCGGTATTCAATAGTTTTGTCAAATATAGTTCATATCTAGTTTATGTTAATGTAGATAGATAGTCCAAAATCAAAAGTGAGGCAGCTGGCAGGGACTGACCGTGAGTCGATGGTTTTTCTCTTGGCTTTCTGGTTTTCCTCCTTTTAACCATTGCACATCCTTAGGTGACAATTTCTGTCTAAAACAAAGAACCAATGAAGGTAAGAATATTGCCATGTGTATAAAGAACAATGGAATACTTATATACCATTCTCTATAAAGTTATTTGTTAATTCTATAACTATGCAAAGCAATGTCATATAAATTGAAGAACAACGCCTTTCAGATCTTTCCAAATCTTTAGAATTTCTCTGCATACAAATTGTGTATCTTCTCCATTTCTAAATTACTGATTCAACGCATGAAAATACATCATTGTAATCATCAGAATCGGCAAAGATATTACTTGTTTCTCATCCTTCGCCGTTGTCTTGCTGTCATATATCCAATCCTGATGAGAAGAAGATGGTTTATGCAAGCTATAATTAAGTGGAATTCGTGTAATGACATTAAGGGTATTAGTATTACATAAGCAGGCGCGTGACTGCACGTGAGTGCATTTAGAGCCATTGATGCAAACTTACGTTATCCCATAATGATAATGTGTCTGGCATTTTTGCCATTTGGTAACAATATCTACCTTTCTGAATCATCCCCTGGATTTCTTTATTATAAATACCTGTAGGTTATAGGGTACGAAAACATCATACATGTGATGTATACACAGGAAAATACCATCCTAATTAGCTTCTATGTCTCATTATTACACACATATGCTTTAATACATATGTCGTACTAAGTACAGTAACATAAGTTACAACGAAATATTGGTTTAAATGACAATTGAAATACAACTAATATACATCTCTACTATATTTTAATTCTAACCACTTTTTCGAGTATACTTTATTTCACGTCTTCGAATTTTTAGCGAATATATCAGTTCGCGATCAAGGGTTGTTAAGCTCTCGTATAAGAGAACTCTCGCGAACTATCATACCTCGCGAAATCAAAGGGATTTACAGTATATAAAGCATTTTTATTTGAACACACGCTGACGAATATTGTTATTAGACTCTCATTTATAACCATTGTTGTTTCGATAAGCTTTAACCATTGTTGTTTCGATACGCATTAACCATTGTTGTTTCGATAAGCTTTAACCATTGTTGTTTCGATACCCTATAACCATTATTGTTTCGATACCCTATAACCATTGTTGTTTCGATACCCTATAACCAATGTTGTTTCGATACCCTATAACCATTGTTAATAGACTCTCATTTATAACCATTGTTGTTTCGATACGCTTTAACCATTGTTGTTTCGATACCCTTTAACCAATGTTGTTTCGATACCCTATAACCATTGTTAATAGACTCTCATTTATAACCATTGTTGTTTCGATACCCTATAACCATTGTTGTTTCGATACGCATTAACCATTGTTGTTTCGATACCCTATAACCATTATTGTTTCGATACCCTATAACCATTGTTGTTTCGATACCCTATAACCATTGTTGTTTCGATACCCTATAACCAATGTTGTTTCGATACCCTATAACCTTTGTTGTTTCGATACCCTATAACCATTGTTGTTTCGATACCCTATAACCAATGTTGTTTCAATACCCTATAACCATTGTTGTTTCGATACCCTATAACCATTATTGTTTCGATACCCTATAACCATTGTTGTTTCGATACCCTATAACCATTATTGTTTCGATACCCTATAACCATTGTTGTTTCGATACCCTATAACCATTGTTGTTTCGATACCCTATAACCATTATTGTTTCGATACCCTATAACCATTATTGTTTCGATACCCTATGACCATTGTTATTAGACTCTCATTTATAACCATTATTGTTTCGATATCCTATAACTATTGTTGTTTCGATATTCTATAACCATTGTTATTAGACTCTCATTTATAACCATTATTGTTTCCATACCCTATAACCATTGTTATTAGACTCTCATTTATAACCATTGTTGTTTCGATACCCTATAACCATTGTTAATAGACTCTCATTTATAACCATTGTTGTTTCGATACCCTATAACCATTGTTAATAGACTCTCATTTATAACCATTGTTGTTTCGATACCCTATAACCATTGTTGTTTCGATATATTATAACCATTGTTGTTTCGATACCCTATAACCATTGTTAATAGACTCTCATTTATAACCATTGTTGTTTCGATACCCTATAACCATTGTTAATAGACTCTCATTTATCACCATTGTTGTTTCGATACCCTATAACCATTGTTAATAGACTCTCATTTATTACCATTGTTGTTTCGATACGCTTTAACCATTGTTGTTTCGATATCCTATAACCATTGTTGTTTCGATACCCTAAAACCATTGTTGTTTCGATACGCATTAACCATTGTTGTTTCGATACGTTTTAACCATTATTGTGTCGATACCCGTTAATAACCATTGTTGTTTCGACACTTATCTATAACTATTGTTGTTTGGTTACCAGTTTATAACCATTTTTGTTTCGACATTCGTTTATAACCATTGTTGTTTCGATACCCGTTAATAACCATTGTTGTTTCGAAACTTATTTATAACCATTGTTGCCAGTTTAAAACAATTTTTGTTTCGACATTCGTTTATAACCATTGTTGTTTCATTACTCTATAACCATTATTGTTTCGATACCACTTTATAAGAAAATTGTTTCGACACTCGTTTATAATCATTGTTTTTTCGATACTCGTTTATAACACTTGTTTCGATACTCTATAACCATTGCTGTTTCGATACCCGTTTATAACCATCAATGTTTCGACACTTGTTTATAACCATTGTTGTTTCGAAACTCTGTTGCAACTCTAGTAACTAGGACACTAAGTGTGACTTAATTTTCAAATCTGTGGTTTTATTAAATTTTGAAAGCTAATGCAACTTTTGAAGTTTGCAAGATCTATCGTAACTAATGCTATTCTCGAACTAGTGATATTTGGACATTTTATTGTAACAATGATTTAGACAATTTTTTGGGGCACTGTAACAAATGTATTATCTGGTTGCTTTGTATACACATTGTAAGCATAGCGTTAGGTTTTTGATATTTCTGCTCTAATGATAATTTATTATTTATATGTAACTTTTTGTATATATTACATGCAGCAGTATGACGTATATGTCTTATTTATTCTACCCTTATATTAATGTATATTTGACACTCATAGAACACACTTTCAAATCTAATATACTACATTTACTACTTATTATGACCAACGGTAAACTCACTGATAAAACTCCTTTTATGGGCTTGCACGTGATTTCAAATGATGTTAGAGCGACACATTTGCACATTTTAACCAAATTAATTTGCTTTTGTATTTCCGGCAAACAATAAATGCCGCATTTTATGATGTATTTCTATGACTGATTCAAACGAAGCATACTGAAATGCGTAGCCTACCACGTTTTATTTCCTTGTTCCATTTTGCATTAGATACATTCATAACGACAGCGATTATGATAAGCTTTGTTAATGATATTAAGTTTTGTAAAAACATCCTTCAAGTAATAACAGTTGATTACATCACGGACATTGAAGCCAACTGTCGCCTATATATATTAAATTTGTCAAAGGACGAGGTTTTTTTTTGTAAAATAAAAGGTTTTGAATCTTTGTAGTTCCTACAAACGGTTTCAGGCCATGGGGATTGTTTAAATGATATGTAGTCATTGGTCTGGGTAGAGGCATCGTATCTTTGTAATATCTCAGGCCTCTTGTAATACCCATTTAGTACATACATCTGAATAATCCTGGATTCATTGAATAAAGGCATGAGCGCTAGTGTGATTTTGTCTTAATGTATTTGTTTCCATTTGTCATTGGAGGAGGATATAATAAGCGATTTTGGAAAACCAGAGGTCTCGAAAAAAACACCTTAGATAAGTGTTTATATTGCAGCTACCACTCCAAGCCCAATGGATGGGAGGTTAGTGGTAGAACGTCAATCAAAATGAGAAATTGAAAATAAAGGGGTTTTTTAATGCCTGAGTGAATTATTGCTTAGATATATTTTTTAAAATTGTCCAGACATTTTCCCATATGGACTTTTTCTCCGAATTATGAGTTCAAAAATCAAGAGAGCTAGTTAGGTGGTACTAATTGCAGGTCGAACGTTTTCTAAAGAGTACTCAGACGATTTTTGACCTTTTAAACATACCATGTACTGAAATGACTGTCTGAAGGATGTAAAACAAAATCCAAACCAAACGTCCCCCTAGTAATGTAATTATTTTCAAAGCTTTTTTTTAGCAAGAATTCCGCCATATGGACGTCAATCGTCAGATTCTAAAGACGTCATCCTGTATGTGTGAAAGTCATCCATCATCTTATTAGCCTTATCGTCTCACTTTCATTCACTAGATGACATGGCTTGTATTTGAATCATTGGAGAGTATTATTTGATCATCTCTTCAAGAAAATGTCGACAACATAACAAGTTCAGAATATAAAACCTGCACATTAAGGAGGTACCCACACTATCACTCAGTCATGCTCTGGAGTTTGGATATCATGGTATTGATAAGGGAAAAACACAAACTTACCGAGCTTTCATGCTGTATAAATTTCAAATCAGAGGAATGCATGTATCTTGCGAAAACATTTGATATGTGGTGCCTAACTCATAACATAATAGATAAGTTTTTATTGAGAAAATTAAAAGATTCAATCAAAACCAATGATTTTGCAAAACATAAAAAAAATATATATATTAGAGAGTTTGTAATCTGAGGGACAACGTTGATCATAGTGTTCAGAATGTGTGTTGTACCACCCACCAGGCGACTCCTATTGTCTGAAGGAGACATTGTCTTAACGAAGGCAGATCTAGTTACTATACACTAAGTATGGTGATTATTTTGTAATTTTAGAAGATTACAAGAGATAGGAAGATTTGAGAATCTTACAAGATTCAGAAAACGTCGGGCAAACTCATTCTAGTTTTTTAAAACAGTGCAAATTCACGCGTACTGCGACCAAATCATCAGATAAATCCGACTAGATTATTTTGCCTCTTAAATTATGTTTTGGATAGGTACATAATACGCCTAGGTGCAACTGATAGGTGTACGGTGACGGTTCTTTGTCGTGAAATTCACGCTTACATAATCATTACACAATGTTTAATTTTAAATGGCTTTGACCATAACCCTGAATTAATTGATTTCAACAACGCTGCCCGAATCATTGAGTTCCGTAACCCGAGTGGCGGACCGTCACTCGACCCGACAACTAGGTTACTGCATAGAGGTGCAAACGTCTGAATGAAGTCGATTGTCAACTAATGATCTGGGTCACCAAGGTTTGATACATGCGATCGCCTCCGTGATAGGAGAGTTCAACGATGATAAATTGTTTGCATTTTCAGCCATGTATCTCATCCTACCGTCGCGGATTGATATCTGGGTGTGTAGACACATGATGCACTGTTCTGGGTAGATCTGTGTGAATCGTGATATCAAAATCACTACATGATAAACGTGGACTGGTTGTAGTAGTTCCATTGTATTTCAAGTGTTTGGGGATACCGTTTAAATGTTTCTTTCTTTTTAAGTAAAAATCAGCAATAGCTAAATTTCTATCTAATTTAAGACAATGGTGTACAATTCAAAATGTTTAAATCATGCCGGAAAAAAGGACAACAAATCAAAATAGAAAGTTAAGATAGAAATCGAATTGATATATTAAATAAAATTTATAGAAGTGTTTATGTTATTGTTGATTTCACAAATAAAATCAAAACGTTTGAACTGATCAGAAATGTCTGTGACAGTTTGCGGTGTTCTCTGTGGTATTTTAGGATCGACCAATATGACAACGAATTTTCCTTATTTAATTAAAATATTTGTATAATGTTGTAATATCACTTACAGTTTCATCTGCGCTTAAACTTTCGTCAAAGTAGTTTGTTAATAGATTT